>NC_133238.1:357500-677500 GCF_040436345.1 Pagrus major | reverse complement strand
ATGAACTGAGGGGTTCCAAACTAACACACATTTAGAATCTAGTCAGGCAATGCCAGGCTAGCTGTATGCTGCACACTAATGTAGGTAAACTTGTCAAAGAAAGTTAAAATGATGCTGATGATCTGCCATGTGTTTTGACAGGGTGGAACTGGCTTTGCTGCCTCCGGGGTTGACCTCCGTGCCAAAGAGGCTCGTCCAGTGATGCAAGTGTGAGACGATGTAGGATCTGAGGACTGCATAACATTATCTCAAAAAGTTTATGTACATCCTAACTGTAGTTCTGTGGAGTGCAAAGGGTGAAATATTTTTTGTAACATACTCCCCCCAGCGTGTCGAAAACTTTTCATCTATTTTGAAGGACTCTGTTGTTTGCTTGCATACTTTTCTTGTTCCCATATATGTAACTGATAATTGCTTTTTCCATCATAGATGTTTTGTCATTTATGTGAAATATCCAATTCCTTCTGAGATGTCATTTTCTCTTTAAAAGGCTGATTGTGGCTTCACTGACTGTCCGTAAAAGACAGAATCATTATTATTTCTTATTATTATTTCAAGCTCAGGTCTGTAACAAAAAACCCCAAAAATGATATGGCTAGTACTGATGTGTGTGGGTGGGGGTCAGGGGGTTAAAATAAAATTTCAGAATAAAAAAAGAGACCGATTATTCCATAAATTATTTCTGTGGAGCTTATCTTGGCAAATGATGCAGTGTTTCATGGTCTGTCAGGGTTCTCACCCGTCCTGGAAAACCTGGAAAAGGTTGACCAATTTTCCAGTCATGGAAAATGAGAGAAAAAGCAAAATGTCCTGGACAATCTTGTGTTGTCCTGGAAATTTATTTAAGCATTTTCCTATTTTTTCTATCAGAGCTCCCCAAAATGGATGACCTTCTCAACTAAAAGGGTTAAGTTAAGGATCATATTAACGTTCAAATGGTAATGTATTTTGAATAGGCTGCATGCTGGAAACACACCCCAAGTCACATTACACAGTAGCACCTGTAGGCACACTGATATAATGTTAATGTTACATTACCATACATCTGGTAGTTTTATTAGGTTTACAGATTAACATTACTTTCTTCCCATCTTGTTGAATAATTTCAAATTGATTAGCATGTTTGGTTCGGTTGCTAAAGTTGCCACTCTCGCTAGCTTGTATTGCCTGCAAAGATTTAAGTATTGTGATTGAATTGTGGCTAGGAACAATGGTTTCAAATATGTGTTGGGCATTGTACAGAGAGTTTGATGATAATGAATGTGACGCCAGGGTTAAAATTATGAATGGCAGCCCAACTGTATGCAAATCAAACAATGGCTAAATACTGGCTAACAGTACTTTTTCACTTTGCTAGTATTGTCTCTTCAAACACAATGCTGCACTGTTATTGTAGAAACTTGACTGTTGTTGGCAGCTGGATTACACATATAGCCTATACATTGGCATATCAGTCAAAATATGAGGACCAGAGGAGTGCCTTTCAACCATTTATTTCTTCATTCAGTCGATTGCATTACACAGATGATTTGATTACTAAAAAATAAAGAAGAGAAATTATAAATTAACATACAAGAGTAAATAGTCTCTCAGAAAATAAGTTACTTCAATACCTAAGGAAAAAAACATAAACTCACTCAAAATAATGCATACAAGGTTGACAATCGACTGAAAAACTGGCAGCTCCACATCCATGCAGCATGCTCCAGCAGACAGAGAAGAGGCTGATTGAGAGTTTATCACCTCAGGTGGGGCCTGTTAGGTTGAGCCATGTAAGCCTGGGCAGGTGGGAGTATTTTCTACAGTTATGGTAAATGGGCCGTAACATGATATTGTTGTGCTTTCACCTTTTCGAGTGAGCTAGGCTAGCTTGTCTGGGTGTACGTGAGTGGAAATCCTTCACACAACAAGGAACCTTCAGTTTATGGACTTTAATGAACTTGGGTAGGAGAGTTACATCATACAGCCACAAACTGTACACAGTTATGCTGGGTTGAGGGCTCCAGCTCAGGCACAGAACAGCAAGCCAGAGCTGTCCATGCAACAAGCCGTTCACGAGCGCAGTTCAACCTCAACTGACTATTTCCTGAGTAATCTCGCCACGCCCCTATGTGTCACATTCATGAACCAATCAACATGCTACATCTAGTAACAAGTAACACATCGTGTAGGAGGAGGGGCAGGGAACAATTTCTCTATTTTGAACTGCCTTACAATATGAAATGTTTAAGTTTTGAAGTGGCGTCTCATAGTGGGTGGGTGCCTCGTTAAAGACTCGACTTAATTTAACTAGTAAAGGGGTTGACGTATGTTTTGATAAACTGATAAGTCAGTGGCAGTTAATACTCTGAGCAAACTCAACCCGAACTTTAGAGTCTAACTTAAGTTTTTTAACCATCACATAGTGAAATACAGTTTTACCATCTTTCTTACTTTAATATTATTAATTCCCTTAACGTCAATGCAGAGCTGCAGTGAAAAGACAAGACAGATGCACTGTGTTTTACTCTGACCACTGTGTGACACGCATTCATATGGTGGAATCCCATACGTTATGACTCTTCAGTGGTGTAACTGGGAACCAGACATACTTTCTATTACAGAAGTAGATCATGAGATTGTGATGTTTATTGTAAATTCAGTGATGCTCTTCACTGATCAGAGCCACCTGCTTGTCTGTGACATAGCCTTCAGTGTTGATTGGCTATTACTCCTGAAGTTTAACCAATTAGTTAGTGCTGTGGGTGGGACATTGAGTGAGACTACAGAGTGTATAGGTATATAATCATCGCTTGTATGTATTATAGTATACTATACAGTATAGTATTAGTAGTATACTGAGTAAGTATAATAAAACCATCCATTTTTCTTTAAAGAAAACCACTTGGTAGTTGTTTTTAATTATTTATTTTGATCTTTTAAATCAGACTTCCACAGAGAGTAACATATTAGTATATTGGTGCAATCCCTGTTTGTCATACTAGCTAGCTACTAGCGAGCCTGTTAGATTTGTAAAATGTGTTTGTGTTAATGTATTTGTGAGTCATTCCACCTTTGACTCATTCAACCCATTCATATTAAATTGTTTTGATAGTAAAATAGTAAATCAAGTAAGTTTTATGTTGTTACATCAGATATAAGGACACCAATGGCTGCCTGTTTTTATTATATGTAGTAAGAAAATAGTCTGTATCCATATGCAATGTCAAACAAATTCCAATGGGTGCATCTCTGAAAATTTATCTTCGAGGTTCTTTTCTTATTAAGATTGAATTGCCCCTTTTGGCTTGTTGGCAAGATCATAATTTACTTGTTCTGCTTAAGAACACATTCACATTCATTTAAGTTGGACTTATTTAAACCTACTTATGCCTATGAAAAGCATATTTCCTCCTGTGCTGTGGTAAATTTTCACAGTTCTTCATGGCTGTCCATCCTCAGGCCTCCATAGTCAGTGATGGTGCTGGTCTTGATGTGGTCAATCTTGTCGAGCAGCTCAGACAGTATTAGATGGCCATCCTGACATGCAAAACAGAGGGCAGGTAGATAGGTAGATATGAGTAGATAGGTAACTTTAGCACTCACATATTTGCAAAACTATTTGCAATGCACAAATCATGGTTATGGCTTAAGAATTATGTATAAAATGTACATATCTTATATTCATTTATTGAATCACTTCCTACCCCTTTAGACTTTTTTAGACAATTTTCTCTGTAGGGTTCTAAAGTCTCTCAACAAATAATGAGGCGGGCTTATTATGAACATTCATGGGCTTAAAATGTCAATTAGGTACCCATTTTAAGCCCATGCCAGACTTTTGACATTAAAAATTAAACAAACACATCATAATTGGTATGAATGTATTCTTAACACTTCAAATGAGATTTTAGACTTTCATTTTAACTAAAATGTTCTTATTTAAATTAGGGCAGGATATATAAAAAATGTCAGAAAAGCAGATTTGGTGAGCCTAAATGGGGATGTGTACCCCAGTCTCCATTAGCTAGGCATATATCTTCAAATTGAAAGTTAACATACACATGTGAAGACTATGAAGGTAGATTTGTGTCTTTATTATTCAATCAAAAAAAAGGTTGCTTCAATCAAAAAATATATTTTCAATCAAAAAAACCCGTTTCAATCAAAGAAAAAAAGTGTTTGAATGCAAAAATATATTTGAGACTCAAAAAAATGCATTTGAACACTATTTTTTTTTGCTTGAAAATGTTTTTTTTTGATAGAAGTGAAGGTTTTTTTGTTTGAAGCAACTTTTTTGATTGAAGTATTGTTGTTTTTTGTTTGGGCCATATTATGGGTAGGACATTTGTGTCTTTATAATTCAATCAAAAAATAAGTTGCTTCAAACAAACAAAATATATTTTCAATCAAAAAATATATATTTTCAATCAAAGAAAAAACTGTTTAAATGCAAAAAAAAAAAAATCATTTGAAGTGTTTTTTTTTTAATTGAACTTTCTTTTTTTGAATGAAGTGAAAAAAGTTTTGAAGTCGTTTTTTTTTTAAATCATTTTGACACAAACGTACCGCAGTAGGCGGGTGCTTCCCCATTGGTCAGACATGTTTGAGTGACAAGTGTCTACACCAACGACGTCTTTCTGACAAGCAAGTCATGGTCGCCAGCAGCCAGGAAGCAGTGGTGGAGTTGTTGTATATATGTCTATGGCATGAATCTATAATAGATCCATGGTCTATGGTGGTTAGTAGATAAAACCACAGACACAGATACAGAGACGCCTCATTGAGCGGGTTGTTCCGCTGCTGCGATACGTCGACGTCGCCGACATATTGGAGGAGGCAGCTCTGCCCCGTGAACTAATACAAGTGAATGGAGTGAACTTTACAAAGCTCCTTCTACAAAGTGCTATAAGTTAATATCTCTCATTTACGCATTCACACACGTACGAATATATTCAGGAAACAGACAGGAACCAGAAACAACGTCTGTAACGTCCTCGGATGATTATAAACGTTAACTACTCCTCATATGTTCAGTAAACAGGTGGGCACCAAACCACCGGATGTATTTTTATAATGTTTTTATGAGTGTTTACAGCTGCCAACGTGTGTAACGCTGCTACTGTGATGATACATGACGGTTAAATATTGACTCTGTGTCTATAATAACCAGATCCTGACACGTAAATGTGATGTCTGTCTACCATACTGTCAACTTAAATATGGACAACTGACTGCATCATATATTAATCAGAATCAGAAATACTTCATTAAGCCCTGACGGGAAATTGC
The DNA here is from genome assembly GCF_040436345.1 of Pagrus major. Lineage (NCBI taxonomy): Eukaryota > Metazoa > Chordata > Actinopteri > Spariformes > Sparidae > Pagrus > Pagrus major. The sequence goes on along the minus strand of NC_133238.1, from coordinate 672,229 downwards.
TTGTGTTACCGTCATGTATCATCACAGTAGCAGCGTTACACACGTTGGCAGCTGTAAACACTCATAAAAACATTATAAAAATACATCCGGTGGTTTGGTGCCCACCTGTAAACTGAACATGTCAGGAGTAGTTAACGTTTATAATCATCCGAGGACGTTACAGACGTTGTTTCTGGTTCCTGTCTGTTTCCTGAATATATTCGTACGTGTGTGAATGTGTAAATGAGAGACATTAACTTATAGCACTTTGCAGAAGGAGCTTTGTAAAGTTCACTCCATTCACTTGTATTAGTTGACGGGGCAGAGCTGCCTCCTCCAATATGTCGGCGACGTCGACGTATCGCAGCAGCGGAACAACCCGCTCAATGAGGCGTCTCTGTATCTATGTCTATGGTTTTATCTACTAACCACCATAGACCATGGATCTATTATAGATTCATGCCATAGACATATACAACAACTCCGCCACTGCTTCCTGGCTGCTGGCGACCATGACTTGCTTGTCAGAAAGACGTCGTTGGTGTAGACACTTGTCACTCAAACATGTCTGACCAATGGGGAAGCACCGCCCACTGCGGTACGTTTGTGTCAAAATGATTTTTAAAAAAAACGACTTCAAAACTTTTTTCACTTCATTCAAAAAAAGAAAGTTCAATTAAAAAAAAAAACACTTCAAATGATTTTTTTTTTTTTGCATTTAAACAGTTTTTTCTTTGATTGAAAATATATATTTTTTGATTGAAAATATATTTTTTTTGATTGAAGCAACTTTTTTGGGATTGAATAATTAAGACACAAATGTCCTACCCATAACATGTTCCAAACACAAAAAAGATTACTTCAATCAAAGAAAACATTTTCAATCAAAAAAAAAGTGTTCAAGTGCAATTTTTTGAGTCTCAAATATTTTTTTGCATTCAAAAACATTTTTTCTATGATTGAAAAGGTTTATTTTTTGATTGAAGTGATTTTTTTATTGAAAATATTTTTTGTTTGTTTGAAGCAACTTATTTTTTGATTGAATTATAAAGACACAAATGTCCTACCCATAATATGGCCCAAACAAAAAACAACAATACTTCAATCAAAAAAGTTGCTTCAAACAAAAAAACCTTCACTTCTATCAAAAAAAACATTTTCAAGCAAAAAAAAATAGTGTTCAAATGCATTTTTTTGAGTCTCAAATATATTTTTGCATTCAAACACTTTTTTTCTTTGATTGAAACGGGTTTTTTTGATTGAAAATATATTTTTTGATTGAAGCAACCTTTTTTTGATTGAATAATAAAGACACAAATCTACCTTCATAGAAGACCATGTATATATCTTGGCCGTCTTGAGTTCCAGTAATTTCTACAACTCTCATTATTCTGTGATGGAATGAGTGGAACATGCTCCACTTTGTCACAAAAAAACATTCATGAAGTTTGGTTCAATAATGAATTTATCCTAGGTCTTCTGAAAATGTGACCAAATCTGCTGGGTCAAAAATATACATAAAGCAACTTGAATGATCAATTTTGGTAATAATACAAAGTTGTGTCAATCAAATTTGCTTTGTAGCATGGCTTCTTAACTTCTTCTGAGTGATTATGATTGATAAAGGCTGATGACTTTTCTGGGCCTATTTTAATATGGCTTGTTTGATACACCCATTAGACTCAGCCACTGACACCACAATGGGAAAGTCTAAGAAGCTCAGCATTGATCTGAAAAAGTGCATTTTTGATTTGAACAAGTCAGGAAATTCACTTGTGGTGTGGGAGTCACTCCATGGTCGGTGTGTGTGACGTGTTGGGAAACCCCGCTGATCAGTTTGCCAAAAGGTGAAGCTACAATGTTGTTATGCTACTGTCATACTGATCATACTAGTGACTGTTTGTCCTAAATAACAGTTTACAATAAAAATAACAGTAAACAACCAGGATGAGGCAGGTCGTTGCTGTGTTTTCAACTGGGGGACAAGAGTGAACCAAAGTGAAACTTAAAGCTACACAGAGAAATGTCTGTTGCGTTCCCTATTCCCTATTTATCCATGCTAAATAACATGCCCCACTACTGACCCATTCTACTCTGCATATGATCTATGCTCATGCCTCTGCCACAGTAGGTTAAGCATACTGGTTCCTAGTTACTAATACTACTACTACTTCTCAGTGCTGTATCGTAGGCAACTGGACATTTTTCAGTTTCTTGAAGATGTTTCACCTCTCATCCAAGAGGCTTCTTCAGTTCTAACTAACTGGAGGGGAGTTTGCAGGCTTTTAAAATCTGTATGGGCATGTCCCTACAGGGTCGTCAAGGATACGTGTGGGTTGTTGACCCAACCGGCCTTCAACAGAAGAAGCAGAAACTTCAACATTGATGTGTACAGAAAACCTACACACACAGATTAATACTTGCTGTTCAACTCTCATCACCCACTGGAGCACAAGCTGGAGGTCATCAGAACCCTTAACCATCGGGCTGACACCGTGCCCACAAACAAAGAGGGGAAGGAGAAAGAACAGAAGAACATCAGGGGAGCACTTAAAACCTGTGGTTACCCAAACTGGACCTTTGTCAAAACCTCTAAAAGATCAAGAGCAGACAGAGAGGAGGAGACGAGAAAACGTAACATCATCATTCCCTATGTCGCAGGAACATCTGAGAAACTCAGGAGGATCTTCAATAAACATCATATTCCAGTTCACTTCAAACCTACCAACACACTGAGGTAGAAACATGTCCATCCTAAGAACAAAACACCCAGGCATAAAGAGAGTAATGTACTTTATGTTGTTCAATGCAGCCAGGAATGCACGGATTTACATTGGGGAGACAAAACAACCTTTCCATAAATGAATGGCACAACACAGGAGGGCCAACTCCTCAGGTCAAGACTCTGCTGTCCACTTACATCTGAAGAAGACAAATCATTCCTTTGAGGATAACAATGTAAACATCTTGGCCAGAGAAGACAGATGGTTTGAAAGAGGAGTAAAATAATCCATCTATGTCAAACTGGAACGGCCGTCTTTGAAAAGAGGAGGTGGCCTAAGACATTACTTATCACCCACCTACAATGCAGTACTGAGTTCCCTCCCCAGTCAGCTTAACAACCATTTACACCTGGGCTCCCCTAGCCCTAGCAACCCACATGAAGGCTGGTTGGGTCAACGACCCACAAGTGGCCCTAATGACTCTGAAACTCAAGAGCTCACACGTGTCCTAAATGACCCTCTAAGGACACACCCACACAGAGTTTAAAAGCCTGCAAACTCCCCTCAAGGGGCACCCTGATGTAGATTTTTGTCGAGCAAGGAAGATCAAAGGAAATGCCGAATGTCGACAAATGCAGACATGGTTTTGGCACGTGTTTTTGCCTCATGCAGGAAAATTCCCAAGTCAGCAAAATTTGATACAAAAACAAAAGGACGAACCTGGATTAGACAAACCATGGTGCCCAGCCCCCGTTTTAGTGAATAAAAGGAATATGTTTTGTATTGAGAAGTTGGGTTGTATCGGATGAACTTTTGTCTGTATGACCTCATGTTTTAATTGTTGACAATTAAACATTACTGCACTCAGCTTTGGAGGACTCCTGGAGATTATTTCCTTTTTATTGGTGACTTTTTGAAACTCTGAAAAACTTTTTTGGACAAACAAAGATTAAGAAGTCGATACACGACAAGATCCTGACCCACCATGCATCCTGGAAAGTGACAAAGTTTGTCACTCTAAATTACGCTGTCTGAGTTCACTGAAGTCTTGGTCAGGAGGGCTGATCGTCGCAGTGATTTTTTTCAGTTCAGTAACTACAACAACACAATAGTGGAAGGAGACAACCCATGGTGAGTTAGTTAAGTTTTTGGTCGGGGACAGACACTGTTTTTCATGCAGAAATGTGACGGAGTCAGTAGGACAGACAGGATGACAGAGGCTTTTCCATGTACAACTGCAGTATTTTTTTCCTAATGTAAGTTGCCAAAGACACTACCAGTTACCACAGTACTGTTGTTTGGTCCTGTAATGTTGCTTTGCAGGTGATTTCTCTTTTATTTGATGAGTGAAGGATCTGTTTAGCTGTCAGACTGTGAACACCATCAGATCGACATGCCCCCGCTCCCCGCCTCCAGCTTATCCATCTACACAGACGCTGACTCACCTCTGCTGCGGCTCTGATACTACCTCCAGAGACGCATCAGAGCCACAGCGAAACTGTCCCCCCTCTCTGCATCTGTACCTTTCACACAGATGACGATGCGGAGAATCGGGCATGATTCCCGCACTCCAAGGGCAGTGTGAATTGGGCTTGTGACAATCTCCCAATCTAAAATGCTCATTTTGATAAGAATGATGATGAACAAAGCTTTCAGACTGGAGACTCTGTGCTGGCATTTCTTCCCATGTCTGGTTCAGCACTGCAAGCTAAGCTTGAAGGTCCCTATGTGGTTGAGGAAAGCAGAGCGAAACAGACTATGGGCCCTATTTAGACGGTCTATAGTGCATGGTCTAAAGCACAGTGCGCGAGTGTGTTTAGGGCGTACATCAAACCAACCTGAGTGTAGTCTCCCATTCCCTTTAAGAGCCAGGTGTGCCAGGACACATATTAAACAGTGGCACTCGTCTTCGCTGAGGGACAGGGATGTGATCCTCGGCTGCTGGACCCTCTGCCCCGCCGTTTCACAATCATCTGTCCCAGTGGCGCTCCTAGCTTGCACGACACCCTGGGCGAACCTCACCTTCAGCAATTCGTGATGTGATTGACTTTCACCTACTACTTTCGCCTTAGTTGTGCACTAGATGAATCTAATATGAATGTATACATAACTCATTTCTCATTTTGGTTTGCACTAACTGGGCAATTTTCATACTCATATTTATTATTTATTAATAACAATACACTGCCCACACTGTCTACAGTTACACTGTTTATATTTGTACATATTATGTTTACACAATTCTATTTCTTACCTTTTTATTATATTTTTTATTTTTTACTATTACTATTGCTTATTGTTATATTGAACTATCCTTTGGCTGCTGTGACACACAAATTGCTTCACCGCTCCCCCGCACCAGTAGGGAGAGCTGAGGTTCAGTAGGTGAAACTTTCCGCCGCCCCCCTCCCCCTTCCCCTTCTTCCACAACCTCTGTATATGAGTCTTTCTCAGCAGCATTAGACGCACCTTTTTGTGCGGGTGCTCATGCCGCCCCTCCATGAATGCTGCCCTGGGCGGCTGCCCATACGAGGAACCGCCCCTGAGCCTATCAGGGAGAAGGAGAAGCGCTGCTGCCCACCCCTCTGTGTGCATGATTCTCGGTCCGTGAATCAGGCGGGATGGTCATAGAAAGTATCATCCTGATCACTAACAGGTGGGATGAGAGGGTGAAATACCTCCTAAATGAGGAAAATATATATGACATTACCTGCAGCTTTTTCAGAAACATAGTGTAGTGGCCTGTTGGCCTGCTGTAATATGTTGCTTGATACCAGCTGGGGAAAAACACAGCCCCCTTTCTCTGTTTTATCTGGTTATGTAGCTTCAGTTTCAAAAATATTTGTTTCTTTCTACTGAATAGACAACTTACTTTTATGCAAGGGCCATCTTAAAAGTACCATAAAAGTAAAAGTAAACCTACTCATTAAAAGTGTCATCAGAGTTTTTTAGCATCCGTTTTCATCGTATAAACGAAATGGCGGGGACTTCTGGTACACACGCTTTCTCTATTTTAGCTAAGAACTACACTTAAAGTGTTCCTCATAGCATGTTAGGGCATCCTTCTAACAAGGCTAAAAAAACTCTGACGAAACTTATAATGAGTAGGCTTACTTTTACTTCTATAGGCAGTGTAGTAACAGATTCTTGGTTTGTATTTTATCAGCACAGCCAAGTTTAGACAGTTTAAGCAGAGTTTAGAGAGCACGAACTGTGGCTCTCCCTTTCGAGATCTGTCTGTGCTCTTTGTGTCCGTGGACACACGCTAACAAAATGCAGGACAAAAATCTATAGTTAATTCAACAGCCCGAGACAGATTCCTGCAGTCATGGATCACATAGTTATGGCATTTGGTACGTGCAATGCCCCCGGCTACGTTTCAATGCCTCATGCAGAGGGAGCTGTCTGGAATAGCAAAACTTTTTCTTTTCTCTCTCCAAACCCTTAATTTGTCCTTGCATAGATGCTTCTTTGATATTCTCGCTATCTTGTTGTTCCAGATAAATGAGGAGATGATGGAGTCCAGTTTCCTGAAGTACAGTATAGGGGAATATAGACCGGTAAGCATTGGAACATATAGGAATCTAGGGAGAGTAGCCATTTTTAGGGCATTAATGTGACCAACTAGGGAGATTGGTAATGTATCCCAGAATTCAATGTTATGGCGCAATTGTTGGATCTGACTTTCCCAGTTGGAATTTAAGAGATCTCCATATTTTCGCGTAGCAATAACACCTAAGCTCTTGATTTGATTGTATACAATCTTGAAGGGCATTGTGTGTAGAAACTCTAGATCTACTTTATCCGACAATAGAAGCAATTAACTTTTGTCCCAATTAATAGTGTATCCTGAGAGGCTGCCGAATTTTTCAGTTAAGCATAATAGAGGGGGAAGGGTCACCTCGGGGCACGATAAATACAATGTCATGTCATCCTCGAAAAGCGACAGGTGGTGGTTTGTTTCATGTATTTGAATGGGTTTGTAATCTGGGTTTGCTCTTATTTGGCTGGCAAGCACTTCGATGCATAAATTAAATACATGTGGGGAGCACAAGCAGCCTTGCCGGACACCTCTCTGTTGGTCAAATGGGTGCGATGTCTCTCCATTGGTAATAATGGAGGCTTGGGGTTGAGTATAGATGATAATAATCCAATTTATACATTTTTTGACAAAGCCAAATTGGTTTAAGGTTGATAGCATACATTTCCATTCTATATGATCAAATGCCTTTTCTGCATCCAAAGCGATGATAGCACACTCCTCTTTGTGGTCATGATACATTATGTTGAAAAGACGGCGTAGGTTAGAGTAAATATGGTGACCAGGTACAATGCCTGATTGGTCAGGGTGTATTAGTTTGTGAATGTGTTTACACAGCCTGTTGGACACACTTTACTCAGGATCTTCATTTCAATTTGGAGCAGGGATATGGGGCGGTAGGAAGACATATTTAGAGGGTCCCTGTTTTTTTCAGTATGACAGCTATGCAAAGTATGATTTATTGAATTTAATTTTAAACCCATCTGGCCCAGGGGCTCTGTTAGTTGGGAATTGCGTAGTAGCAGATGTGATCTCTTCTAGGGTTATCGCGGCCTCTAGAGCCTGCACTGCTTCAGCATCCAGCGTAGGAAGCTACAATTTTGCTAGAAATTCATTGAGACTTTCTGGAGTGACAGAACATTTAGATTTATGTAAGTTGTGGTAGAATTTAGCATAGCATTTGTTAATCTCACCTAGGGACGTTATTAATTTGCCATTCTTGTCTCTGATTTTATGGATGGCGCAGGATGCTTGTGTTTGCCTTAGTTGTCTAGCTAAAAGGCTATGTGGCTTGTCCCCAAATTCAAAGAAATTCTGTTGTGTTTTGCAGAGCATGGAGCCAAGACGTTTTGTTAATATGGTGTTATGCTCAAATTTCAACTTGGTGATTGCTTCCAGAGTTGCATCAGAGGGATTTGCTTTAGGGGCGGCAGTGGCTCAGTCGGTAGAGACTTGGCTTGGGGACTGGAGGGTGGCCGGTTCAAGTCCAGCTACAGACCATAATATGGAAGTGGTAATAATATGGCAGCTGAAGAGGTGCCAGTTCACTTCCTGGGTTACTGCCGAGGTGCCCTTGAGCAAGGCACCAAAACCCCCATGTGCTCCCCGGGCGCCTGTCATGGCAGCCCACTGCTCCTAGTTTGCAGTGTGTGTACATACAATGTGTAGCTAGTGATGGGTTAAATGCAGAGGACTAATTTCGGGTGTGTTTGCATGTCGCATGTAAAAGACAACTGACAAAATAAAGATTCTTCTTTATAAGGGTTTTCTAAGTCCCGATTTATTTCTCTAAGCCGATTATTATCTTTTTTCTTAGCTACAAATATCTTGTAGCTGCCTTCAGTGATTCCCATAGGACTGAATCATTGACCTCAACATTTACATTTTCAGAAATGAAGTGGGAGATCTGTTTGTCTAGGTAATTTTTAAATTCCATATCTTTTAGCAGCATTGCATCAAATCGCCATTGAACATTTTTAAATGTTTGTTCACCTAACTTTAACCTCATTGACAGTGGGGCGTGGTCAGATATTAAAATGGGGTGGTACATAATTGTATATTGATATCAATTTTGAATCCAGCAGAAAGTAGTCTGTTCTTTATTTATATTTAAGCCGAGTGTCCCCTCTCTCATCATGGGTAACGTGAGATTGCTAGCTAACAAGATGGAGGAGCTAACGGCACTAGCCAAGAGTCAGAGGGAGTACCGGGAGTGTAGTTTAATGTGCTTTATGGAGACATGGCTGCACCAGGACATTGCTATCTCAGGTGACTTCAACCACGTCACCATAGATACAGTGCTGCCCAACTTCACACAGTATAGAGTTAGAGTTAGAGATAGAGTGGTCAGCAACACTGGGGCCCCACAGGGGACTGTCCTCTCTCCCTTCCTCTTCACCATTTACATGACAGACTTCAACTATTGCACAGAGACCTGTCATCTCCAGAAGTTCTCGGATGACTCAACAATAGTTGGATGTATCAGCGAAGGTGCTGAGGATGAGTACGGGACTGTTGTGGACAACTTTGTCACATGGTGTGAGCGGAACCATTGACAGCTCAATGTGACAAAGACCAAGGAACTGGTTGTGAACCTGAGGAGGACCAAGGTGCCGTTGACCCCTGTTTCCATCCAGGGGGTCAGTGTGGACATTGTGGAGGATTATAAGTATCTGGGAGGCCACATTGATAATAAACTGGACTGGGTTAAGAACACAAATGCCCTCTACAGGATGGGACAGAGTCGTCTCTATTTTCTGAGACGATTGAGGTCATTCAACATCTAGCCGGACTATGCTCAGGATGTTTTATGAGTCTGTGGTGTCCAGTGCTATACTCTTTGCTGTTGTGTGCTGGGGCAGCAGGCTGAGGGTAGCGGACGCAAAAAGGTTGAACAGACTGATCCGCAAGGCCAGTGACGTCGTGGGAGTGGAGCTGCACTCTCTGACGGTGGTGTCAGAGAGGAGGATGCTGTCCAAGTTACATGTCATCTTGGACAATGGCTCTCATCCACTCCATGACGTGTTGGTCAGCCACCGGAGTACATTCAGCACTAGACTGATCCCACCAAGGTGCACCACAGAGTGCCACAGGAAATCATTCCTGCCTGTGGCTATCAAACTGTTTAATTCCTCGCTCTGAGTGTGTCATTATTGCTCTGTATATGTACATTTCTTGTATTTTTCTTTTGTTTTTGTTGATATTGATATTATTACTATTATTATTATTATTATTGTTATTTCTACATATTCTGAGCTTTGAATGGGAGCAGCTGTACACAAACAATTTCCCCTAGGGGATAATAAAGTATTTCTGATTCTGATTCTGATTCAAGCATATGCATTGTTGACTGGGGAGAAAAAAAGAGTAGTTTCTGTCGATCGAATGTGAGAGCCTCCATATGTCTACTAAATTCAAGCTTTCCATTAATGTTTTTAAGCGAATGCTTGAGTTTGATTTTTGAAGCATTTTTGAAAATTGTTTATCCAGGAGAGGATCCATTATACAATTCAAATCTCCGCCGATCACAACATTATCAGACAAGTTTGATATGCTATTGAAAACCTTTTAAAAGAAGAGTGGGCTGTCGAAGTTGGGGCCATATACATTTACAAGTGTAATTGGAATAGAATTTAAAGAGCCAGATACAATTAAAAACCTCCCTTCAGGGTCAGCGACAGTGGATGAATGGATAAAGGGGCCAGTCCTCTTGCTTTGGCACTAAAGTTAGCCTGGTATATCTGGTCTATCCAGTTGACCTTCAATTTGTTTTCAAATTTACGTTTGACATGGGTTTCTTGAAGAAATAATGTCTGCCAATAGAGATTTCAAATGTGAAAACACTTTGGCACGTGTCATTATATGATCCAAACCTCTCACATTCCATGCGGCTCTCGTGGTTATTGGTTACTGTCAAAGCTCTTCTCTGTAGCTGCCCAGTGCTGTCAGCTCCAGACTTTGCAGTAAGTTGGAGGTCGACGCTAGTGGCACTGGGGCTGGTGCTATACTGCTACAGGAAGATTCCGCCAGTACTGATCACCCAGTGCGGTACTTCTCTAAGAAGCTCTCTGCAGCCCAATATAAGTATTTGGGGTGTAACAATTAACCTATATGAATCGGAAAATGGTTTTAAAGTTAAAGATACTACTTCACCAATATGCGGACCTCTGGCGGACCTATGCTGCTACTTCCTCACAGCGTCTTCAAACTCTCGTAAAAGTTCAAAGGTCAGCGTGAGACTGTCACGAGATGCGTCACAGTAATGTAAGGGAAACATTGCCTGCCAGGTAAAAACAAAAGTCTGATAACGTCGGTAAGTTTTACAATGCACCTTTTGGAAGAGATTTGGATTTTCTAATGAGGACAAAAAGTTGGAGAAAAAAAGCAGGCTGTTTGTTAGCTCTGTTGAACAGCGTTTAATTACAGTGGTAGCGCAACAAATGTTCACCTGGTGAGATGGCATGGTGAGACCTGTTAAGCTAGCACTAGCAAGAACACGCAAGACAAAGACATGGAGATAAAATACTTTTTCCAGCCACAACTCAGCAAGGTCTAAGGTAGTCATGGCACCTATAGCTCATTTTATTTTTAAGGACTTATGAACTTTCTGCTTTTGAACGTATTGCTATCATTAGCTGTATTCTGTGACTGCTGGTAGTACTGCACACTGTTAACTGTCATTGTCTACTGAAATTATGTACTAAATTGAACCACACTGCACACTGTTTGCTGTCTACTGACAGTTGCTTAGTTAAGGAATTCAACTTTTGAGTTCATTACTGGTAATAAACATTTGTCTGATTGTTATTCATAGGTGTGATTTTATACACTTATTATTACTAATGAAGTAACAACTTTAAGAAACTGAGTTTTATTTGAAAAAGGAAGCTATTCATTAGTACATAAAACATAATTTTGCCATTTATTTTATAAGAAAATATTTTCCCATTTAAATTTGATTTCATTTTGTATAAATAAATACCTGTGAGGATTATTGCATTTAAAGTACAGTTGTGGTGGTCATTATTAAAATTACATACATTATTAAAGTTATATATAAAATAGTTGTATTTTTCTACAACGGGCCCAGTCTCATCGTATTAACCACTCTAGCTTTATAACTACATGGGACCTGGGTTACATATATATGTATGTATGTGTGTGTATATATATACATATATACACGCATGTGTATATATATACACACACGTATATATATACACATATATATACGTATGTATATATGTGTATATATGTATGTGTGTATGTATATATACATATGTATGTATATATGTAGTACATAATAGTAAGAAAAATACATAGGATTCCCTGGTCTTCCCTTGTCAGTTTTGAAATATCTATTTGAAGGTAAACAATGCCACTTTTATATAATTGGCTTTTTGTAATTTATAATAGAAAATGAATGACTACATGAAACAAAGAATTGTATTGGAATGTATCGTATTGTACCAAATTGGAATCGATACACATCAAATCGTCCCTAAATCATTTTGTAGACCATGTATCTAGATATGTATCTGATCGTCTTGCAAGGGAGAGCTGCACACCCCTCTTAAGTATAGCACTATTGAAAAAGAAGCTTTAGCCATGCTCTGGGCCCTTCAACAGTTCGAGGTGTACATTGGCTCAACTCCACAGCCGGTGAAAGTTTTTACAGCTCACAACCCTCTTGTTTTCTTAAAACAAAATGTACAACAGCAATCAAAGGCTCAGGCATTGGACCCTTATGGCCCAGAATTTCAATGTAGAAATCCACCACAAAAAGGGGTGTGATAATGTTGTGGCTGATGCTTCAAGCGTACCTTCGGATGACACCCACATGGTTGTCATCTTAAGGGAGGGAGTGTTATGCATTATTCTCTCGACTATTGTAGTGTGTGTCCGTGTCTTTGAGGTCTTTTTGTTCTAGGTGCAGCTCCAAGATGACTCATGGAGGACACCTGTGTGAAGTGGTGGGCTGGGTTTATAAAAGGGGCTCCTTACCCTACAAGCTTCCTCTTGTCTCTGCTTCCTGGCAGAAGACCCAGTGACCTGTTTTGTCTTCTTAATTTACGCTGTTGTTTTTTTAAATAAAGTTATGTTCTGTTGGCATCCAGTTCATTGTTGTGTCTCTTCATGTTGCCTTTCAAGCTGGCCATAACAGTAAACATCCCCATTTGAAACACCCATCTCCACATGCTGGGCATGTTTGGGAGGTATTGGGGGTGGAACATCAGGAGGCTGCATGCTATGTATCCTGGTACATGTAGGTAGGCTGTACAAGCAGGAAAACTTTAATACCCAAACTTTCTCCTTCAAGACCCCTTACACAGGGACCCTCTAGAAAATGGGTCACAGGGTTACAGGACCTAGTTGTTATTGTATTGTAGTGGTGCAGATTCCCTGTCAACTAGGTCTCACAGGAGCCGTTTGCTCTGGTAAATGGTACCCTGTTCCCAAGCACGGATTAACCAACAGGCTGATTTGGGCCGGTGCCCTGGTGCCTCCGACCTCTAGGGGGCCTCCAAAACCCCATCAACTGTGGCCTCATTCTGTCTTTGCTTTTGGTTTTTACTCAAATCAAATAAATTGAGTGTGTGTGTGAGTTGGAATGTGAATAATGACTGCACAGTAACTTAATTTGCAAATAAGAAAAAATAAATTAATTGGTTTGCTGGCTGTGTCCGTATCATGATGATGATAAGTCAGGTGACCATGGGAATTAGAAAGTGCCAAGACCAGTTGTAGACTACATTAGCAGAAACAAACACATAACAGAAACAAAAACGTAAACAACTTAAAGTTCTAAGAGAGAGGGACAGCACAGAGATTACAAAAGGGAAAAAATGTATCCGCCATTCCAACATTTTTTGAAGCGCAGCTCTCTGGCAAAGAGCCAAATTTGTCCGAGAGGTTGATGAGAAAAATGCAGCTCTTGAGCCTGACTGGGTATGTAACCAGTTTGACAGCCCCATGTATCTTTTACTTTTTACCTGCCTATTTCTTAAATACTTTTAGCTAACTATTCCAACCACTCAGACCCTGCACCAGGACTAAGTGATTGTTTCCTGTACAGAGCCGATAAATGTATCTTGCTTCTCTCCTGATACATCTTAGGCTGTAAAATAAGGGTTAAGCTCGACCATATCAGACTTAGTGATTGTTAGAACAGTGAAAACATGAGCAAGAATGTTTGAGTTTGATCTGGTCTGGCTTTAAGTTTCATGATAATAAATTTACTGTTTCTGCCAATCGAGTCTGGTGCATTTGGCGAGGCTGTTTGTGCTAAAACAAAAATCTTAATAAAAAGATCTGTAGGGATTATATCAGTTATTTTAGACTAAATCTCAGACTAACTAACAGTGGCAAAACAGGGATGTAATTTGATGGTGTGAAATTGTCCAGAAGTATTACACTGTGGCCCATTTCATCCAAGTAACCCTGACCTGCCTGCCTGTTCCGCAAGCAGACAGGACCACCTCTTTCTGGAGCTCTTTGTCCTGATTGGATAAAGTGGATAGATATACCAGAACATTTATTTTCTCTTTTACTGCATGAGCAAGGGGAGGAGATATATGGGTTACTGACCAAACACTCCATAACAGTGATAACTGTTGAAATATAGACAGACATTTAACACGTATTTTAATAAGAAAATAATGCTTACAGCAGCTGTAATGTTTAATCAAACACATCATGGCACTGTAATAATATGTAAGTGAGGTGGAGATTAAAGCGATAGTTGGTAATGTTGGAGAGCTAGCAAGATCTGAAAGTGGCACCTCCTCTAAGCTCCACCCCCTCTTCCCACTCCCGTCAGTGCTCCGTCCAAAGCCGTGCCCCCACAAACTTGAACGCGCATCTGACAGTAGGAGTCAGCAGGGCAGAGGAGAGCCGAGTGTTTCAGTAGCTAAGTTGGCTAACGTTACATATTTCATGAAAATAACAAATCCCCCCGAAGCAAAACAATTACCTGTCCAACAGAAAGACAGCAACGTCTGCATCACTTCTTAGGCCCTTCAGCTCCCTCAGTTGTCTCCACCGTTCAAAAGCTGAACTGATGTTGACTCTGGTTTTTCCTCTGGCTTTATCCAAAGCCTTTTTCGTTGCAGCCTTTTCTGCCTCCGGCTTTCTTTTCTTAGCCCGTTTAGCGGGGCGAGCTGTTACAAGTAACGCTGGAAGTGCTACTTTTGGCTGCATTTTCTCTGCCATTGTTCTCTCCTGCTAACTTGGTATGGAGTGTGCTGAATATTTCCGGCAACGGTGACACGTGATGAGTGCATGCAGGGAGGAAGGAGGGACAGAGGGGGGCGTGGGCAGGACGTTCTTTCCACTCGGACCGAGAGGCAGGGATTGGTCAGAGTTTTTACAGGCCTGCAGCTGCCACAGAGGTCTGATTTTTTTGTTCCTTTTTCTGAACACATTATGTATTGACTACTCTCAGGATGGAAGGACCATTTCACCCAGTATAACAAAAAGTGTTTCTGAACAGGATTACCAACTATAGCTTTAATGCTGCACTTCAAGTAATTAACCGAGTGAGCCCATATAATGTCTTGTCGGCAGGAAATTATTGTAATAGTCAAAAATCTGCCAGAAACCACCAAACGCAAGTAGAGAGCTACACCGCCTTATAGTACTATCAGAATAACAATCATATAATACAGCAATGTGAGAGTAGTCAGTGCAAACAAAATAACACTTAGAAAAAACAAGACTTTATTTTATAGTAAAAACCCAAAAAAGTAACCCTCTTCCTTTTTTCCAATTGTGCATTTCATACAGATTTTGACAGAAAATGTTCACAATCCATATGCCCTCTGAGATATTGTGTAACCATGTCTGTCTAGGGTGAAAACTCTGTATCCCCACAGAACAATTACAACCCCATGTGTTGAGTGTACTTTTGTACCTCTTAGGCTTGTGGAAAAAGGGCATTGTTTCAGCTAGATGCCAATGATATTTTGGGGATACAGTTTTCACTGGACAAAAGCAGTATGTTATCTATGAGAATATGCATGTCAGTTAAAAATCGCATGAGAACTGTGTGTGTAGGATCATCAGTATCATCTGTATTCACATACACAGTATGTGAGTGCATGCTAAATTTGAATGGATTAGTATTTCTGGGTGGATGTGGATGTGCTGGGTCCATGATAGCCAGGGGTTTACTTCATTGACTTTACTGAGTCCAATTCCAAACCTCAAAACCACTGTAGCCAAATTCTCCAAAGTAGTGAAATATTAACCCAAATGAGATTTCTGAAAGTTCATCAAAGTTCATCATGCCTTTTTGTTAAATCTTCCCCGTAATTGGTCGCTTGGCTGCCCACAAACATGTTCCAGTTGGCCAGAATCTCCTTCCTGGTTATTTTCTCATCCTGTTGTTTGATCAGCAGATTCCATCCAACATTGGTTTTTATTGGATTTTGATTGAAAGAAAGAGGAGGAGGGAAAACATAGGGTGGAGAACAACAGGAGTAACAGAAAACAAGACACAGAGAGAAGCTTGTTAATAATTAACCCACAATGACCTGCAATTATTTACACTATGTTAATTGATATACTTGACAGCACAGAAAAGTCATGGATCAGTACACTTTTGACCTAATGTGCTAAATACCTGTACCTGTCCTACTTTTATTATTACATTCAGTACATTGCCAACGAGTTTCAGTTCAGTTTCCATTCATAGTTTTTATTAAGTTGTAGTTATTTTTAATACTTACATATTTTACTTTATTTTTTTTAGTTATCATTATATTATTGTGTTGTTCATATGTTGTGGAGTATTGGTATGCTATTAATGTGAACAATGTAAATGAATATGTGTATATATTCACATTAGAGTATTCTTGAAAATGTATGGAAATTAAATGTGTGCATGTAGACTGTATGATATAATATGTGTATGTCAACAATCATGCCTTATATTTATGAATTATGGTATGCTTAAATGTGTTTTTAATATGGACTCTTGGAAGATTAGCCAATGAGCTGAAAGAGATATAAATCAAATAAAAACATTTTAATGCATTTTATTTCTTACATTAGTCTGATTATGAGACTTTGCTTGTATGACAAAGGAATTTTGAGAATAATAAAGATGTCTCTGTTTTTCTGGTTAAGTACATCTACACTGACTTTCCATTACAAACTACATTGATTTACTGTTAACACTAAATATAAGCTTTAGCTACAGAGATGCTGTTACAGTATTTTACATGGTGTGAAAGATAGCTAGGTGTACCTGATAGATTGGCAATTAAGTGTTACATTACTGCTGGCTTTTAAAAGGATAACTCTTCGTATACTTTAATAGTATAAGGCTAGTGATATTCTCTATTTTTCTTGTTGTTAACAAATCCCATGAAGTAGTAGTATGTAGTAGGCCTAAATATTTACAAATATAACACTTCATTAAAAATTGCTTGTTAATTTCCTAAACCAGCTAGTCACTGGAGTTTCTTTCTAGCAGAAGGATGGTGTATATGGGATTGACTCAAAATTTACTTAAAGGAATAGTTCACTCTAGAACGAAATTCAGTCATTATCGACTCACCCTCATGCTGATGAGAAATCCGGTGTAGTTTTTTATTCCTCAAAGTGCAGCTGGAGACCCGCCAGGGTACCGCCCTGCAGCAAAAATCCATATTATGGGCGTCAATGGTGCCCGAGACGAAAAGGTCCATAAAACTACACATAAACTTTGTAATATTCCTCCATACTGCTCGTCCACTGCAATCCAAGTGTCCTGAAGTGGCGACATCCATAATTTACTCGAAACAACGTCATTTAGCACATTTTTATAGCCTAAACAGTCACTATACTATATTTGCCTGGAGGCACGCTCGCGTGCGCATGTGAGTCTCCCTCACACCTGCTTGCACTACGGAAGCCGCGCCAGACAAGATCAACGAGAACTCGCGATAGATACACACCGGTATTTACATCCAGCTGTGAGCGACCGCGCGACACACAAACACCAGAGGGATCTGCCTGCACTAGTGATTTGAAACTTTGAAAGAAAAAAGAAAAATGTCCAAGGACTTTGACTTTGGACTACGGCTTCCGTAGTGCGAGTGGGTGTGAGGGAGACTCGCATGCCTCCAGGCAAATATAGTATAGTGACTGTTTAGGCTATAAAAACGTACTAAATCACGTCGTTTCGAGTAAA
Organism: Pagrus major; assembly: GCF_040436345.1. NCBI lineage: Eukaryota > Metazoa > Chordata > Actinopteri > Spariformes > Sparidae > Pagrus > Pagrus major. Next base: position 654,810 of record NC_133238.1, on the reverse strand, counting down.
CTCTGGATGTCGCCATTTCAGGACACTTGGATTGCAGCGGGCGAGCAGCATGGAGGAATATTACAAAGTTTTTGTGTAGTTTTATGGACCTTTTCGTCTCGGGCACCATTGACGCCCGTTATATGGATTTTTGCTGCGTGACGGTACCCCCGCGGGTCTCCAGCTGCACTTTGAGGAATAAAAAACTACACCGGATTTCTCATCAGCATGAGGGTGAGTCGATAATGACTGAATTTCGTTCTAGAGTGAACTATTCCTTTAAGTGTGAAAACCCAGTGTGGCTCACTGGTGTGCTTTGGAGAACAATGGCACAGACAGAGATATATCAAGATTAACAGAAAATACTTTTTAGTAGGATCTGCTCATTGTTGATTTGGTCCTGCAAAGGATTTGTTGACAAAAAGAAAAATATAACATATAACTAGCCTTATCCTTAAAGTTTATATACTTCTATATTACCCTCCAGGAAGCTAGTCTCCATTCATCTATATCTATATTTGCAATCTAGAACTCTGCAACAAACCTTTCATGTAAAAAAATTAAAAGTACAAGATTCATCTTTTTTCAAGCATTAATGTTTGCCATGTCATCAGTAATTACATTGCCACATACTTGCAATGCAAGTTCCCTAATGAATTAATTACTAGCAGTGTAAATACATACTTAATGTATGCCATGAGGTCAGTGAGAATACAACGAAATGTAGTTCAGTTTTTATGATGTGTTAAATATATCACATCTTTTGCAGGTTTAAGCACTGGCAGTCTACCTTGTCGGTGTCGGTCTCATGGATCAAGTGTTTGGCTTCATTGTCAGCATGGTCAACCTCTCCCGGCAAAATCCAGTGGGCCACCTCATCAGCATCCAGGTAGCCATCCTGTGTAACAGACATCACATGTTGTCACCAGCTACTTCTTCACAAATCGCAGCAATGAGCTTCACTAGCAGTTTTGCTACAGCGCACATACAAAGAGATGTACACCTCTAAATATTAATCCAAGTGTGTTTCAGAGCTGTAAAATTTTCTTCTGAAGTTGTGACAGAGGAAGTGTGGTTGCAAATTCTGTTTTCTTGTGTGTGCGTGCGTGTGCATGTGTGTGTGTGTAAATGTTATTATTTTTATTATTTTATCACTATTTCACATCAAGATCAGTTTGGTTAGTGAGACTAAGCTTGTGAAAACAGTTGTATAATGTCTTCTGTCGCTGTCGATGAGCTTTATCAAGGAAATAACCCTCAATATGTCATGGTAATGTCATCATGGGATTCCCCAGCTTGGGCTTGGAGACTGACCAGAAAGCCTGGCTTCCGAAGTGGGGCCGTGAAGTTTCATGGATTTCACAACGTAAGGAGGGTCTAATGAAAGAAGCTTTCTAGCTTCATTACAGGAACGCATTGCCTGGCATAAAAAAAAAGTCACACACTAATATTTTGTTGGACCGCCTTTAGCTTTGATCATGGCACGTATTCGCCGTGGCATCGTTTTGATAAGCTTATGCAATGTCACAACATTTTTTTCCATTCAGATTTGTATTCATTTTTCGCCAAGATCTTGTATTGATGATGGGAGAGTAGGGCTGCTACGTAAAGTCTTCTCCGGCACATACCAAAGATTCTCAAAGGGGTTAAGGTCTGGACTCTGGACTCGCAGTGTGCATGTGGAAATGCTATTACTTTCACTATTAAACATAGCTGTGAGTTCTGCTGTTAATTTTTTATGATTTGATTTCACAAAATGTACAAGTGATCTCCCATCACGATCATTCAAGATTTACTTCCTCAATGATGATGGTTCACCACTATCCTTCCAGATTTTAATAATGTGTTGGACAGTTCTTAACCCAATTTTAGTAGTTTCAGCAATCTCCTTAGTTGTTTTCTTTGCTTGTTGCAGGCCAATAATTTGACCCTTCTGAAACAGAGTAACATCTTTTCCACGAACAAAGGATATATCTTCTGACACAGTTGTTTAAGAAATTAAAAGCTACTCACTGCATCAGTTAGGGTTAAATAACTTGTTACAGGCTGAAACATCTTAATCACTGCAGTAATTATCCAATGGAAGGCTCTTACCTTAGTTAAATCCAGGTGGTGACTTTTTTTTTTTTGGGCCAGACAGTGTATATCGGGATGTCCTAAGTGCTGTATTGTAGACAACTTGGATACAGCACTTAGAATTACCATGACCTGGATGACTGAGAACCTTCATCAGCTTATATCGAAATGTGAAAATATTCTGCCTTTACATGCCTAATGTCTGACCTCTCTCTAGGTCCCTACTGATTTGACTGAGTTTTACACTGAAAAGATGAACCCAGATAGTTTGGGTGTATTTTGTGCTTTTTCTGTCAACTTTGTATGAACTGTGTTACACGCTGATAAAATTACCCTTAATTAAAATTGAGAGCGACATAGCAGCTGTTTCTGGTTCAACAAAAAGGATCTTACTCTTAAACAAAAAGGTATACAGTATCTTTGTAGGGATCCTTTCTGTAATGTTTTTAGACAATTAGAACAATCTGAGAATGTCTGTGTCAAAAAAAACAACTTTTAGTGGACGTTATTTGATGGTCGAAGTTTCCCCCAATGATTGAATGAACTTGTCTGTCTGCTGATTGGTGCCAAGCAGGTAGTGGACAGTGTGTTTTTAGAACTACTTATCTGAAAACTGCTGCATGCTAGCTAAAAACCACCAAAAAAACAACAACAACTACACAGCAGAGAGGAGTGGCTTATATGAAAATATCAACAGCCAAAATGTAAATTAAAAAAATTAATTAAATTAATTAATAGCATATCAAATATAAACATTTTGTGTGACCTATAAGCTATGTTGCCAAGAAAACTAAATAAAAAAAATATATAATGCAAAAATTTGGTTTTGCCCCTGCTGTTAAGACAGAGAGATTCACTGAGTTTTTGGTCATTAGCAGGTTTTTTTCTCTCTCATAGCACAAGCGTTCATTGCAGTGCTCCGGCAAAAGATGCAAAAGTCACATACTCCAGTAACAGCCCTGCGCTTTGGCTCAACAGCTGCTTACATGACTTGTGTCATGATTCAGTGTCTTGTTCTTGTGTTTTCTGTTTTATTTGGAAATTTCACCCTTCTGTGTCACTTCTTGCTTTTCAGTTCCTCCTGTGTGTTTTTTCTCTCCCAGTGTTTTTCCGGCCTCGTTCCCTCACCTGTCCTCTTCCCTTGTCACTCCTCCTGTTCCTGATCCCCTCGTTAGTGTGTCTGTGTATATAGCCTTTGTTCTCCCTCATGTCTTTGTCAGTTTGTTCCATGAGGTCCCTGTGGTTAGATGTTTCTCTGTCTTGGTTCGTCTCCCCCCTGTGTTGCCTCCCAGCATTTCTTCCCCAGTGTTTCCTCGTGTCTCCTGTTTGGTATGTTTTCTGATTTTGGTTTCTCGTTTGATTTGAACTTTTGCTTTTTGGTTGAACTTTGTTTAAGTTTTAGTTGATACTTCTTGGTTTGTCTAGATTTCTTGTGTTTTGTACTTTCAGCTTTATTTAAATAAAGCTCACTTTTTGTTTCCCCATTTCCTGCCTCCTGTGTGTTGTCTGCGTTTGCGTCCTCACCTCGTCTAACATAGCGTAACAACTTGGAAGTGTCAAAGGCGAAGCAGACATTCCTGGGCTGGTTTTATTTTTCAAAAAGTGTCAAACTCCAAAAGAAATAGAAGTAACAACAAGCCACTAGTTATGGTCTCTCCCATGTCCAAGCCGCTCTAACTACTGGGACTGAAACAATCTCATGTTGCTGTGTTGACAAAGTTACCAAAACTGATAAAGCACTTCAGTTTAAAATAGCTGAGCAGTTTTTACCTTGTTGGTATCTCTGAATTCTGAAAAATGTTTCCTCTCTGTTTGGACCCAGTCAGGCTCCCTCTCCCCATTCTCTGGTGTATACATGTCACCTGTCAAGCCAAAGCAGTACACACACATTTAGGACAGACTGCCTCCAGGTTAGAAGTGGAGGGGATAGTTGATCAGACATAAAGTGGGAGTCACCTACCAATGTATTCATCTAAATTGATCTTGCCATCCCCATTCTTATCAATGTCTTCCACAGTTTCCTAAAAAAGAAAATGAATTAGTTCTCATAGAGGTCCATTTCTTCTGCTAAAAAGTAGTCAGTGTACTGACCAAGTAATTTTCTTTAAAGATTTCTGAACATTAAGAGCTTTGTGAGGAGGGGGTGATGAAAGGGACAGTGTACCATTTCATTGTTGTCAAAAACAGTATCAAAGCTGTCGGGCTATACGCATTATGAGAAAACAAGGCTGCGTATCTTAAATCCCCAAAGAGAGAGTATTCTATGTGTAATGTCCACTGTAATTATATTTGTGTGCCTGGTTTGATTTTAGCACTTAAGAAGAGCTGAAGTTCAGGGCCTACCCTAACCCCCAGGGTATAAAACAATCTTGATGTGGAAATCAATGCGAATAGATTAATAGAGATTGCTGCATTACTGCTGCATTAAACATGAAACTTTACCACCGTAACACAGCAAGCAGTGTAAGTACATATTTGCAGTTCATTTAGATGTGGCAATAGATGCTTTGTACTCATTTTTAATGTCAATACAAAATTTCACAGTACAGCTGCTGTCACTGACCTGTCTATTTTGTAAAGCAATGTTGTGGTCGAATGATTTTTTTCCTGCAGCTCAGCAGTTAGCTCAACAAAATGAGCTTTTATCCAATTTCATCCTTGTGTTCCCTATACTTAATGAGTTATCACTGATTTCCTATCAGTATGTTTTCCTACCATTTGACTTGTGCTGATATGCTGATGTTTACCAGGTACAATGTCCACCAAATTGCTAGCATGGCTAAAAATACTTATTAACAAAGTTTCTGGTGGTTTGAGTGTAGATCCTACCTGCACTACCACATCTTTCATGTAGTCAAACTCCTCAGGATGAAGGAAGGCAGTGAACTCCTCACGTGTGGCAATACCATCACCATCTCGGTCTGCTGTCTTGAAGCGCCTTTCGTCCCGGATGAGCATCAACTTATAGGTGGCCTTGTCTTCAATGTCATCAAATACCTCATCTGAAAATAAGGTTTATTTTTTAGCAACACAGGCATTCTAGTGTTCATTATCGACCGCATTTCCTTAGGTATTTCTGTGTGGTTAATCATTCAGATGCCTATTCCTAAAAAGGGTCTCCTTTATGTAGTAGTCATTATTAAGAGCATTATTTGAAAATCTACAGAACAGCTAAAAAGGGATCTTGAGTTGACATGTTTTCGTTAAATTTATTTTCCAGGTGAGTCTGAAATTTCATTCTGTGACATTTGTGGCCCAATAATCTCAACCCAAGACAAATTAAACTGTTCCATTTGCTGAATAAAGAGGGATTATACACACATACACATACATATATATATTAACATATGTACACACATATATACATATGTATGTGTGTGTGTGTGTATAATCCCTCTTTTTTCTTTTTTTAATATATATATATATATATATACACACACACATATATATATACATACATACACACACATATATACATACATATATATATATACACACACATATATATACACACACATATATACATACATATATATATATACATACACACACACACACACACACACACACACACACACACATATTCTATATTACTCTCTTCCTAAGTGAGCAGCATCTTCATATACTGTAAAGGATTCTTTTTTCCACTGTCTACCATTTAAGCTTTTTAAAATCTGTTGGATCAAGATATGTACATGGATGAACGTTTAATATAACCTTTATCAATTTATTTTGAGCCGTTTGTAGGTTGTTTTTAAGGTGTTTAGATTATCTTGTAGTCCAGGAGATGGGAGCATAGTCAAGGTAACTTTGAACTAAAGCTCCACCTAGAAGAGTTCACTTGTCCAGAAAAAAAGCTTTTCTGGCTAGAATCTTAATTCTTTGAGTTTTCTAGTGAGGGCTTTTAAATCCATATCATCACCTGAAAGAAACCTGTCAAGGCTTTACTCTGTCATTAGCTGCTATCTTGGCTGATTACTTTGAACATTTTGCATTTAAGCACACTGGTTAAGTGAAGCAGAGTTCATGTTGTTGTTGTTTTTGTTCAATAATGAGTATAGCTTTAAAAATGTGCCTTTGTAGGAGAAACTTGTGTTTCCTCAAACAATTTCTAGATGAAGACCTCCAAGCTGCAGTAAGACACATCAGAATTGAGGTACATCTTTCACAGAGTTACCCAGATAGTAGCCATAGGTGGTGTTTTTGTACTCCTCCCAGCCTATCTTGCCATCTTGGTTCATGTCGTAGTCATTCCAGTGTTTGTTCACATTCTCCTCGATGTACCTCCTCTGCCGGTGTTTGATCCAATAGTGCAGCTCTGCATGGTTGACGTAGCCATCCTTGTCAGTATCAATGCGGTCCACAATCTTTCTGTGGGGAGAGATGGGGTCAAGGTTATGCATAAATATATAAAGTTGACTGAAAACATCTGCTCCCTTCACTTTTTGAAAATACAACCTCAAATTCTGACCTACACACACCTCAATGGAAATAATGTCTGCAGTACAAAATTAAACCTGATGATTAAATGAAAACAACTAAACACAAAGCTTGAAGTGTTAGAAGCGGCAATTTCTGAACAGTTTAGAAAGAAAGTATGCTACGGGCCACTAATACCTACGCTAATTTGTCTTTGCTCTCCTCTGGAGTCAACTGGTCGAAGGTCTTGGCTTCCTCCTTGCCCAGGAAGGCCTCATGGTCATACTGGAAACCGTGAGCATCATTGTGAGCGTGATCACTTAGATCAGTGCGGTGATGAATGCGCTTCTCCTGAGCAGGTACAGCAAAGGCAACAACAGCCAGGATGCAAAGGGGTGCTAGTGACTTCAGCAGCAACATAACTGACTGATGGGGGTGTGGTGAAGACAAAAACCATGACAGAAGGAGGGAAAACAGAGTGAGCATGGTGGGGAGGCACAGAGACGAATGCAGAGAGTGAAAATACACACTGCTCTGTATAGAATACAATATAACATTAAAGAGTAGAATATAACTATTGTCTAACTAAAGTAAGAACATAAACATAATACTTATAGCATAAAACATAATGGCATAAACTAAATTACTGTAGAGCAGGATTGTCAGCTCAGTTTTACTTTAAACTGACTGGAATGCTGGGAATAAAAGACCACAGCGCCTACCATTAGTCAGTTACAAATTGAGGGAATAAAGACTGTTGGATGTCTCCTGGCATCTTCTCTCTTGTCATTAAACAGTTTACTCAGATAATCTGGAGTTTATTTAATCTTCTTCTGATCATGCCAACTATTCAAACCACCTTCTTCCTGAGCCTGCAGTTCAGGCGATCTAACCCAGATTGCATCTACTGAGGAGATTAAATCCATATCAGGAGGAAACAACAGCTGTGCTCACGAATCACATTCATCATCATAGCCTACACCAAGCATGATTGGCTGAGGTCACATGAGGCCTAAGATCCATACTTTGTTATCCTGATCATGTGGAAGTGAATTAGAACGAGACACTGTAGACTAGAACCAAATACTAATGAAAGCATCACAAAATATGCAAATCATCATACATTATGGCATTTTTGGCCTTATTCATCATACAGAGGGCAAATAAAATTAAAGTAAAAAAAAAAAAAAAAAGTAAAAATTTAAGTTACTTATATTTAACCTGACTATACCCATTTTATGGAACTTTATACTTACTACTGCAGTACATTTTAGGCAAATCCTCTACTTTTTACCCAACTACATTTGTAATTAACTTTAATTACTAGTTACTTTTCAGATTTCAGTTTTCCTCCCGTTCCTGTCCAGTAAAAACCCTGTATGTCCAGATGTGTTGTTGTTTTGTTGTTTTCACATTTTTGTGATAAACTGAAGGATGAAACATATGATGACGTTATAGAATGCAATGCATTGCTGTAGATTAAACAAGTAAGCAGGCTCAATTTTAAACATCTACCACAGTACAATTACACACAGTAAAAAAACATCAAAACACCATTCAAATGGAGGACTTTTACTTGTAGTGGAGTATTTTCAGTGTGGTACGAGTACTTTTACAGAAGTAAAGGATACCGTTACACCCCCCACCCCCACGAATGATAATTACATTTTTAATATATGTTATGACAAGATAACAGATGTGGGCCTGGCATTCCTCTGCTATTGCAGTGTTGGCAGATGTATGATAATTACTGTGTGAAAATAATTGCATTCTGCCTCTGCTTATAGTTATCAATAAAAAAAACCCTAATGGTATTTATTTATGAACTTATTAGTTAATAACTGTTTACTGTGCATGTCATAAGATACTTAAACAAACAAAATCAGACTAGCTATTGGACTTTCTGAGAAAGTCAAACATCACTCCACTGACAGGGACTCTTTGTGGTCTACAAAATGAAAACCTTTTATTGACAGAATCAAGTCACCAAACTCCAAGACTACTGTTACAGGATGTGTGTCATCACAGAGTGAAAAGCTGAGCTAAAATCCACATATATACTACAGTGATAAGATGAGCATGTGATGACTTAATTTCCCCTGGCCCCACAAACTACATGAATCCCATCATTAAACCCACCTTTAGACTTTTCCTTCGTGTTGCTTGAAATGCTGCAAACCAATTATTCTCGTATATCTTTTCAGAAGAAAGACAAAAAAAATACAATTCAAACTCACCAGTCTCTCTGGTGCTTCTCGCGACACCTCCCTTTGTAGTTTGTGAACAGCATATCAGTCCGCGTTGGCACTCTCTAAATAACAACGTCAGGGAGGGTCATGTTGTTCAGCTACCCAATCAGCAAATCCCTAAAGGGGATTCTAACCAATAAAAAGCAGGACACCGTATTAAAATACATTGTGATAAATTCTTATTGGCTATTCGGTGCCACGTTGTCACGCATCCCACCATGTACTCTAGAACAGCAAGGGGCAATTTAATCCAAGGACGTTAGATTAAACCAGTTAAAAGGGAAAAGGGAAAAATGCAGACAAAGATATTGTCGGTAAGCTTAGTGCCGAAATTATTTGAATGTGTGAACATACAGATGCATCTAAAACGTGACAGGTCGGTAATAGGTTGCCTTCCAGTTGTACGCTATCCAGTATTTAATATGCATCCATTTAGACTACAATGTACAATGACATAGCTCAAACAACATTCGGAATTAAGATGGCAGAAGTTGAAGTCGTGAATTCCTGCACATATTGGTGTCAATGGATATGAGCTGGCAGGTAAATATACAAAAGGAGCAACAAGAAAAAGAAAAAGTGGTAGCCTATGGCCATAAAATATCGCGAGGTTGAGGTTAAAGTAAAATCAAATGAAATGAATGAAAAAGAAATGGCAGGAAGAGTGAGATAAATAAGGGCCCATACTACTACAAAATTCTACGAAAATCAAGAAATGAGAGGCCACAAGTACTACTGTAGGAACAGTACACTACATTATACATAACATGCTTTTAGAAGATGTGAACATGGCAGACTGGAAGAAATGGTGGAGCATGTATTTCTTCTTTATCGTGCTGGAGATCAACAAGAGAGACAGACACTTCAATCACTAATACACTTCTATCTAATACAGTTTTCATACTATTAATAACTACTTATTAAATTAAAGAAATGTTGCAGAGGAGTTAAAATTATAGGGTACAGGGCATCGATTTTTTTAGAAAACAAGAAAGATGTACGCCCTACAAACTAAAGAGCTGAGCACAAAAAGTGTCAGTTGGTGCTTCCACTGAGGTTTCATGAGGTGATAAGCAAAATTTAGATTCAAAAACATTCCTCTCAAGCAGGCACAGTATTGTGCTAACAGCACCACCCTCTGGTGAAAAGGAGCCACAGCAAAAAAGTAATTTCTTGTCAACAGCTTTACCTGATTCAGTGGACTAATAAATAAAATAGAGCGCACAGATTGCACAAATAAGGAGCTGCCGCATCACTGGCAATTCCTACCTATTAAGCCCCAACGCATTTGATCTATTTTTGGTTGCTCTGTGAAGAGAGAAAAAAAGAGTTTTATATGTATTTCCTTCTGATTTAATGCACATTATCAAGTAATCACATAAAAAAAATTGAGAAAAGAAGGGTTTATGATTTGTAGGTCTGAGCAATATGGTAAGATAAATAATAATGATAATCAATTTGATAATTTTGACAGCAGGTTTGAGAGGGAATATGTTTTGGATCATACTTTTCATCATACTAACAAAATATGATGCTGATGTGCTTGGGTGTGTACCAACAAACATTGCATAATTTTTTTGTCTGGAGAACATGATTTGTGGGTCAGCGACATGGTCTACAACATCAGTACGGTCCAAAAGCACACCCAGCCCTGCTGGAGTGGATTACTGTAAAATGGATTACTGTCTAAAATGCAGCATGTAAAACTCATTTTTATTACAGAAGGTAAAGTTTAGTAACCCTCACATCTAGATGGATGATGAAGATAGTACTCAAGAAAACTGTTTACTCCAAGTTACTCCAAATCAATCAAGTAAAGTTACTCATTTATTTCTACAAATGGTACTCAGCAATCATTCTTTCTAAAACGTAATAAGATCATGAATTACTTTAGTTTTGTGTTACTTTCAAAATCCCAGTTGAACACCCATTAGAATGAGAATACAATATTGGGCATCAAATAATACAAGTATCAACAAAAACTGATCCACAATCACTTTTTAATCTCAATAAATAAGATCAAATGGTTACAATGTTAATTTGTCATTTTACAAAACAGCTTTAACAGGTTAATATATTTATTGTTGTAGGACCTCTTATGCTACTTCACAAAAAAAACCAAAAAGCATAATTGTGGCAATGCGGAGGATGACTTTGGAGTCTCACAGCCTGAGTAAAGAAGCTGCTCCGTATGGTGGTGTCGTGTCTCGACTTCTTATTCTTTGTTTGTCCAAAAAGGTTTTTCAGAGTTTCAAAAAGTCACCAATAAAAAGGAAATAATCTCCAGGGCCCAGTATTTCAAAAGTGATCTGACAGGATTATCCTGGTAGGATTGGATTAAATCTAGATCTGATCTGAAAACTGGGTATTTCAACACAGATCCAGAGAATCCTGATCCTGAAGATCAGGATTCAGCTCTGGTAATCCAATCCTCCCTTGAATCCAGATAAAAGGCTGGATTTGGGTATTTCAAAACGCAAGGCAGATATCTGGATCAACTTGATACCAAAATTTCAGGATCACTTGAATCCCACCTCAGAGGTGGATTTGACTTGGATTGACAAAGTCTCAGCTCCACTTCTCCTAGATATTGTTACTCAAGATGTTCATTACACTTTATCTAAAGTGTTAGTGTTTTACTTTTAACAAATAATTAAAGTAATTGTAAGAAATTTAAAGCATAGTAAAATATTTTTGACCACACTTTCTGAAACTGCTGTAAATAAAAGTAACAATTACAGACCTATTTCTCAAATTCTAGTTCAAACATTGTAACTTGCATGTACCAAAACATCAGAGAAAGACAACAGGAATGCAGGATCCAAACAAAGTTAAATTCCAATAAAACAAAGACATTTCAAATAATGTGGCCACTAAGTAAAACAGGGACCTAACCCATCTCAGAGGGTAGAAGTGAGCTGTTTCTCCAATAGCTTTAGTTTCAATTCCGTTTTTTCTTTGCTGAAGCAGCATCAGCTTTATTTGTTCGTTGGCCAGTTCAATTTGTTTGACCGCCCTCTCGGTCTCCATTTTGAGGAGCTTTTCATAGGCATCCTCATCACCAGCATGCCTCTTCTGTCTCCATCTCTAATAATGCACTTTTAAAATGTTTGGATATAGCTTGAATGTGATTTTAAAACATGCAGCAATGTATTTCAATAAGTGTTTGTGTACACACTGATTATTTTACTTCATCAAATCAGATCCTTTTATAAATGACCATAATTATGTTAAGTGAGAGCCTTCTATATACGGGAGAGAAATTAGGTTGAAAAAATGTTTCTAATTGTGTCACTGACCAAGGTATATACCATGAAAGTAATGCTATTACAATTTTGAGCAGTTTCAAGCACTTTATTCAAACTCCAATTACTTGAAAACCTTAAATGTATCAATACAATTAAAGCATTTCCAAAGATTTCCAGCACTCGCCCTGTTGTAGCTGAGTGGTCCATGGCTGTGAGTGGACTCTGAAAGTAGAAGGTGTATGAGTATCTTAATCCACAATCCCAAATTGTGTTTATGTACACAAAAACATGATATCATCACCAGCATTACTGTAGCATTCTGACACTTCTAAACAAACCGTATAGTTAATACTCATACTGTGTAGCGTTATGTTTTCTAAGTACTGCAGCAGGTCTGTACACATGTAGCCTATTTATAAGTCTGCTGTGTTGCCAATGACGTGACGCTAATGATAGCCCGCTAGCTGCTTAACACACAAGTCAATGGAGCCGGATTAGCTCCCGTTAGCACGGCCGCGGCTCAATTAGAGATCGCTACGGCCTGGTTTTAATAAGGTGACAATTCAAATAGTTGGCTTGCATGATATGTTGGTTGGCGTTCGTATGGTCTTAAAACCGCTACACATTAGACGACGGTAAACTTACACTTTTGACGTGAAAGTCGCGCTCAGCTACTCCTTTCGTGAAGTAGTCCGCCATGTTTCAGATCCCGGAGGCGGAGACTTGAGATTTGGAAATCCGTATCCGGCCAGGTCGGGATCACGGTGATCCACCCTGCCAGTGTTTTGAAATACTCAGATAAAGTCAGCAGGATCACCAGGCTCTGTGGCTATATTTAGCAAGATCTGTAGCACTCATTTTTTTAATGCAGGATCAAATAACTTCTGATAAAAAAATGACTTCCTGTTATTAATTTGATTACTGTAACCATTCAGCAACAACTATTTAAATGAAAACATGTTGCCAATTTTCCTCAGGGTCTCTTGGATGTTCAGGACAAATTTCAACCCAATCCAGTGAAAAGTGAGTGATTGGTGAGGATTAGAATACACTACACAGAATCACAAAAATGGTGACATTTAGTTCAGAGGGCCAAGAAAATCCACGACATCAACTGGCCTCCCAGTTGATGTCATGGATAGGTGAGTTGGCATGGAATGACCCATATATCTGCATCATGGGTGTGTGTAACAAAGAATCAGTGTTTTTAGACATGTACTTAACCCTTTTTATTATTTTTATTAAACCCCCTTTAACATATGTACAGTGCTGTGAAAAAGTATTTGCCCCCTTACAGATTTCTTTTGTATTTGCTTTTTTGTCACACTTACATGTTTCAGATCATCAAACAAATTTTAATATCAGACAAAGATAACCTGAGAAAATACAAAATGCAGTTTTTAAATGATGATTTCATTTATTAAGGGAAAAAAAGCTATCCAAACCACCCTGGCCCTATGTTGAAAAGTAATTGCCCCTAAACCTAATAACTGGTTGTGCCACCCTTGTTGGCAACAACTGCAATCACGCGTTTGCGATAACTGGCAATGAGTCTTTCACATCGCTGTGGAGGAATTTTGGCCCACTCTTCTTTGCAGAATTGTTTTAATTCAGCCACATTGGAGGGTTTTCGAGCATGAACGGCCTGTTTAAGGTCATGCCACAGCATCTCAATCGGATTTAAGTCCGGACTTTGACTAGGCCACTTCAAAACCTTCATTTTGTTTTTTTTTGAGCCATTCAGAGGTGGACTTGCTGGTGTGCTTCGATCATTGTCCTGCTGCATAACCCAAATGCACTTGAGCTTAAGGTCACAAACTGATGGCCAGACATTCTCCTTCAGGATTTTCTGGTAGAGAGCAGAACAGTTAGTTTTACGCCAGATGTAACGAGACGCACACCTTCCAAAAAGTTCCATTTTTGTCTCCTAAGTCCACAGAATATTTTCCCAAAGGTCTTGGGGATCATCAAGATGTTTTATGGCAAATGTGAGATGGGCCTTTGTGTTTTTTTTGTTTTGGTCAGCAGTGGGTTTTCGCCTTGAAACTCTCCCATGGATGCCATTTTTGCCCAGTCTCTTTCTTATTGTTGAATCATAAACACTGACCTTAACTGAGGCAAGTGAGGCCTGCAGTGCTTTAGCTGTTGTTCTGAGTTGTTCTCCTGGATGAGTTGTCAATGCGCTCTTGGAGTAGTTTTGGTTGGCTGGCCACTCCTGGGAAGATTCACCACTGTTCCATGTTTTCTACATTTGTGGATAATGGCTCTCACAATGACTTTGTTTCTCATCTGTTCTTGAATTTCTTTGGATGATGTGTTGCTTTTTGAGATCTTTCAGCTTACTTCATGTTGTCAGACAGGTTCTATTTAAGTGATTTCTTGATTCTAAAGGGCTGGCAGTAATCAGGCCTGGGTGGAGCTAGTGAAATTGAACTCAGCTTTCCAAAAAATGTGGTTAATCACAGTTAATTCATGATTTAACAAGGGGGGGGGCAGTTACTTTTTCACATAGGGCCAGGTTGGTTTGGATAGCTTTTTTCCCTTAATAAATGAAATCATCATTTAAAAACTGCTTTTTGTATTTACTCAGGTTATCTTTGTCTGATATTAAAATTTGTTTGATGATCTGAAACATTTAAGTGTGACAAAAAAGCAAAAACAAAAGAAATCTGTAAGGGGGCAGATACTTTTTCACGGCACTGTATATACATATATCTATCTGAATATGTACATATATTTTTTTATTTAGTTTTAAGCGTCTTGAGCCAGATGCAATGTAATTTCATTCTACTGTGTACCTCTCTGGTATAGAGTTTGAATGACAATAAAAGAAATCTTGAATCTCTTATAGTATATTACTTAATCACTGTTAGGACTAGGTGAAATGTCCTTTTACTTGCAGATGGTGTATGGCAGGACTGTAGGGATTTCAACTCTTTTGACAACAGTGTCGCCTTTGTTGTCTTCACTTATCTACTGCTGCTTTAGTTGTTTATGGGCGATTGGAAAACAGCTTTAAGACACTGTGCCACCACTAACTGGATTGAAGAGAGGATCAGAAGGTTAATTATGGCCCACTGACATATGCTCCCTCATATACAGTCCGATTTATTTGTAGGTTATTTATTGTTATTTAGGGATGACATATTTTTGTAGGCTAACCTGGAAGTTAGCATTGCCCTGGTTCCCCTCAACAAAAAGCCAATGGGATTGTTTAATTGGATTATAGAATATCGCCAAAAATAAGCCCTGAGGTTTATGATACTTACACGTTTTGTTCAGCAAGATAATCTTCACAGATGAATACCATTTTTGTGATTTTCAAAGCGTAAAATAAGTTGCTAGAAGTCAAAAGCTAATGCTAGGCTATAAACAGACTACATTGCAATCGCATGACTTAAACGTCACCACCACTAAGCATCCTACTACACAATTACTATACACGTCTTCGATAAACTCATCAATCTACAAGTTATAAAGTTAGAGGTAGAGCAGTTTCAAAGTAAAGTCTGCCTGTAACGACGGACTATCAATCAATCAATCAATCAAAGCTTTATTGTCATTTAGCTGTACCTACAAAAGAAGTGCAGCAAAAATGAGATTGCGTTTCTCCGGGATCCCATAACACGAACACAATAAATACACACAATATATTACTATAATAATTTAAAATTAAAACTATGACTAAGGCTCATGAAGTGCAGTAGTGTGCATGCGCCAGATCAGCAGTTCAGCAATCTAACAGCTTGTGGAAGGAAGCTGTTGATTAGTCTGTTTGTTCGGCCTTTTAGATTCCGGAACCATTTTCCTGATGGGAGCAGTTCAAAGAATGTGTGGAGAGGGTGGGAGGGGTCCCTAACGATGTTCAGTGCCCTGCTCCTGCAGCGGCTTAGGAAGAGTTCTTGGACAGAGGGGAGGGAAACTCCAATGACCCTCTCAGCTCCTCTAACAATTCTCTGCAGGGCTTTTTTGTCTGACATACTGCAGCTGGAGTACCATGTAGAGATACAATATGTCAGAATGCTCTCCACCACACCACTATAGAAGGTCCTGAGGATGCTGATGGGGAGAGAGGCTTGTTTCAGCTTCCTCAGGAAGTACAGTCTCTGCTGGGCCCGTTTTGTGATCCCTGAGGTGTTCTTATTTCAGCTTAGGTCCTGCTAGATCTGCACTCCGTGGAACTTGAGCAACATAAGCATCGTGAGTCATGTGATGCAGGGAGGAGGCTGGCTGTGATGTGTGTTTTGACAAGCCACTCAAAACACTTCATCACAATTGGTGTCAGTGCGACGGGGTGGTAGTCGTTCAGACAGGATACAACTGATTTCTTTGCTACTGGCGCAGATTCTGAAGACACGTCCCGGCATGTTATCCGGGCGTCCCGCTTTCCGTGGGTTGACCCTGGTCAGGGCCCTGCGTGTGTCTGCTGCATTGATGGTGAGGGCTGGCCCGATAGATGGTAGAGAAGGACCAGCCCACCCTCTGGTTGTCGGGTTTGGTGCTTCAAAGTGTGCAAAGAAATTGTTGAGCCTGTCTGGAAGAGAAGCATCTTCGTCGTTGACCCCCTGCCTGGACTTAATCCGTCAGCGCTTGGACTCCCTGCCACATCCGCCTGGTGTTTCCTGTGTCGCAGAGGTGTTCCTGGATTTTCTCTGTGTAACTGGATGGTTGTTTATATTGTCTATATATTTCATTTCTCTTCTGTGTCCCTCAGTCTATATGTATTTTGCAGCAGGCATGACGATCACGGCAGGTGTGTGGCATGCCCCTTACCGGCACCTGTAGTGTAGCCGCGTCATTGGCCGCTAATGCGGACCTGTTCATATACCCCCACTGTTTGTTTAGTCACTCTCTCTCCTCTGCCGAAGTGAGTGCTGGCCGGTGTGCAGCTCCGCCGAGCCGTGGTATCCCGGCGTGGTATGTGCCGTGTGTTCGTTCTCCAGGTTGGCATGTTGGGCCGAGATGGTGTGTGTGTGTCCCCTTCCGGTTAGCCGCTGCGGCTGCTAGCAGCGAGAGTATTGATGTGAGCAGGCTACAGCTAACCACACAGCTTGCCTGGCGTTAGGCTGCTGTTTGCCCTGCCTTGCCTCTAGCCTCCTTTTCTTTTCTCTTTTCGTTTGCCTCGCTCATTCAGGCTTATAGTGAGTAGCCGCTCTGCCGCTCTGCCTTCGTCGTTTAGACGCTCTTAACGTTGTGTGTTGTAGTTTAAGTGTGGTCAACCCCAATCAGACTCGTTGGTGGGGGGTTAGTACAGCAGTTATAGTGGAGGACCTGCCAAACTTATGCATGTTGTATGTTTTCTTTTGTTTTGATTTGAGTTTGCAATTGATTTGTATATAGATATTTTGTTTGGTTTCGTTTTGATTATTTGAGTGTGCAGTGACCTCTGCCACAGCTAGCTATTGAAGTTGCCTCTCTTCCTAACTGAACCGCTGTGGGTTATTGTGTTGGCTGAACATAATCATCTTTGGAAATAAAAAGAACTATATACATGTTTTTTTTAAAGAGAAACATAACTTAATAAAGAAATTATTTTATTGTGAGTAATAAATAAAATCTGTTAAATGACCTTACATCATGCCTGTATTCATTTGTGTACTGACCTGTGCATGGGTTGTGTTTTTGGGAAACCCTCTTTGAGAAGTTAAAGTTAAAGGAGTATACTCTTTAGGTGCAAGTCCTAAGGTGGCGTTGTTGGTGTTACATAGATTCTCTAGATCTGCCACTCGCAGTACAACTGAGATGGCCACATCTGCATAGGTGCCTTTCGCAGCCTTGAATCCCTTTGAGAGCGCAGACCTGGCTGAGCGGAGAACAGTCATATCCCCCGCCCTGAAGGCTGCATCTCGGGCTGTCAGCAGCGAGTGCACCTCTGTAGTCATCCAGGGTTTTCGGTTGCCATGTGCAGTGAAGGTCTTAATTACAGTGACATCCTCTGTGCACTTTGCAATGTAACTGGTTACCGCCTCAGCATACTCTTCAATGTCTATCTGATCTCCCTGGGAGGCTGCTGTCTTAAAAACAGCCTTTAAACTGGTGTGGTTGAAATCCCCTGCCACCACTACAAAGCTGTCCGGGTGTTTAGTCAGGAGCTCACTGATGGCATCATGTAGCCCTCCAAGTGCCTCGTTAGCATTAGCTTTAGCATTTGCGCTAGGAGCTATGTAAACAATGGCCACAATCACTATGGTGAAATCCCTCGGCAGATAGAATGGCCAGCATTTCATGATGAGGAATTCCGACAGCCGAGAGCAGTGTTTAGTGGCTAATGTGGCGTTTACACACCAGTCTTTTGTTGATATAGATGCACAGACCCCCTCCTCGACTTTTACCGGAGGTAGCTGCATCTCTGTCCACCCGGAAAGCTGTCATCCCCTCCAGCTGTATGGCTGTGTCTGGGATATTGTCCTGGAGACATGTTTCTGTGAAAGCAAACGCACCGCAGTCTTTCCACTCTCTGTGGGTTTCTCTCAACAGACGTAGCTCATCCAACTTGTTGTTGAGGGAGCGGACGTTGGAGAGTAGGAGCGATGGTACTGCTGGTCTGGAGGGGTTAGTCTTTAACCTAGCATGGATCCCGGCTCTCTTCCCCCTCTTTTGTTTACGTTTGCACCGCTTCCGCCTTCTCTTCTTACAGAGGGCTGGTTCCAATAGGATCCCGTGCTGGCGTAATATGTCCAAATCACATGCAAGCATCATAGATTTAGCAGCCTGTGTTACCCTGATTTTTAGTAAAGTCTCTTGGCTGTAAATTTTGCAGACCGTCTGGGATGGGTAGGACACCCAAAACTTTCACTCTCGCTGATCCCTGGAGGGGCCATAGCATTGACTAGTGACTAGATGAGTTTCTGTGTTCGGTGTGATGGCGTTTAATGTCCCCGACAACCTCTAAAGTCTCATTTAGCCACTTGTAAGCAACCAAAGTGTTTAGGATATGTAAGCCCTTCATAATTTAATTGTCGGACACTTAATGATGAATTTTATGTCATAGAACAAAATGTGTAAATATCTTAAGCCCGTGGTAACCACAGACATTATTTTAGGTATTTTAACAAAACCCATTCTCAGACTCTGAGACAAGGGAACCGCATTTGTAAAAATGCTAACTATTTTCCGGGTTTTGGGACTCCAAACTACACCATCTATAGAAAGTCGAAGTCACACCATTTCCAGTTTCCCTCATGGGACCTTATTTTGGAAAAAAATATGCCTGGCAATGAATGGAGGAAGACAAATAATTTTTTGATACCGCTTGAATTGTGCCATGAACTACATATATGATTGTCAATTTTTGATAAAAAAGATCATTTTTAAACTTGAGAAAGCTGCAGTTTGTCATAACTAATCAAATATAGGACTGTGAAAATACGTAATTAAAAACACTGGTTGCTGAGAATAGAAAAGTGCTAAGCTATATAAATATGATCCATTTACCATAAATATAAAACCATGAAACGGCGGTGCATGCAAATGCAACGGCTGGTATCTCCTTCAGATTTCTTCGGCATTATTGCTGAAACAATTTTTACCCATGACAGAATTCATTCTTCAGCGTTGAAAAATAAACCCTGGGCTTTGGATAAAGAAGAGCTGACTTTGAGATGAACACTGCCCAGGGCATCTTTCGACCATAGAGCCTGACCAGCCGGACCACCCCAGAGAAGAGAGGGAAGAGATCCAGGATGGGAGCCATAATAATCCAGTTTGGATTTATGGCTGCTCCTGGTTTATGTCTGGTTGCAGGAAAATTAAATGGACAAATGGATCTCAGGCTGGCCAAGCAACGGTAAATCAGAGACTGTAGTGACTACAGTGTTACTCAGATGTCGAACTTTTGATGTGAAGATGCCGACCATATTTTTATCACCATCTTTTTGCTGCTGTTTACGTCCCAACGCAAATTCAGAAAATGCACTAATGCACCTAATTTACTGGACAGAGAATTTTAAGGAGCCCCTTGTTGTACCTAAATAATACATCCTTTAAAAAAGACAAACCCAACTAAATATAGGGGAGACTGGGGACAGTTGTAACAAGCCTTATTTCTCCAATCAGAAACATGCTAGAGTGATGACACTCACACTGCACATGCTCAGTTAGACCCTCTAACCCACCAAGAAGAGAGAGGCCATATTGAGCATCTGGTCCTGCTTCTATCAAGACAAAGTTGTTTTGGAGGTATGAAAGTAGCTTTTTTCATGAGCTGTGTTTTTGTCATACTGTCCTGATCTTTTGTATGAATTAATCCAAACCTACCTAGTTTGAATCACTGTTTTGTTGACTATTAAATGACATGGTTTACATGTGTCAATGTCAATGTGGCTAGCTAGCACATGGTGTTTTGTCATGACTGATACCATGGGGACGGTTGCAACTGTTGCAACTGTCCCCATGCTAATTAGGCTAGTCATATCAAAACAGACCACACAACTGTATTTTTGAAGATTTTTAGTTCAAAATAGGCACAATTAATATATTTCATTGCTCATGATGAACAGAACAGGCAATCATAATGAGAAACTAATGCTAATTATAAACAAAATAATTCCCCAAATAACTTGTTGAGCAAAAATGAGCAATTAGTTATTGTTGTATGTTGTATGTGTCATATAAACATCATGTCATATAGTGAATAAATCATCTAAATATAGAAATTGTATACTATTGTATTCTGTTTGTTTTCAGTATGCCAAGAGTGAGGAAGAGAGTCACTAACAGAGGGGTTCCCCTCAGTATTTTGGAACAAGCCTCAGATATAATAACAGATGAGGGCAAATGAGTGAGGGCAGTGGCCAAGGCCTTTGACATATGCCACACCATGTTGTTCAGGTTCCACAAGAAAAAAAAGAATCTTGCAAGCATGGCATCAAAAAATAAACCGCTTGCAGGGTACTGGACCAGCAGAAAAGTATTCTCAGAGGACCAAGAGAAGAGCCTCAATGAATATTTACAAAGGGCAGCAGATTTGTTGGGGAGAGGCGAGTGTTGCTCTCTTATTTTTTAAACATTTGTGTGCCTTTAATAAAACTTAAAGTCAAAGTTTATATTCACTGGAGTTTTAAAACAATGTGAATTTTGTTAACTAAAACAGTTCACTGTTTGTTCATATGTTTAATAAATGTTTTTTGTATTGCAAATTATTCCATTCTTTTTGTCCCAAAATGAAATATTGAGTTTTTATAGCTTCTGTAACATCTGCACATTGACTCAAGGTAGGCCTATGTTTTACACAAAACAAAACTTATTAAATACCTTAATATTGTATACTGTGCTTATTTAGACAAAAAGCAGAAGATAATTAGTGAAATTGAATGGGTTTTTTTATATGTTGCAACCATCCCTGATCCGTGTTGCAACTGTCCCCAGGTTTGGGGTCAGTTGCAACGTCTGAATTCCTCTATTCAAATAAATATTGTGATTGATATGTTATATGTAGCCTTTTTTAAATGGTATGGGCATTTAGCAGACAGATGTAGGTTTAATATGTAAAGATTTGGTGAGCCTAGTCCAAATAGTCTCTGAGTAACTGAGAGTAATGTAAAAAGTGTTGCAACTGTCCCCAGTCTCCCCTACCTTCCCAAAACACTTACTCATTCAAACCCTCCTCAGACAGCTCTACAGTAGAACTGGCAGGAGGATGTTGCATGTCACAAAGCAAGACATATTTCAATGATTAGACACTATGTTTTCTACTTCTTATAAAACAATTTATACTTTGTCAAAATGTTTGATCCAAAACGTCATGCCAATTAAGCCAATTGAATTGAATCGAATTGGAGAGAGAGAGAGAGAGAGAGAGAGAGAGAGAGAGAGAGAGAGAGAGAGAGAGAGAGAGAATAAGCCCCTCCTCATTTAGAGAACTAGGCCTGGCTGGCAAAGAGCTGGGCCGACTTCGTGTTGCCATCGAATTGTAATTCCGTGGTGCGGTGATCTACACGGAGATCCTGCCGTCGCTGGATCCTAGGTAAGCGTTGTCGAAGACCCTATCGCTATTACATGCCAATGAACAACCGGGTCTGCAGCGAGAGTTTCTTGCGTCAGACCGCGGTTATGTCGCATGACTCAAATAATTGACACTGACTCTCTTCGTCGGCGATTGTTTTTGCTGTTAAACTGTCAAAGCATCGGGCTGTGCGTCATTCTGTAGTGCCCATCCATCAGGAAAGCAGTTGACAAAGCATCTGCCTCGACCAAACAACATATTATTAATAAGTGCTAAACAGTCCGATAAAAATTCATAACCAGTCAGATCAAGTCAGAACCAGATTTTTCAGAGGACTAGAAACGCGAAAAACACTTGCACAAACATCCCTTTGAACAAGTTTAAAATTCCGTAATCATATTAATGCACACTCACTCTCTAATGCCTGATATTTTTTAGTTTGTGCTTAAATGAAATGTCTCAGTAAAATGTCTCTTTCTTATCATTGTTGCAATGGCAGAGGAGCAGACGGAACGTGTAGTTTATGACGTTGGATCCAATACCTTACACAATTTTTTATTTTTAAAATTTTTTTTATTACTGACTTCCTTTGCCTTTACACCATTGGTGGCTCCTGCCAAATCTCTTGTGGGGCAACTGTTGTGATGATGGCTAATATGATAATTATATGTTAATTGTCCTAATTCAGCGACTATTGTCATATTGCATTTTACAAGTTCACCCTCAAGACAGCTTTGGATGTAAAGGCAACCACTTATTGGAGCAGACTAAAGAGCGGCCTAATAATGTGCATTAAAAAAAATATATATATATAAATGCCTACTCACTTTACTAGAGTATTTCAGTTTTATACTACTTTATGCTTCTACTCAGCTACATCTCAGAGACATATTTTACTTTTTACTCCACTACATTTGTCTAAATGGTTTAGGTACTAGTTACTGTTTCGATTACATTTTTCCTCCTTTTCCTGTCCAGTGAAAACTGTGCATCTCCAGATTTGTTGATTTTGAACATTTCTGATAAACTGAAGGATGAAATGTTCTTTATGTGTTGAGGAAATCTCCTTAAACTAAATAAACTATTTAAAAAACCCTTGGATTCGCTGAAAAAATGTCACAAAGCTAAAAAAAAAAATAGCCTGTTTTCTGACTTTTTTACTGATACATATAGTTCTCACAGGACAGCCACGCCACAAACATAAGATGATTTTTTTATGATGCATTGGTGTTGATTAAACAAGCCAACAGTATATAAAGTTGTTAAAATAGGCTCAACCTTGTATCAACTATGTATCTTATCTATGCAGTAAAATAACTCATACACATTAATGCAGCAGTAATATTTATCCAGAAACATCAGATGTTGAAAATATAACAGTCGGACTGAACGCTATGGGCAAGTAGGTGCAGTACATATGTTAATACACAAAAACAGCAAATAGACAACATTTTGATGCTCTTATTTTTCATACATTTGTAACTTTGTAATTTGTAACTGAATAAGGGAAACATTATTGAAATAATAATAAAACACACAGAGCCTTTTGATTTTTTTCTCATCCACACACAAACTAGAGATGCACTTATTCATAATTTTCAGTCCAGATCCGATTGGATATCCGCTGATACCAATGCTTGAACCGATACAGAGCTAGTTTTTGTCATTATTATTATTATTATTATTATTATTATTAATAAACTAAACTTAAGTTCAGTTTTGAAACGAGAGCCAAGGTGTTGATTTTGGATATCTCTATATTGTTTTGACTGGTATATTGATACATATGTAGAAGGTAATATAGTTCGTAATGGCAGTGACCCTGTTATTCAAGTCTCCATCAAAGTTGTCTCAGTTAGTACATGCCAAGGACCCTTGAATGGGTCCATTATTGTAGCAAAACTATTTGGTAATGTGAGTGGAGAGTTGTATAACTGTATCTCAAGGCGTCTGTGCATATTCATGTCTGTAAATGTGTACGAGAATCTCTAAATGCGTACTTAGATTTGTGAATGTGTAAAGGAATCTATAAATGTGTATTCAGAGTGCGTGTGTGCATTTGAGATCTGCGAATGTTTAGACAAATCTGTAAATGAATGCATAGATCTGTGAGTGTTTACACAAGGCCAGTTGTTCCCATGAATTAGACACTGGCAGCCTGCCATGTCTAATTTCCCCCTCTATAGTCTCATATTGATCTGAAAAATATTTTTCACTTCACATAAAATGTACTCAATCTAGTAGCTCTAAATGTTGTTTTGCTTCGTTGCTTCAGCAAAGCATCTTTCACTCCCAATCGGTCAAGATGGAAAGCAATGGATTGATACTGACTACTGACTATAGCCTATAGGCTAGTGTTAATATTGTATAGCCAAAGCTGTGTGTTATTGTGAGGACTGGGTTAATCGCCAGGCAGCAATGTTCAGTGTTATATTTTATATTTTCCTAGAATTTCTCATTTATGTTTATGTTATTTATGATATAGTGTCTTAATTTTTCTCTTAGAGTGCACAAGATTGATGAAAATGTGAAAAAAACATGAAAATGTGAAAAACTTTCTTTCATGGGAGCATGCCCCCGGACCCCTCCTAAAGGGTCTGAGGTCAACCCACCATAGTCTCACAAAATCCTATGGGAAACATTGAAATCTGTACGCATTTACAGATGGTTGAAAAGTCTATGTAGCTTTGCTTGAAGAGCTGGAAATACAGACAAGTCACCAGTTCCAACTGTCAGTTGACTGTCTTTTTACACGTGACTTTTGCTACACTTCTGCCATGGCAGAGATCTGCAAATGGCTGTAACAATTTCTCTGTGTGCCTCTGCCTCAGTAGCAATTACAATTACAAGTATACAATTCCTACACACCACCAATATGTGCATTAAAACAAATTATGAAACAAAAAAACAAATCGGAATTGATGTAAGGCAATGGAGACTGGCAAAGTTGGGGTTTTTTTTGGCTTCACTTTATTGAAAATCTACAAATGTAAAGAACTACAAAAGTATGGCAGCATTAACATTTGATTTCACAGACAATACAACAAATGTAGGGTAAACAAATGTTAAATCTCATAATATAAGAATGACAATTGAATTGAAGTGCAATTATAGTGGAATATAATAGAAAAGAAACATAGAAGAAAAACTAAAATAAATAAACATACAAGGTGGTATATAATTTTACACCAGTTTTCTAATTCGATGGGGAAATTTTTCAGATTATCAGTAACAATTGTTGTGCCATTTTTTCTTTTATCAATTTTAAAGATTCAAGGTACAATTTTTAAATTCATTCAGAAAAAAACAATATTGTGGTATGATTTCAAAACTCGATTTTTTGTGTATGAAAAATTTAGCTAGATACAGAATCACATTAACACAGAATTAATCATTTTTGTTTTTTTAAGATGATAGTGATTGTAATATTGTCTTTAGAGGTAGAAGAGGAATTGACAAGACTTTTTGTGTTATCCATTTGTGAATATCAACCCAGATCATATTAATTACATTACATGAGAAAAATATATGGTCTGTAGTTTAAATATAATTTTTGCAAAATTAGTAAATATTATAATCAATATTAAATCGTAGCCTAAGCAATTCTTTGGAAGTATAAATGTCATTCATAATTTTGAAATGTGTTTCTTTTGTTTCTGTAGGTATAGGAAATTTTAGATACATACACTACCAGTCAAAAGTTTGGACACACCTTCTCATTCAATGGTTTATCTTTATTTTTATTATTTTCTACATTGTAGATCAATACTGAAGACATCAAAACTATAAAGGGACACATGGAATTATGCATTAAACAAAAAAGTGTTAAACCAGAATATGTTTTATATTTTATATTCTTCAAAGTAGCCACCTTTTGCTTTGATGACAGCTTTGCACACTTTTGGCATTCTCTCAATCAGATTCATGAGATAGACACCTGGAATGGTTTTCAATTAACAGATGTGCCTTGTCAAGAGTTAATTTGTGTAATTTCTTGCCTTCTTTATGTGTTTGAGACCATCAGTTGTGTTGTGCAGAGTTAAGGTACACAGTTCAATACAGGGAATAGCGCTATTTGACTACTGTTCTAATCCATATTATGGCAAGAACCACTCAGCTAAGTAAAGAGAAATGACAGTCCATGATTACTGTAGGTTCCTAATCGGCGAAGCCATGAGCTTGACGCTCTCCTCCCTCGTTGTCCACTTTTACGACATAAAAAACTCCACACGATTCCTTCGTTTCTTTTCACCGTTTACTCCGTGAAATAAGGCACAATACAATAGTCCAGCATTATGAAAATAAAAACAGGTAAGAGCCAAAGACAGAAAAAATGCGGAGTCTAAAGGTAAAGTGAAAGCAAAGAGCAAAGAGCAAAGAGGTCAAAAAACTGTGTGGCTCCACTCCATGACACTGACCTGACTGCCTGTTTTACGTCAACCACGCACCCACACTCATCTGCATTAAAGGTTACATGTGCGATTTTTAAACCAAAAAACATCCACACATTTTTAAGTAAAATGAATTAAGTACTAACTTATTAATATGAACTGTTCACCTGTAAATAACCTCTTCTTTACCATAATTAACAACAATCTTTTTTCACATATCAACTTAAATTATTATTTAAATACTTATCAACAAAAAATAGCATTTAGGCTCCTATATTACCGGCCCCTAATTGTTATCAATGTCCTTGAAACAATTACTCCAAAAGTGTTAACTTAAATTAAAGGAGCCTGAATAACATTACTTATCACTTAGTGAAAGAAGCTTGGTGTTCTTAGTCCCATTCAAGATGAGATCTTCATAACAGTCCATCAGTTATCCTCTGATTCTTGAAGAAGACATAGCTTTGTTACAGGGCGACAAAGCTCGTTGGTCTTGGTCTTCACTTTAACCTGACGAACGAAACCATTTCTATCAGGAAAAGTCTCCACTATTCTTCCAAGTGGCCAGGAGTTTCTGGGTGATGTATCGTCCACTATCAGCACCACGTCGCCGACACAGAAGTTTCTTCCAGGTGAAGACCATCGCTGACGTTCTTGGAGCTGTGTCAGATACTCTTTGCACCAGCGTTTCCAGAAGACATCCGCGAGGTATTGAATCTGTCTCCATCTGCGGTTGACGTACTGGTCATCTTCATGAAATACTCCTGGTGGTAACTCGGGCTTGACTTTGAGCAACAACAAGTGGTTGGGCGTGAGGGCCTCTAAATCGTTGAGGTCTGATGATGCCTTTGTGATGGGCCTGCTGTTTATGACCGCCTCAGCTTCACAAAGTAGGGTGTGGAGACCTTCTTCATCCAGCAGTTGCTCCTTGACCGTGATGTTCAGGATTTTTCTCACTGAACGAATTAACCGCTCCCAGCTGCCTCCGTGGTGAGAACCCGCTGGCGGATTGAAATGCCACTGAACACCTCTCTGTTGCAAATGTTTCTCGATCCTGTTGGTGTTCCATTCCTTGATTGATTTCCTCATCTCACTGTCAGCTGACCGAAAGTTGGTTCCATTATCTGAATACATCTCTCTGACTTGTCCTCTTCTTGCAAGAAATCTTCTGATTGCGTTGAAACAGGCATCAGTGTCGAGAGAAGAAGCAACTTCCAGATGCACTGCTCGTATAGCAAGACACGTGAAGATAACGCCATATCTCTTTACTTGGACTCGTCCTCTCTTCACTAGGAATGGACCGAAGTAATCTATGCCGACTCTTGTAAAAGGAGGGTCATCTGGCAAGACCCTGCATGTTGGTAGATCTGCCATGAGCTGCTTGCCAGCTGCTCCATGTAGCCTTTTACAGATGACACACTTGGACAGGAACCTTCTGATAGCTCCACTTGCTCCAGGGATCCAGAATCGTTGCCGTAGCTGAGCCAACATGTGATTCCTTCCGGCGTGAGCTGTAATGTCATGAATGTGTCTCAACACAAGCCTTGTGACGTGTGAATCCTTAGGCAAGATGACTTGCTGCTTGGAGTCATCAGGCATAGCCGCGCGACTCAACCTTCCGCCAACTCTCATAACTCCGTCTCGGAGCACTGGATTTAACTTAACGAGTGAGCTACTTTTCTTCACTCTTTGATGCTCCTTTAGCATAGCCAAGTCTTCTTTGAAGCTTTGTTTCTGACAGCATTTCACAATTTCTGTTTCTGCTTCAGTCAAGTCATCACAAGTCAGATACTTTCCCTTAATGGCTTTCTTGAACTCTGTCATCCGGCTTTCTCCGTCTACTGCTCGTAGCTCCTTTCTCTTTTCCTTTAGCTCTTTCAGCAAATCCTTAAGTTTCAGAAACCAGCCTACAGCGCGTTTCAACGCCGTCCAGGAAGAGTAGTGGTTCATCCACTGATCCATGAAATCCTCGAGTTCTTGTGCCTGAATGACATGCACTTGAGTCACTCGTTTGACCTCTGGGTCGTCGATATCCAGCATGCCTGGATCTGGATTTTTAGGCCACTGGTCTTGTGAGCTAAGCAAGAAACTTGGTCCTGAAAGCCAGCTCTCATTTTTCAAAAATGCTTCCACAGTCTGTCCTCTTGAGACAACGTCAGCGGGATTCAGAGTGGTGTTAATGTATCTCCACTGAGATGTCTGAGAGTGATCCAGGATTGCTGAAACCCTGTTAGCAACGAATGTCTTGAATCTGGTGCTCTCACTGTTCAAGTACTTTAGCACAGCCGTGCTATCGGTCCAAAAGATGGATTCGTGAAGCTCCAACTCAAGCTCTTTCCTCAGAAGCTTGTCCATTTTTATTGCGACTGTGGCCGCTGTCAGTTCCATTCTGGGAATAGTTGGTGACTTTAAGGGAGCGACCCTTGTCTTTGCCAGGATCAAGGTGGATTGAGCTTCACCCGTTGAAAAGCGCAGCAGTAAGTAGCTTGTGGTGCCGTAGGCATCTTCACTAGCGTCAGCAAAGTGATGAAGCTGCGCAAAGACTGGCGCACCAAACTGCTTCGACTTGACACATCTGTCAACTCCAAATTTCTCAATCTGTGGCAAACTTGAGATCCACTTATTCCAACCTTTGACCACAGTGTCTGGCAGGTCTTCGTCCCAGCTATACTTCTGCCGACATAAATCCTGCAGGATTCTTTTGGCGGGCAATATTACTGGAGCGAGAAAGCCCAGCGGATCAAAAATTGAGCTGACCAAGGAAAGCAGGCCTCTCCTAGTGTGTGGTCGATCTTTAAGATTGATCTTGAACCTGAACTGATCTGAATCGGCACACCACTGGATACCCAATGCTCTCTCCATGGGCAAGTTGTCCTCATCTAAGTCCAGATCTTGAAACCCTTGAGCCTTTTCCTCTTCTGGGATTGAATTAAGCAACTTCCTGCTGTTGCTTGACCACTTTGTCAGCCGGAATCCTCCCTTTGCCAACATGCTTCTCAACTCAGCACACAGTGTGATAGCTGTATCTTCATCGGAAGCCGACTTAAGACAGTCATCCACGTAAAAATTTTTCCTGATTGTTTTAGCCGTCTCTTGTCCAAACTTCTCTGCGAAATCTGTTGCACATTTCTGGAGCGCAAAGGTGGCGACACTTGGCGATGATGTTGCGCCGAAGATATGCACCAGCATCTTATGTTCGACGAGACCCTGCTCATAGTTGCCGCCAGGCCACCATAGAAATCTCAGAAGATCCGTGTCTTCATTACTCACTTTGACTTGGTGGAACATGGCCTCCACGTCTGCCATGACCGCCACAGCCTCCTGGCGGAACCTCATGAGGACCCCCACCAGCGAGCTTGTAAGGTCCGGACCCTGTAGGAGCTGCTGGTTCAATGATATTCCTTGGAAGCTTGCGCCGCAGTCGAACACAACGCGCAACTTCTGTTTGGTTGGATGTCTGACTCCATGGTGAGGCAAATACCACGTTCGCCCCTCAGTAGGTTCACACTCATCACCTACAAGCTTCACGGCGTAACCTTTCTTGAGCATGTCGTCCATGAACGCCACATATTCTCCATAGAACTTGCCGTCCTTTGAGAACCTCTTCTGTAAGTTCAGTGCACGTTGCTCCGCAGCTGCTCTGTTGTTCAGCATACACAAACATTTTTTCTTCACTGGAAGACAAACATTGTAATGACCGTCTTTAAGTACAGCAGACTGTGACACCATGCTGATAAACTGATGGTCCTCCTTAGACATCTCGATGTCTTCGTCTTGTCCAGCATCAGGAAAGTCCTGCTTGAATTGTAGCTGCCAAAGTTCTTCAAGCTTGGCTACTGAGATTCGGTTTGCAGTAATTCCTGTCAGTGTGTTTGCCTCCAATGTGTCATTTTCACCTCTGAGTGGTCCGTTCACTGTCCAGCCTAATATTGTCCTCACGGCGTATGGTCCATTGTCCACGCTGTTGACCACTTGTAGCGGTTCCATCGCCTTGGGAACATTTGCTCCAATGAGCAATCCAACTTCTGCTTGGATAGTGGGGATTTTCACCTCTTTTAGGTGGGGCCAACTGTCAATATCCTCTTGGCGGGGAATATTGTCCTTAGCTACAGGAATGTCCTTCTGTGAATACACCTCCGAAAGTTCAACAAACTGGTTGCTGTCCAAACTGCTGATCTCCAGACCAGCCACAATGCGTGTGTTCACGACTGATTCATGTCCCATAGTTCGCAATGAGATGTTTACATTGCGTCCATTCATGTTCAGTTGGTTTATCAGTGACTCTGTAGCGAAAGTAGCCGAGCTACCAGGATCCAAAAACGCGTAGGTTGTCACTGTCTTGGTTCCTTTTTGTGCCTTGACACACACTGGAACGATGGAAAGAACGCAATCGTCTTTACCGGCCCCTGAGACTCCAAAGGTTTCAGCCATTTGTACAAGGGCACTTGAAACAGATTGCTGATCACAACAGTCTTTTCCTGTGTCTTCTCTTGTGTCTTTGTTAGTAATGTGCAATGATGTGGGATGCGGTCTGGAGCATTCTTCACATTGAAGCTTCTGTTTGCAGCTGCTACTCATATGACCGTGCTTTAAACATGCGAAACACAGACCTTTGCTCCTCAAGAAACCAATCTTGTCTTTATGTTGCTTGCTCTTGAATTTCTTGCAAACTGTGAGACTGTGTTGCTCTCCATTACAATAAACACAAGGTTTGCTGAAACCATCGACTGAGACAGGTTGTGTTTTTGCTGCTGTCTGTTTTTCATTTTCCGTCTTGGGGGGCACAACAACTGTTGTGAACACTTTCCTTGATTTGAGTGTCTCTGCATATTGTGGTTTCGGTTTCTGTTTTACAGGCTCTTTTGTGTTTATTGTGTTTTCTTTTATGTTTCCATAGAGTGGATGCAGAAGATACTTAACTTGCTTATTCACGAAGTCAACAAAGTCCTCGAACTTGACTCTTTTCTTTGTTCTTTCTTGCAGGTCGCAAGCGGACTTCCTCCAGGATTCCTTGAGCTTGTATGGAAGTTTATTTGCCAGTGCTTTTATATTAGCTGTATTGTCCAAGTCTTCCATGTAGCTAATATCTGTCATTGTGTTAGAGCAGCCTGTTAGGAATAGTGCAAAGGATTGAAGGGATGCACCATCTTCTGGCTTGATTGTGGGCCAGTCCAAAGCTTCCTTTATGTACGCTTCCGCTATCTTGAAGTCGTCACCAAAGAACTCTTTCAACATTTGTTTTGCTTTAGCATATCCTGCTGAAGATTCCATGTGGATGCAGCTCTTAACCAACTCATGTGGTTGTCCACTTGTGTACTGTAGCAAAAATTGAAGACGATCACGATTGTCACTTGTGCGGCCTTCAATTCCATGTTCAATGGCTCTAATAAAGGAATTGTATTCCAGTGGGTCTCCTTTAAATGTTGGGATGGTGAGATCAGGAAGTAGTGAAGCTTTGTGACTTCTCACAAGATACTCTGTGACGTTGGCTTGCTGAGAGATGGCTTGGCAAAGCCCATCGAGCACCGGTCCCTGTGGCTCTCTAATTTCAGTCTTTGGCGCAGGCGTAGCCAATTGATCAGTTGCTGCTGGAGTATTTTGTTTAACCCTGGGCGCTGGTAAGGTGGGTCTTGATGGTGGTCGAAGGGTGGGTTTTGTGTCTGTTTGACCGTTATCATCAGTTTTACCTGTGCTACCATCTTCTTGTGTGTTCTCATATTTTTGTAAGACCTCCATTTTAGCGTCAGACTCAGCTAGTGCAGTTTGCATTGCATGCATTTCTTTTCTAGCTTTTATTGAAGCTTCAATCCTTTTTTGTTGGGCTTCAAACTCTGCTTCTTCCTGTTCTATGGCCAGTTTCTCCTGTAAAGCTGCAGCTTTTGCTCTTAATAATGCTTGTTCCATTTCAGCCTTTAATCTGACTGAAGACGCTGATGAACGTGAGTTTCCACTCCGTGATGTAGCTTTACTTTGACCGCTAGTGCTCACTTTTGTTGATGTAGACCTACTGTCTGCAGGTGCAACCTGTCTGTCACACTCTTCAGCCTGCTCAACACGCTTCAAAACCTCTTTCATCCAATCCTCACATTTCCAGAAAAAGTCATCCATTGATTTATTCTTTGGATCAAACCAGTTCCTTTGATCTCCTGCAAATTCCTCCTCGTTCATTAATTTCTGAAGGCCAGAATTAAGCTCCAAAAATTCCTGATGCAAGCCACTGAAGTCAACACGGAGCTTATTTTTTACAGTGTCAACATTTGCATCGTCTTCCATTAATTGTTCAATGTGATTTTTTAAGCTAGTTATCTGGGAGAGCTTGTACCTGCGTGCCTGGATCTGTCTGGATGTGTGTTCTTCTATGGCCTTCTCAGTCATCTTTACTGTCCGCTTTCACTGTCTTGTTCATCCATAACAAGGTATTATGTCCACTTTTAATCAATAAAGAAGTCGAAGCACCGTAGAGTCTCACTTCGTTATTCAGCCGAACAACGATCCTTTTTTTTTTTTTACTCACATGCGTCGGCGAGTAGACTCGCATCAATTAACGATCCGACGCCAGGCTGGTGAGCTCCCTCTCGCAGCTTGTGATTATTTCTTTTCCAAAAGTCTCCGTGACATTTCCTTCTTTTGTCCTCCGTGTTTGTCAGGCAGTTCCACGTTCCATAAATCCACGAAGAGCGAGTTTTTTGACTAATGTAGGTTCCTAATCGGCGAAGCCATGAGCTTGACGCTCTCCTCCCTCGTTGTCCACTTTTACGACATAAAAAACTCCACACGATTCCTTCGTTTCTTTTCACCGTTTACTCCGTGAAATAAGGCACAATACAATAGTCCAGCATTATGAAAATAAAAACAGGTAAGAGCCAAAGACAGAAAAAATGCGGAGTCTAAAGGTAAAGTGAAAGCAAAGAGCAAAGAGGTCAAAAAACTGTGTGGCTCCACTCCATGACACTGACCTGACTGCCTGTTTTACGTCAACCACGCACCCACACTCATCTGCATTAAAGGTTACATGTGCGATTTTTAAACCAAAAAACATCCACACATTTTTAAGTAAAATGAATTAAGTACTAACTTATTAATATGAACTGTTCACCTGTAAATAACCTCTTCTTTACCATAATTAACAACAATCTTTTTTCACATATCAACTTAAATTATTATTTAAATACTTATCAACAAAAAATAGCATTTAGGCTTCTATAATTACTTTAAGACATGAAGGTCAGTCGATCTAGAAAATATCAAGAACCTTGAATGTATCCTCAAGTGCAGTCACGAAAACCATCAAACACATGATGAAACTGGCTCTCATGAGTACCACCCCAGGAAAGGAAGACCAAGAGTTATCTCTGCTGCAGAGGATAAGTTCATTAGAGTTACCAGACTCAGAAACCACAAATTAACAGCACCTCAGATTAGAGCCCACATAAATGCTTCACAGAGTTCAAGTAGCAGACACATCTCAACATCAACTGTTCAGAGGAGACTGTGTGAATCAGGCCTTCATAGTCGAATTGCTGCAAAGACGCCACTACTGAGGAAGAACAACAACAAGAAGAGAAGTGCTTGGGCCAAGAAACACAAGGAATGGACATTAGACCAGTGAAAATCCATACTTGGCTCCAAGTACCATGTCTTTGTGAGACGCAGAAAAGGTGAGCGGATGGTTTCTACATGTGTGGTTCCCACCGTGAAGCGTGGAGGAGGAGGTGTGATGGTGTGGGGGTGCTTTGCTGATGACATTGTTGCTGATTTATTAAAAATTCAAGGCACACTTAACCAGCATGGCTACCACAGCATTCTGCAGCGACATGCCATCCCATCTGGTTTGCGCTTAGTGGGACCATCATTTGTTTTTCAACAGGACAATGACCCCAAACACACCTCCAGGCTTTGTAATGGCTATCTGACCAAGTAGGAGAGTGATGGAGAGCTGCGTCAGATGACCTGGCCTCCACAATCACCCAACCTAAACCCAATTGAGATGGTTTGGGATAAGTTGGACTGCAGAGTGAAGGCAAAGCAGCCAACAAGTGCTCAGTACCTTTGGGAACTCCTTTAAGACTGTTGGAAAACCATTCCAGGTGACTACCTCATGAAGCTGATTGAGAGAATGCCAAGAGAGAGCAAAGCTGTCATCAAAGCAAAAGGTGTCTACTTCGAAGAATATAAAATATAAAACATATTCTGGTTTGTTTAACACTTTTTTGTTTACTGCATTATTCCATATGTGTCCCTTCATAGCAGTGTTGTTTTGATGTCTTCAGTATTGATCTACAGTCTAGACAATAATAAAAATAAAGAAAAAACATTGAATGAGAAGGTGTGTTCAAACTTTTGACTGGTAGTTTGTTTGTTTTTATTGTTGTTGTTTTTTTGTTTCTTTTTATCAAATTTGTGTAAAATGTTGTTTTTGTTTTGTCTTCCAGGGAATACATTTTCCTAATTAAATATTTTTTTGAATTTCTTGTATAGGATTTAAAATGCCTTGAATTGAAAGTGGAGCCAGTTGTGGTTGTACAAGTTGGTGTACCTCTCTATTTTTTTTTTTTTTTTTCAGAAACACAAATTCATAGGGTAGTGTTTTTCATAGTTTTACAAAATCTGATTTCAAGGGGATGGAGCTGTGTTTGGTGCAGAATTGTTCATAATCTAATAAATTACCACTGTCAGTTAAAGACCATTTTTCTCAAACCAACCTTCAAAAAATAAAGATATTGTTCCTGTACAATATATCTATTTTAGTACAGTACAGTTATGCACATATAACATTTCCAAAATAAAAATACATTTGTTTATGGAACTCAGATAATGAAACAGTTTTACTGTATAAATGATTTAGAATACAGTACCGAAAAGAGTTGCTGTGTTTCATTCAAGATTTCAGCCAATTTGTTTTTAAAGTTCCATTAATACAATCAAAATCAATAATTTTGAGGCCTTAATCTTTTGTTTCTTTAACCATATTACTTTTTTCATATAATGTGCCCTATATCTCATATTGGAATATAGATTAATGTGGTTAATTGATTTCATCATGTAGGAGATACACTAATAATAAATGTAATTTATTAATCACTGGCGATTAATAAAACACTCGTTAATGGGGCACCACCTCCGTTGTTTTATCTATTTGAATAATCCGGAGGTAATTAATCAAATTCGACTGGACAAGGTTAACTTGTATCAATTCTAATCAATTTCAGATCAATTTATTCAATCTCATAAATGAATTAGTGAATTCTACACAGATCCATCGGTTCTCCACATTAAAAAGAAACCTGCACATACAACAAAATACGGTTAAATATGTTTATTTACTATAAAATGGAATAAATAAAATGGCGATTTATATGAACAACAAAGTTAACAGACAATGTGGAGACTATAATGATCAAATAAATGGGGTTACGTGAAGCTATACGATGGTGAAGTCGTGATTCGGGTGAGGTAATTAATCAAATATTACGAGAGTAATTTTTAATATTAACGAGACCCTAATCGAACTTCTCTTAAGCTAAAATTAAGAACCAGGAGCTAAAAATGACACCAACCATCTCATGTGTGCAACCAGTAGTGTGCGGGTTAGCTTTGTCCTACTTTGTTTGGAGAGTGGAGGTCCGCAAATTTGGGTCTCTTCTCCGGTATTTGTAGCTCGGTCCGATGTCCGGTGGGTGACAACCTCGTTCCGATGTCGGATTAAGAGCGCAGTTCGTCCAGCACTCAGCTGATGGCAATCTTGGCTCAATGCCCAGCGGGATGGTAGCTACCGCTAGCGAGCGTGGGGGCAGAGCTGGTCTTAGCTTGGCACAAAGTCTTTCTGTCGTTGCAACCCGTTTGCATGGATTGTTGAGGCAGCCAGTTACTGCAAGTCTTTATCACTGATGATTGTCTTAATAAAGATGTTCTTCTTCGTTGCAGAGTGGTGGTTCTTTAAGCTCTGATTCGTGAATTAATTCAATTACTTGAATAAAATAACTAAAGGATGACCGCTAGCCGGGCAAATCTTCCGTGGTTACTTAAGATGAGATTACTTAAACTGAATTCACTTCCACTGAATAAGGTCGTGATACTTAATGATATATTTAAAAGAATTAAAAATGAAAGCACTTAGAGAATGTGCATCAATAGACTACCGCAGATTATAAAATGAAAAAAGATCAACACGTGGTTGATTCTGCGGAGATCGCTGTCTTGGAGCATGTCGCAAAGTAAAGAGTAAAGTAAAGTGTTTAAAAATTAATAGAAAAATATAAGAGCATTACAAGAATAAGAAAGTTTCAAAAGAAGAGAGCAAGAGTAAGAGAATGAGCGCGAGTGGTGTCTGCCTTTTTGTTGTCCTGTCTGGTAGGCGGAACCAAAGGGCGGCTGACAGCATTCACGCTTTAAATAATATTATAAGCCTAAACTCGTGGACTTAATTAAACTAAACTATCGTTTTTAATGTTTCAAGATCGTGTTTCACCTTTTACACAATTTCACCATAGCAAAATAGGTGGACTTCGTCTAACAATGAATTAACATGACATGATTAAAATCACTGAACATTTAAAAGGAATTAAACTGGATCAAAAGTAAAAACACACTTGAATATACCGTAGAACTGGTAGAATTGATCACTTATACATATTCCTACTAGTTCTATCTTAATACTTGTTAAAAACAAAACATATCAGAGACATTTACTGGTGATAACAATAAACATATTAAACAGAATATTTCTTAAACAGCTCGTCCAACTGTACCAGGACTCACCAGCAGGAGGCGCTGTGGCTCCACCGAACACAGGCACATTAAACACAAAAATTGGTTTCTCAGCAAAACTTCATCTTAGAAATACCTGAGAAAAGTCATTTATATGACCTTCTTTCATTGTTTCCAAATATGTTAACATTGAAAAGTTTAAATCCTGGTTTAATGGTTAATTAGAACTGGTCTAAAATTTGGAAGAATACAGAGGCCATTTGAGTGCAATGTCCCACAGATAGTGAGACCAGATGTGTCGTAAATAACAAAAGACAGGGTGAGAGCATAAAACAACAAGTCAGAAGGTGTCTGGTGTCCTTCTCACTCTAAAAAGTGTTTGTAGATTGGAAGTCATAGAGGCAGAGAGGGTGAGAGAGAGAGATATCAGACGTCATTACCTAATTTGCAATTGCAAAGGCATTTTGATATTACACATCCTTGTCACAAAATAGTTCCTGTCCCTCCTGAGGTGGAGAGAATAGGTGACTCCATACTGGACTCAGAGTGACCTGTGAGAGAAGAATTTGTCTGTTTTGGAGGGGGAAGAAAGTCCAAATGGGAATAAAGGTCGTAAATTAATTAAAAGGGTCTTCATCTGAAGGCTTTATGGTTAGAGAAAACACTGTCCTGGCAGAGTGCCAGGTGATAAGGTGGCAGACTGGAAGGCGCCTTCTTTCTGTGAATAGTCTTCTTGCAGATGGAAAGAGTTAACAAGAATAAACAGGGCCTCAATGCAATGCAGAGGCGATGGACATGTGTTCCTACAATCAATTTATTTGGGATGGCAATAGAGTAGGATACACCTTGATAAGCTTTCCATCTTTGTTAGATAAATTCGACCCAGAGCTGATACAGTTGTGGTCAAAGGTTTACATACGCTTGTGAAGAGCATGTATATCATAGCAGTCTTGAGTTCCAATGATTTCTACAACTCTCATTTTTTTGTGATGGAATGAATGGAACACATACCACTTTGTCACAAAAAAACATTCATGAAGTTTGGTTCAATAATTAACTATTATAGAAAATATACATACAGCAACTTGAACTATCAGTTTAGGTGATTATAGAAATTTTCTTTGTAGCATGGCCTTTTAACTTCTTTTGAGTAATTATGATTGATAATGGCTGATGACCTTCTAGGAACCTTTTTAATAGGGCTTGTTTGATACACCTATTAGACTGGCTACAAACACTACATTGGGAAAATCTCAGGAGCTCAGCATGTATCTGAAAGAGCACATTGATTGAGCACATATTGATTTGAACAAGTCAGGAAAATCACTTGAAGCCATTTCAAAGCAGTTACAGGTCCCTGCATCAACTGTGCAAACAATTGTTTTATAAGTATAAAGTGCATTGCACAGTTGTGTCACTGCCACAATCAAGAAGAAAAAGCAAAAGATCACCTGCTGCTGAGAGAAAAGGATGGTCAAGAGTCAACCAAAAACCACCCAAAAGCAAGTCTGCAATAAATTAGAAGCTGCTGGAGCATTGCCATGGGCTGAGAGGCCGCCATGCAAGAAAGAAGCCCCTGCTCCAGCTGGCGCACCTTAAAGCTCCACAGGAGTTTGCTGCTGATCACATGGACAAAGAAAAAAACTTTCTGGAGAAAAACTTTGTGGTCAGATGAAACAAAAATTGAATTGTTTGGAGGTGAGAAAGTGATGCCTTTAACCCTAAGAACACCATAGCAACTGTTAAGTATGGTGTTTGTAGTATTACGCTGTTGGGCTGTTTTGCTGCCAGTAAACCCCAACTTGAACATGTGGACTGTGCTGGAGAAACAAGTCTTTGCCAGTAACCTAACAAATTTGGGAGGACTGTCAAAGTTAACGTGATAATAACGCGTAAATGCAAATTAAAAAAAGTTCAGGAAGCGATGCAGCAGTAATGTTGTGGATGGCAGCCAGAAAGAAAGAGAAAGAAAAGAGTATTTTGAACGGCAAGTTCAGCTTCAAAGCCCTGCCAGATGTTGTTGATGAAGTTATTTGCATTTACTGTTGATGTGAATTGGGTTACCACCGGAGTACGTCGAGTCCCAAATACCACTTGCTGGCCAAGCACACAGCTGATGCCTCCTCCCCCTCGCCAAAGGCAGACCATGCTGTATAGTTTGCGACGGAGACGCCTGGACAACTCTACATACAACAAACTTTCAACAGTGATAGCTAAATGGGTGGCTACAGCTTGCAGGCCGATTAACATTGTTTAGTTAACCTTTATAAGTATAAAGTTGGATGCTACATTGTGTAAGTATTACTATGGAATGCTACATTCAGGTCAATATACCCATCTGTTGTTGCTTGTTGGGCTTGAGTTTGCCTTATTGTGCTATCAGGATATTTTTTGATTATGCAGTACCTTTTGACGTTATTCTGCAAAATATTGTGGACAGTATTTGTCATTGCTTTGGATTGTTGCAATAATGATAAACATACATCTGCATAAAGCAAGTACTGTATATTTATCTACTCCCATGTTGATAAGAGTATTAAAAACTTGAAAAACATCACTTCAGTATTTTATTTGATTGACAGCCCTAAAATTTAGTTTAGAGTGGTTAAAAATTCAGCATCTAATTGAGGTGAAAATGGCCAAGGGACATTTAACCAAATATTAAAATTACTGTATGTACATTTTTGATTTGGTCACATTTTTTGAAGACCTATAATAAATTAATTATTGAACCAAATTTTAAGATTTTTATTTTTATGACAAGTAGTATGTCTTCCACTCATTCCATCACAGAAAATGGAGAGTTGTAGAAATCACCGGAACTCAAGTCTGCCACATTTTCTTTACAAGTTTATGTAAACTTTTGACCACGAGTGTACATCTCTTTGCTTTACGTATGTTTTCTACATTCAATGATTGACTTAGTTTTTAGCCCTTTATAAGATAAATTCCCAGGTATTTGATTTCTGACTTGTCAGGGATATTACCTTTTACTGGTGTGTCAAGTATAGCAAATTGTTCACATTTACTTCAGTATAATGTTATTTCAAAAGCCTTTAAGATTTATCTTCAATAATTATTAGAATTTGATGCCTTTTTTATTCTTGAAGTGCTGTGACTCAAATAAGCTTTGTCTCCCCAATGCTGAGACAAAAATGAACTGTCTTTATCCTTCATCCAAAATAATACTATCATTCTTCCTTTTAAAGAATATAAAAAGCTTTTTTTGCCACGTTCCTGAGACCCTTTGCATTAATAGAGATAAGAAAGATGTAATTTTTTAGTTGAAACATAAAACAAAAAATACGAAAATAGAAACAGAATAATCTGAACTGCCATAGAACACGAGTAGATGTGTTATCTAATAGGTAATTTTTAGGATTTATTATCCAAGTATTTATTATCCCAGATTAATCAGGATAATAAACTGAATATTTATGACGAGGGTGTTTCAACATTTGAAAACTTGACACCACTGGACATTTCTGGCAGGACCACAACAGCGGGGCCAGCCCTACAAACATGTTGACTAAGTGACAGAGTTTAATTTGTCCAGGCAGTCGAGTCATGTTTCATTGACCAATGCCCTTTCAAAAATAATTTGCGTGAATGGCAGCACTTTCTCCTTCTATCCTCCTGTTTGATCATTTCTCCAGTTAACATCCTAATTTTCTAGTGATACAAATCAAATGGGTGTTTCTCAGTTTCTGTGTGGGATATGTGTTGTGGTACCTGGCGACCCACCCCAGAGGAGCTGTGAGCAAGTGCAAACTGGCTGCTTGACGTTTGTCACTCGTCCTTGCATTTGCAGGCACCCAGGTTTGCCCCTGCATTTAATAATCAATAATTCAAATCATAAACTCTACCGCTGACTACCTCAGTAACAAATTGGACACATTTCAGCACTTTGACCAACCATATACTGTACTAGGTTTTGACTAGATTTGTTAAAGAGACCTCAGGACACTTTCTAGCTGTCTGTGTGGTGACAAAGAGTGGATGTTTTTGATGGGAAGTCAGGACATCTACAGTTGTGTTTGTTGCGACCAAAACAGGTAGCTAATTTAAGCCAAAACACAAAAAATATCATTTTTTGTTTTAAGTTAACTTTTGCAGAGTAGCTATTTTTACTATTAACTATGGTCAGCCAGCACCACCACACTCCCAGTGACTGCTCCACAGACACTGGTACTCAGTGCTAATGTGTGTGAGTTGCAGGTTGAAAGGCAGTGGACCCGACTACTGTGAGGCATAACAAGGGGGGGACCAATCTGCTCAGTCACAAATGAAGAGCTGCCAGGACCTTGCAAATACGTTGTGCTGAGTAAACTTAGAGGGCACTCAAACTCGTATTGAAATCAGCTGGAGGAGAGCTAGTTGGCCCAGTTAGCTGTTTGCAATCGGTCAAAAGCGAGAGTTTACAGCAGAGCTAACGTTTAAAAAAAAAAAAAAAAAAAACTCCTTAAATTTTGTTTCTGTTAAGAGGAAAGTTAATGGAACACAACAGGTTTAAACTAAATAAATAAAAGAAGAAAAAGAAGTACTTTAGCAGAGTACAGTTTAGAGAAAAAAGTACTTTGAGTTTGGAGTTACAGATACTTCACATCATCTTACTAAACTGCTATCAGAGATGGAAGTGTCCAGGTACAATCAGTGAACAGGTGGTGGTCACAAAGACCTCAGTTCAGTGTCAGACAACATTTTGGATAAAGCTGAAGTTGACTGAATGTGACTATTGTTGCAAAGAAACACTCATAGTTGCAATCATGGAGGCCTACTTGCTTTATATCAGCACAACTTCTATATGATTATCTGTTAATGACCGCAATATATAATATATTTTTAACACGTACTAAGAGATGTGACCACATTACACCAATCCTTGCTGCCCTTCACTGGTTACCTGTGAGTTTTAGAATTGATTTTAAGATTTTACTGCTTGTTTTTAAAGCCTTGAATGGTCAAGGTCCTGCCTATATTTATGATCTGCTGACTCCTTATGAGCCTGATCGCCGCCTGAGATCCTCCAGCAGGGCCCTCCTAATGGTTCCAAAATCTCGACTTGTCACTAAAGGTGACCGGGCCTTTGCTGTTCGGGCCCCTCGGCTATGGAACTCCCTGCCTGGAGATCTCAGGCAGGCAAACTCAGTATCCTCTTTTAAATCTCTTCTTAAAACTCACTTTTATATTATGGCTTTTTCTTAATTGATGGTAATTGCTGTAACTATTTAAATTGTTTTAAATATTATATCTCTGTTTGGATTTTAACTAATTATTTTATCTGTTTTATTGTAAAGCACTTTGTAACTTGTTTTTGAAAAGTGCTATATAAATAAAAGTTATTATTATTATTATTATATAATTATACAATAATTTCTTGTTACAAGATGGCAAATGCAAGCGAAAAAAACAGCCTATAACAAAACACTCAAGCATTTTAAATACCAACAAAAATAGGCCAGGCTGCCTACAAGTGATCACTCTATCACCCATCACATAAAAAAACTTTATTTTGTTAACAGTAAATAATACAGTTTTGGGAAAAGCCCTTACCTTAAAACAGAAGCGACCACAGAGGCTGTGGTTCAGGTGCCTTTGCAAGTAAACTACCTTTGTTTTGTTTTTGACATAATGTTATGGTGACTAAAAAACCAGGGCAAAACAACAGTGTTTCAGCGTGCAGACTGAGTGAGACTAAAAAGTTTGTATATTTTCCTTATCTTTGAGTTATGATATTGTGCTGCCATGATTTGATGGTGATGGCAAGAATTGCATGCATGGCGATATCTTTATTAAGTGAATTAGTTATGAATCCTCATGCACGAACCATACATCAATAATGGCCTAATTTTACGCATTATCCTTGATGATAAAGATACAGAAAAATAGAAATTCATAGCAAAAAATAGTATACTCTCCAGTGTTTCTCCCTTTATACACCTAGCAGTGGCGCGCCTCCACTGCTAAAATGTGACCGCCACTGCTGAATTCATTTAGGAGAGGAAGGGGAGGAAAACGAGAGGAGAAGGGAGAGAAGGAGGAGGAGAAGGAGGGGAGAAGAAGTGGAGATGGCTACATTTTCTCTAAACTAACGTAAAATGGATTTGCACTATTGACGCTTCATATCTAGGTCAAGGCACGACCCCCCATCCTGGGAAAATATGATTTGCCTCCCCAGTATATCAATGTAAATAGAACTAGCAGTAGCCCTTTTCACACAGAGACACCACATTATCTCCGCAGCGGAGGTTCGCCAATTCTCCGCCTTTGTTTGTTCACACAGAACCAAGCAGCTCCAGCGTAAAGCCGCACCAATGTGTCATTTCATACAGCAAGCCGGTGCTGTGCATCCAAAAGAGGCATGGCGGTACACGTCATGATGATGACGTCCTTGTATTTTTTTCAATGTGTTTCCCCCGGTGTCTACCTGTTAATCTAAACATGTACCTGCTGACTGTTTATAATCATATGGATGCTGTTATAGTGTGTTGTGATTGAGATCCTGACCCACCATGCATCCTAGAAAGTGACAAAGTTACGTTTTTCGCTGTAAATAACATAATTACATAATCGCCATCAGTAAAAAGGATGCTGTCTGACTCTCTCACTCGTGGGGAGGGATGTTGTTTTCTGGGGGAAAGTTCACTGAAGCCTCGGTCGCAAGGGCTGACCGTCGCTGTGATTTTTTTCAAGACAGTAACTACAACAACACAATAGTGGAAGGAGACAAACACTTGTGAGTTAAAGTTTTTTGCCGGGGACAGACGCTGTTTTTAGGGCAGAAATGTGACGAA
Source organism: Pagrus major (assembly GCF_040436345.1). Taxonomy (NCBI): domain Eukaryota; kingdom Metazoa; phylum Chordata; class Actinopteri; order Spariformes; family Sparidae; genus Pagrus; species Pagrus major. Next base: position 611,004 of record NC_133238.1, on the reverse strand, counting down.
GAGTCGGTAGGACAGACAGGATGACAGAGGCTTTTCAACGTATAACTGCAGCAGTTTTTTCCTCACGTAAGTTGCCAAAGACACTACCAGTTACTATGTTGCTGTTGTTTGGTCATGTAACGTTGCTTTGTGGGTCATTTCTCTTGTATTTGATGAGTGATGGATCTGTTTAGCTGTCAGACTGTGAAAATCCTTCAGACCGACAAGCCCCCGCTCCCCGCCGCTGGGTTATCCATTCACACAGGTACAGTTCGCTTCTGCTGAGCCTCTGATACTACCCCCGGAGGCGCATCAGAGCCGCAGCGAAATTTCACCCCTCCCCGCATCTGACACTTTCACACAGAGGAGGATGTGGAGAATTGGCGCAGGATCCCTGCACTCAAAGGGCAGTGTGAATGGGACTAGCGTTTGCAGGAGCAATTAAGTTTTCCTCAGCTGGTGACAGAATGTCATCAGAGTTACAGCACTATTTTGCGTGTCTCCCTTATATAGTTGTCACCTCCAAAGTTGATATTAGATTTTTGCCCCTGCATGTTTGTTGCATTTTGTTTTTGAATGAGTTTAAAAGACTTCATACGTACTTTTTGTATGAAGGCATCAAGAGCCCCTCTGCTGCCGGCAGACACATAGAAACCTGCAGGACAGTGGAATTTGTGAACACAAATTATCACAGCGTGTGTGACACCTCCACTGCTGCAACTCCATCCTAGGGATAACACTGCCAATATTTAAGAGACACCGTAAAATTTCACAAATCATGTTTTCAGGGGAGCCCATATCTTATTAAGAGGAGCCAAGCTCCCTAACATGACTACACTTAGCCTAGCTACCGTAGTAGAGATGGACGGGATACCGGTTTTGTCACCATCACCAGTGTCACATTTGGCCACAACATGGATTTTGCAACACCATTATGACCGTGTAGTGCATGTTCAAAATAATTTGCTTAAGAGGGCCAAACTTCAAAAATTCATAAATTAAAAAGTTCTGGATTTTGGGTGAGTTGGCATAATGACACGTGTGAAAAGTTTTCAGTGAGGGAATCGAAATTGATGTGGAAGGTGAATTTAAAATTAAGTTAATAAGACCTTGGGAGAAATGGAAGGCCCGATAATTTTGGCAGGAGACTTCAATCAGGTCCCAGATGCTTTTTTAGACAGAAGCACATTTAGTGGCCTGGTAATGCCTAGGGATAGAGCTGCAATGCAAATGATCAGTGAAGACATGGGTTTGGTGGACATAGGTGACTGCTACACCTCAGTGAAAGGGAATATACTTTCTTCTCACATTGCCATAGACATTTTTCTATTATGCATATGTTCTTGATATCAAACAACATTATAAAACAAGTCATAAATTAGCACATAAATGCAATGGCTCTTTCTGATAATGCAGCAGTAGAACTTGGCATTGACATAAATATGGACACAGACAAAAAAAGCTAGATGGAGAATTATTTTGCTGTTACCAGACAAGACTTTCAATTCATTGCTGAAGGAGGATCTTAAAACTTTCTTTGAAATTAATGTTGGTTGTACAAAAGCAGTGGAATGGGAAGCTTGAAAAACTTATGATCAACCTCTGCTACTGGGTGAGAAGCTGCAGGTGATGGGTGTTGACGACGCATGGATCTCCTGGATTACTGACTACTTGATAGGCAGGCCACAGTTTGTCCGTCTGGGCAGTGGTCCTGTCTGATGTGGTGGTCAGTGATACAGGAGCTCCACAGGGAACTGTGCTTTCTCCCTTCCTCTTCACCTTATACACCACTGACTTTCAGTACAACTCTGAGTCGTGTTACCTGCAGAAGTTTTCTGACGACTCAGCTGTTGTCGGGTGTGTAAGAGAGGGAGAGGAGGGGGAGTACAGGACACTGGTAGACAACTTTGTTGAGTGGTCCGAACAGAATCACCTGAGGCTGAATGTCAACAAGACCAGAGAGATGGTGATTGACTTCAGGAGGAAGAAGATGCCTTCACAGCCACTAAGGATCAGGGGGGAGGTGGTGGAAGAGGTGGATGACTACAAGTACCTGGGAGTGGTGATCGACAACAGACTGGACTGGAAATCTAATACCGAGGCTGTGTACAAGAAGGGGATGAGCAGACTCTATTTCCTGAGGAAGCTGAGATCCTTCAACGTGTGCAGCAAGATGTTGGAGATCTTCTACCAGTCTGTTGTTGCCGGAGCAATTTTCTTTGCTGCTGTGTGTTGGGGCAGCAGCATCAGAGCCAGCGACACTAACAGACTTGATAAAATCATCAAGAAGGCTGGCTCTGTACTCGGTCTCAGGTTGGACTCTTTTGAGACAGTGGTGGAGAGGAGAACGCTGAAGAAACTTTTATCCATCATGGACAATGATCAGCACCCTCTCCATCACACAGTAGACAGAGAGCGGAGTACCTTCTCTCACAGGCTGCTTCAGCTCCGCTGTCGAAGGGACAGATACAGGAAATCTTTCCTGCCACATGCCATCACACTGTATAATAACAGCTAAAACTCTGGTCATAACATACAGTCTCTACGCACTTTATATGTTTTTTACACTGTTCTGCACCTCATCTGTTCACTGCACCTTATACTTTATGTTGCACTACCATTAATACTGCTTGTGTATACACCAACACTGCTCATTTATACATTTTTATACATATTTTTTGTATATATACATTTTTTATATTACATTTGATATTGTTATGTTAATATGTCTAGGTTGTTCTCTTTATTTTACTGTGTTGTCATTCGTCTCTGTGTGTAATGCTGCTGCTACACCTTAATTTCCCAGCTTGGGATCAATAAAGTATATCTATTCTATTCTATTCTATTCTATTATATTGGGGAGGAATGATAGCACAGTCACAGAAAAAAGAGCATATAAAGAAAATTACGGAATTGTAATCTGAAGAACAAAAAGCTGTAATGCTAATGATGTGTTTGGGCTGTCTCACTTCCCAAGATGAGCAGAGGATGTTTGTGAACACACTTTTATAAACTGATTGCATCTCTTTTATCAGCCGCCACTGCGTGAGGAATTTCTGATAGAATATCTAAAAAATATATATATTTCAGCGCAATGAGAATTGTTTCTGCTGAAAATGTGTTCGCATTGAATGTAGCACACCTGTCACCTGAGCGTAAAAGTCCATGGGTCTTGTAACCACCCACACCCAGTGAAATATTCAAAGCAAATACTCTCAAAATTGATATTTAATAATTATTAGGCTACATTGAAAAGTCCAAAAGTCAAAATATATTGAAAAAAGATTGATGTGATGATTTACAAAATCCACAACATGTTTTTACCTGCATATGTTTTTACCTGCATATACTTACCTACAATACTTTCTCTCAAAAAAAGTTTTGAGAGAAAGTATTTTATATTTTTTTATGTTCTATGAGAAAATACTTTCTCTCAAAACTTTTTTTAGTCTCAAATATTATTATATTTTGCTATTGGAATGAAAACTTTTTCTCAAATATTTTTTTTTCCTCTCATAAAATGCTTTTTTGTTATCAGTGTGATAACTTTTTCTCTCAAAATTTTTTTTCTCTCAGATAATTTATTTTCTCGCATGTAATAAAGACAAATCTAACTCCATATGCCTTAGGCTGGCCACAATAAAAGGCCACTCTAAAATGTTCAGTTTTATCACACAGCACAATGCCACAGATGTCACAAGAGTCACAGTAAGATGCACCTACACAGGCAGGTTCACAGGCGCGTACGCTCTGATTTTATGATTAGAGAGGCTGCTTTCAGTCATTTTAAACATTTCCATGTGCACTGTAAAAAATATAGTGGCACATCAGCAAAACTAAAAGCTGTAGTTATGAACTCAGAATTAAACTTTTATCTTCTGAAATTGATATTGAAGGACAGGATCTCAGGATTTATCAGGAGGAAATGAAATACTAACCAATCCTGTTGAGAGTCAGGAGTTTTAAACAACTCAGTTTACTAAGGTCCCTTGTGCACAAATGCGCATGTTAAGGGAGAGATAAACATATTGTTTCTTCTGCTGGAGGGTTGCTACAGGTAATGTCATTGTAGGAGATACACTAATAATAAATGTAATTTATTAATCACAGGCGATTAATAAAACACTCGTTAATGGGGCACCACCTCCGTTGTTTTGTCTATTTGAATAATCCGGAGGTAATTAATCAAATTCGACTGGACAAGGTTAACTTGTATCAATTCTAATCAATTTCAGATCAATTTATTCAATCTCATAAATGAATTAGTGAATTCTACACAGATCCATCGGTTCTCCACATTAAAAACAAACCTGCACAGACAATGACATACGGTTAAATATGTTTATTGACTAAATAATTCAGATTAAATAAATGAAATGGCAATTTAAATGAATAACAACAGGTAACAGGAAATGTGGAATAACTAAGTAATGGGTTATTAGTGGAATATGGACTGATGGTGAGATCACGAGTTAGGTTGAAGCATTTAAATATTACGGGAGTAATTTTAATACTACCAAAATCCTAACCGAATTTCTCTTAAACTAAAAGATCAGAGCCATAGACACCATCTCATGTATCATGTGTGAATCCAGCTGTTATGAGTGATGGAGAGCCTACTTTCTGAGCAGAGTTGCGGAGTCAGCGGTGGCGGGTTTCCTCCGATGATTTGCGACTCTAGCTGGCAGTCCCGGTCCAATGGCCGAGTGCCAGCTCGTCCGGTATCCGCCGGTTGGCGACCTCAGTCCGATGTCTTAGGAAGAGCGCAGCTGGTCCAGTACCGATCCGGTGAAGATCTTGGCTCAATGCCCAGCGGGGTGGTACCGCTAGCGAGCGCTGGGGGCTTGTCAAAGAGTCTGTCTGTCGTTGGAAACCGCTTGCACGGTTTCGGACACAGCAAGTTGCTGTAGTGTCGTGATGATGATTTTAATAAAGATGTTCTTCTTCGTTGCTTCGAGTGGTTCTCAGGCTCTGACTTTGTAAACTAAATCTAACTTCTTGAATAAAATAACTGAGGATGATACGTTGATCAGGCGGATCTTCCGTTGTTAGTTAATGCAAGATAATCTAAATTAAGTTCACTTCCTCTAAATCAGGTTACAATACTTAACTGTATAAAACAAATTAAAACAGAACTTCGTTCTGGTACAAACTTAATAAAAGAAGCTAATCAATACGGCGAATAATATAAAAGTGAGAAAAATCAACGCGTGAGCACTTCTGCTGAGATCGCTGTCTTGAAGTAAAGAGCGGAAAAATTAAAGATGAGAGTTTCAAAAGTAAGTTTCAGGAGTAAGAGTGAGACTAAGCCTGGAGAGAAGTGATGTCTCTCCTTTTTGTTTTCTCCAAATGGCGGGCGTGCCTGGGGGCCGGGCTGCCGGCGTTCCCGTTTGTCATCGCTACACGACGAGTCGGAAGAACATGGACGCCATCAGGGCAGTAGCAGGCTAGTCATTGTTATTGTTATTGTTAGCTACATTAGCCTCTTTAGCAAACCAGCTCGAAAACAAAACTTTACATTGTATTGCACGCACAGCAAGACTGTGCAATGCATAAATTGGTGACTGGATTAAAGCAGCAATGTAATCAAGTGTGTAAGAGCATTTAAAATCGACATTAAAATGACCAAAGTGGTACAAATACAAAGAAAATATATCAATTACGGGCGCGGACATCTTTGTTTGTCTAGTCATTTGTCTATCCTCGCTCTACTCGGTGTACTCTCAGGAGCACCGAGTCGGACAGTGGATATTCTGACCAAAAGGGGGCGTGCCTCGGTGAAATGTCGCGAGACAGCTGCGAGATTTCCCACTTTACAACTCGGGCGAGTGGTCTCCCATGTAACTGGAATGCAGCATAACAGCCAGACAGCAGCTTGCTTGGACCTTGCCCCCTGCCAAAGTCCCCCTCATATCAAACTTACAAATATGAACTCACTTCTTGTCCTGCAACCTAGCTTGTTGAACAAACAATTACTGGGGAAAAGTGTTTAGCTAACGTCAGTTTGCAATCCATCTATAGCTAAATAACTGCTCAGCTGCAACACATTTAACAGCCTGTTAATGCCACTTAGGCCTGCTTAGTCTTTACAGTAACACTGCTAACAACAAACTATCGCACCTGAACGCACCTGATCAAAAATATCATGGGTGCGGGTGGGTGGGTCAATGACTGTCAAAGGCGATCAAAGTTGTTACTAATGTAAAGCAAAAACTTAAAATAAAAAACAAACTATGTGCAATAGTTCACTTTCCACTTTTTTTCCCCACTTTTCCCTCTTTCTGTCACTCTCTGTCTTTCAGTCAATTCACAGACACACACACCACATGCACACAAGCAGTATTATTGTCACAAGGCTCACTGTGAGTTTTTTTCCCCTAAGTAAGCGGCATCCATTTTTTTATTTAACGTCCTTGCCTTTTGGAGGATCACCGTTGCGCATACCCTCTCCTCTCCGAGTGCTGCTGTGTACTCCAGCAACAAGCGCATACAGTGAGTGCGCCTTCAGTTCTGCTTGCTGTGTACTCGAAGCGCGTCAAAACAGCTTTAAAACCTGGGACTGTGGACTCTATTCTTTTTTTTGCACAGTGCAGCCAAACACTAGGCTAAAACACTGAGTAGTCCAACACACAAGGCTACTATTTTGGAACAGTTCAACGTTACGATGTGACGAATGCTTTGTTCATGTGTGAGAGAGGTTCTGCTTGCTGTGTACTCGAAGCGCGTCAAAACAGCTTTAAAACCTGGGACTGTGGACTCTATTCTTTTTTTTGCACAGTGCAGCCAAACACTAGGCTAAAACACTGAGTAGTCCAACACACAAGGCTACTATTTTGGAACAGTTCAACGTTACGATGTGACGAATGCTTTGTTCATGTGTGAGAGAGGAAGAAAAGGCCGGATTCATGTTCAAAGTTTAAACTTGTTGAAATGTTCAGACCTTTTATGTTGCTTTATTCAACAATAAATACCAAAGTTTGGAACAATTTGTTTATTCTTTTAATTTTTAATTTTCTTTATTTAACCTAGATCCTCCCTCTTCTGAGAGCGTGTGACAAAGAGGAAAAGAGAAAAGACAGACAGCTCTGTTTTGGTCTCCTCTGCTCCCAGCAGCAGAATCTGCACCACGGACAGCAGCCACTCTCAGTCTGGTCCTCTGTCTCATTTATAAGTCTAGTCAGGCTCATATGTTGTTGTTGTCATGTTTTTTGCTGGTCGAGCTGGGTACAGGTTGTTGAATAGCGCATATTTAAATGGGTTGGGCGGTGCAGGTTGGCCCCCCAAGGTGGCTGAGATGAAAAGGAGCATTTCTGATATTTCCTCAGACAACATGGCAACAATAGTCGTGAGTGAAGTGATTGAGCAACGAAGTTGCTGGATTGGTTAAGGCAGTCGAGTAGTGACGAGTAACTAGCGACGAGCAGTTACTGCATCACCGGGGGTTGTTTCCCACTCAGCTGCTGCACATAGGTTATAGCACTGATGCCCTTCCCTTCCCACACACAGAAGTTTGCTGACTGTGAAAACATGAAGAGTGACCAAACAGTTATTTGGAAGAAATGCGAAGGAGGTGGAAGATGATGCTTTTTATGAGTATTAAAACGTAATGTAGACGCATATTGTGCAGCTTTTAGAAGTTGACACAGACAAGGGAGACAAAGCAGCAGTGGTCGAGCGAGTGATTTTGTCAGAGTGTTCTAAAGCAAAGGAATTTCAGGTGTTGCGAACACACAAAAGAGGTCAGTGTGACTTCCTGTGTCCACCATGTGGTGCCAGACAATATTAATTTATTACAGTTAATTTCAGTGGGTGGCACAATGACTTTACCTCCTAATTTGCATGTAGATGTGTTTTGGCTTGGACTGTGACCAAATACATCAAAATTTGGGGAACAAAGTATGGCAGTTAATGTGTTACCACAGCAACAACATCAAATGAGAAGCCACAATGTTCACCACAAAGCATTATCATGGCCTTCAGGATTTTCTGAGCAAATTTAAGTTGAATCTGGTCAACCTAGGGAGAGTACAGAGTATATAGAACAAGTATAGAGAAATTATATTTTCGATTGCCACTAGGTGGCACTATGACTGTAACATAATATTGGCATGCTAATGTCTTCAGGCAGGGTCTCTTTTCAAATGTAAAGATGAATGTGAACGTGAAGTTTGAAACGATTCGACCATGTATAATGGAGTTAGAACAACCTCCTGTGTCAGAAAATATTCTACCTTCACCATGCTGCCATGTCCACAATGTTTTACAAAAACTCACAATCCTCACAATACAGGATCATTAAGGACTTAATTCAAAATGGCTGACTTCCTGTAGGGTTTAGGTCATACGCATGCGCACGTGTACCGAATTTCATCAAACCAGCTGCAGGGGATGCTGTAGGAAGTAAAGAACAATGTAATTTCCTGTTGCCACTATGTGGCATTATGACTATAACAGAATATTGGCAGGTAAATGCCTTCAGGATGGGACTATAATGGAGTTCCAACAACTTCCTGTTTCACTATGGATCATCGACCTTCACACAACAGCGATACACTTTGCCCCGTCCATGGCCAAAACCCATAAAATAAGTAAATTTCTACCACTTTTAAATTTTATACAAGTTTTCGGGAGTTTTTCGATGTTTAGGTACTCAAAAAAGCAATTTACTTAGAAAGAATGATAATTCCTTGCATTTCAAGAAAGTCCCCACACTGTTCGGTGCTTGTGCCCTAATGATTCCTTCAGTTTCAATAGGGTCTTGGGTCTGAATGTTGCAAGATGGAACAGGGCAAACAGAATGTCCTTAAATTGAAATTCTCTCTTAACTTGGTTACAATCCTTCCTGCGTTTCATGAGCCTGGCGCTCAGTTCAGGAAAAAACAACATAGGCTTCTCCTGTACATGATAGGACCTTTATTCTCCCTCAACTGTGTGGCGATAAGTAGGATTTTGGTCGGCTGGTGGATGGGGTGCAAGAGCCTGATGTGCTCACTCTATAATCAGGGGCTAGGTAAATGCTCTTATCCTAGGGTGCCTGGCATCCAGTTGACAAAAAAGTTCACCAGGTCATTTCAGTCTCTCTTTCCTGAAGATTTTAGACCGTTGATCACTGGTTGACTGTAGCTTTCCATTTTTTTTTCCTTTTCATTTGAAAGTTGTTTTCCACTCATCCTTTGACCGCGAGAGTCCAGCCCCACCAACTGGTCCTACACCATGCCGGATGTGCTATTCTGCTAGCAATGCGGATGCTGGGTTTATATATCATAATCTTTTTGGTCCAGAGATGGATTAATTAACTTCTGCAGTTTTAGAGTTGCATTACTATAGAGGGCTTGGTTACCATTCCTTATCTTTTGAAGGATAAGTGAGTCTTGACTGTCAGTTGTTCTCGTGCTGCTGCAATTATACAAACTTGTTGGTCACCAAGAAGTAGTAGTTTTATCTGCAGATGTCGGAATTTACTCACTAGCTGCAGTTCGTTATTTGTTCCTGGATTTTAGATCCGCACTACAGCTGACCAATCAATTTCAAAGTGAATTTGCTTTCTGTTCTTCTAAAATGGATTTTTGGTCACTTCGCTGCAGAAGCTGGCTTTACAGCACACCTTCGACTGTGGCTATTCAACAGCTCAACAGCTATTTACACTTTAACATATTTGGTAGTTCTTTTCACAAATAGCCCAGCCTTGGGTGTCAATAGCAAGACAAGACAACATTCTTACTGTCACTGTTACAAGAACTTGATTAATGAAAATGAATTAATGAATTCACAAGGCCAGATAAATGTAAATTGCATTTTAATGTCAGTGGTGCTTTAAGTATCAATCAGTAAAATCATTTCCTTTTGCATAATTTCTTTTTTATGTTGTGATATCTATGTTTAGGACCACCAAAATCTCCAAAACACCATGAGAAATCAACCTTGGTTTCAGACTCCCAGCTCAGTATTCCATTAGGCATTATTGCTTTGCACTTCCTTTGTGTTCAATTCCAGCTAATCCCAGTTCAAACTTGCTGTGTTCTTTCAGCCCCCCTCCATCACTTGATTATACACACCCCTCACATAACCCACCCTACCCCTCTTGGGCATATGAAGATGCAGTCTTGTGTAACGCATACACTCTAAACCAGTTTCATCCAGTTCACGAGGTGTTGCCAAGACACTGGCTCAGTGCTAATGTGCATTCATGCGTGCGTGTGTGCGTGCGTATGTGTGTGTGTGTTTGCGCATGTGCATGTGTGTTGGCGCATGTGTGTGAAGGGCCGGTTCATTTGCTGTGTGAAAGCAGATAGCTGGAATTTTCCTGTTCCTGCTGCCAATATTACATAAGAGCTTGGAAGATGAGAGAGCAGAGTTCCGTGCCTTTTGTGCTTTCACTCTGCCCATGATATCTTACATGTATTCTTTGATAATGAAATGATATTGCCATAGCTGTTAACAAGAATGTCCAATTTTGAATTGTTGTGATGTGTATGTGCATGTGTATATCTATCAATAGTGTGTTTAGCTATTGAGTATCCTACTGATTATTATGGTGATGAATTGAGTAATTAGATAAGAAATAATGTGTGCTTGGAAATTTTTTTATTAAATTACTTTTGCTTCATTCAAGAGCAATAGTAATACATGAATGAGAAATAAGTCTCTTAAATTAGTAAATAAATTGGTTTTCTTTTTTTGAAAAATCAACATTTTTATTGCTTAAATAGCTGCTGTGTGCACTAAAACAGTTAACAAATCAAATGAAGCATCAGAAGTTTCATGCATTTATATTGTTTCTAGAGCAGCAACACTGATACTTAGAACAGCAAAATCACTATTAACCAGTGATGTTGATAGGTTTTTGATATAGTGAGTCCTCGAGACCCAGTGTTATTTGATGTTCTGTGGTATCATGGTTATATTCATGTATGTTGAAAATGTATCTGAAAATTAAACTAATAAAAAAGAAGAAACAAAATCGTAAGTGTGGGTCTGTGTATCATATCTTCATTTGATTTTCAATTGAGGATCCACAATCGAAAAATGAAAAAAAGATTTGTAATTTGTTTATGAATGTGATATAAAAAACAAATAAAGCTTTTTGTACTTTTAATTTTATACTCAGACCAAAAATAGGGAATGAAGAAAACAGGCCATCCGCCGAATTACATTTTGAGATTTGATTTCTTCGATTTGTGTGACCCAGAAGTTATTTATTATGGCTTTATTGACTCATGCAATAGGTCTGGCTCATAAGCTGCTCTGTTCATGGCAGTTTGTGAGCTGAAAATTTGCAGATAAACAGACAGATTTCTTAGGGTGCACTCCCATATGGCCAAGTTGCTCTGTATTGTGCCAAAGCACGATGGTCCCTCCTCCCCAGTCCCCTGCTAGCCTGCACTCACATAGCTCCGGCAACAACCGGGCCTGAGCACGGTTACCTCTTGTACATACGTCATCACGTCATAGCGCGGTCGCAGCACAATGGAGAACAACAGAGAGAACGTGACTAATAACTTTTTGGGGTCTTATTTTGTGTGTTTTTGGTCATAGACGGCCCTCTCACATTCCTGGATTTCTTGATTATGCAAAGCGACGTAATACGCATGATTATACTTCATGTCCACGTTGCGCACCTGCCCTTGTGCTCGTGCATGAGGAACCATACCGTGCCAAAGCACACCTCTTCCAACCGTGTACCAACACGGTACGGAGCGCTCACACTAGTCAAACAAACTGGTCTTTGGGTGTCAAACATGCTTGGGCACAGTACGGATTGCCTAGTGTGAATGCGCCCTTGGACAACCTGGTCTTCTGCTGCTCTTCTTGGGGTCACTCATCTTCTGGAGCCACTCTTCGCTGCTACTGCAGTGTCTAAGGTAGAGCGGACAGGCCGGACAGCAGGGCAGCAGCAGGGCAGCCCCCCTCCGCCATAACGAATCACGAATAATTTCTTTTCATTTACTGATTTTGGATTCTCAATTGAGTATCAAATGAATTATTAATACATGGACCCGTGTGTCATTCGTCAATTTGCAAACCTGCTTATACATGCTAATTTCAGTGTAAAAGTGATATACATGTGCCGTAATATACCATCTTTTAATTTTATATATATATGCAATTACCTAATACCTTCTAGATGTGATGTGACGTCAGACCTACATTGATACTACACAGAATCTAAATTTGGTCACAAGAAAGTGAGAACTAGAGGAGATATGATTTTTTGAAAATTACAGATTCTTTGTTATGGTATAAAATTACTTCCTGTTATTAATTTGATTACTGTAACCACCCAGCCACAACTATGTAAATGAATACATGTTGTCAAGTTTCCTTAGGGTCTCTTGGATGCTCAGGACAAATTTCAACCTAATGCAGTAAAAAATGAGTTTGGTGAGGTTCAGAATTAACATAAAAATAATCACAAAATTGTTCTGTGGGCCTACTTCAAAAATTACAAACTAAAAAAGTTTGCAAGTCCCATGATTTTAATAGAACTGTCAACAATTATTATTATTATTATTTATTTATTTTTGAGAAAATCCATGACATTGAAAAGTTCTGGATTTGGGTTGGCATGGAGTGACCCATTTACTGTATAAGTCATATGCAAAGCTTTTTGTATACCTTTGAATTACAATATACAAAATGATTGTCACAGTGTTCAATTTGTGAATTGACTGCGATTACTTTGACAAAGGCCAAGTTGTTTGTGGGCGGCCCATTTTCTGTTCTTATCCATTTCATAGATAAGGATCACTAATCCGCACTCCCTGTTTCTCTCTCTTTCTCTCTGTAGGAGACTTAGTGAAGTTGGATTTAAGAGCAGTTGCTGCCTCTCTCTTGCGCTTCTTCCTTCATCAACCATTTTGTCATGGCATCCTCCTTGATCAGCCGTCGGTTTGCTCTCTCCCTACAGACAAACTTGTGGCTCAGTGCTTCAGGTAAATCCAACACTCTTCAACTGCAATCAAATCCTTTAAATCCATGTATGTAGTGTGTCACCAGGTAAGTGCATGTTGCTTTGCTACAAATATCCCCTTAAGGATTAACCTAGAAATGGAAGTAGGACTACTTCTTTGCTAAATGCTTAAGGACTATGTTTCACGTAGCAATTGCCTTTTACCTTGAAACAGAATGTTTAAACCAGTTATGTGTCCTTTTGTATTTGCTTAACTGGTCTTGTAACAGAAAAGTCTGAGAAAGCAGCATCATCAGTAAATTCTACCAAATCAGATTTTGGAAAAAGATATGCAAAAAATGTGTCTATACCTCACTTTTATATTGCTCCTAACCATGCTACATCTGCACAACTCTGTAAGGTTTGTTATGCAACTTATTTCAGATTTTATTTCCAAGTGAACTTGAGTAACTTTAATTTTTTAAAACAATTTTAATAAAATATTACCACTGAATGAAGTCATAATACCTATACTTTTTTCAAGAATAAAAATGATGAACTACATTTCAGTGAAAATAGAACAGTATTATTTAGTCATTGTAAATGATTGACTGACTGAGATAATGGTTATCATAAGTGTACATGCATCTCAAAGGTTGGAGACTTAGTGAGGTCTCAAAGGTCTTCTCTCTTGTCAATCATCAATAGGCTAATTGGTTTGCATAAGATTTACTAGTTCAATTCAAGTACTTAGTAGAAATTGTTAACTATACTAGAACATTTCTTGGTTATCAATAGCATGACAGGGCGATGGAAAAATTCTGGGACTGAATGATCTCTGGCTCTATATCTATCAAGAGTGTCAGAGTTGGAAATCTGTACTAGATTGCTTAAATTGCCAGAGTGATGCATATTTGGTTCTCCTTTTAGGAGGTAGATAGTAAGGAGTTACATTTACTCCCTTACATGTACTTAAGTAAGTTTTGGGGGTAAATTGTACTTTTTGGAGTAGTTTTAATGCTGCATACTTTTACTCTTACTGAGTTGATTTTCGGAGAAAAGTCTCCGTTCAAAGCACCAGGAGTATGGACTGGACGAGGAGACGCGAACGATGTAGGACGTGTTTTTTCGGTCGCTCCTCAGGAATGTGATAATAATATAGTTTAAATGTCATTTTAAGTTTCTCGTCTGTCTGCAACTTTAAGGTGATTGAACGTTTTTTAAGAGACCTGCATCTTGAGAGTCGGAACCGCATTAATGTCGAGCTCTCGGGCGAAAAATGAGCCTACGAAGTCAGGTCGGAACAGGCTGCAACTCCAGCCCTCGGAGCCCGAGTCACCTGAGAGGCCAGGTGCTAATGAGGAGATGCTACGTAGCATTAAGGTGATGATGGACGACCAACGAACTGAAATTGTGGCAAAATTCAAGTCAATCATATCGGAGCTGGTCAAGAAGGAGGTGGCGACTGCTCTCATACCGCTGCAGGAAAAAGTCTCCCTGCAAAGTGGAACTATTAGTGACCTGGAGCGCTCCACTAATGAGCACTCGGACCAGCTGACTGGTATGCAGGTGAACATGGCTAAGCTATCTGCTACGGTGGAGTCTCTGGGCAAGAAATGTGAAGAATTGGAGGCATGCTCTAGATGGCATAATATTCGACTAGTGGGTCTGCCCGAGGGATCCGAGGGTCCCCAACCTACAGAGTCTATTGCCAAACTTTTAATGGACCTGCTGGGACTCGACGAGATGCCCGGGCTCGACAGGGCTCACCGCACTTTGCGTGCTAAACCAAAGGAGGGAGAGCCACCATGCCCGATGGTCATCAGGGTGACACAGTTTCAGGTGAGGAATGCCATTCTCCGCCGCGCTGGACAGAGCGCCCCTCTGCTGCACAACGGGAAGAGGGTGCACATTTTTCCGGACTTTACACCGACTGTGGCCAAGCGGAGGGTGGCTTTCGCCCAGGTGAAGAGGGAGCTCCATGCCTGTGCTAACGTTAAATTCGGCCTCCGGTACCCGGCTACTCTACACATCACCATGTCTAGCGGCCAGACCCACAGATTTGAAGACCCGGACCAGGCTCTGGAGTTCGTCAACAAGAGCCTTAAGAAGAATCCGGCCCTGGAGAGTGACTAACTTTGGACTCCACATGTGCTTTTTGACTCGGTTTGTATTTCTGCGGCAGTAGGCTGCATATGTAGCAGGTAACACACGTGTTATGCTGCTGTTGTCTTGTTTATATACTAAATACAGTATTGACTGTGTACTGACTGAAAGTTTTATTGCTTCACTCAGAGCATATTGGTGCTATTTTTATTTTCAATCTTCTTTCGGCCAGTCTCTACTATTTTTTTATTCATTTTTTATTTTATTTTTTAAAAAATCCATGGCACCTTTTTCTGTTTATTACTTTATTTATTTTTATTTGGGACAGCCCATATTCACACTCCCTGAGGTCGTTTAGCAGTGCGGTTAAGCTGCTGGTAACGACAGGTTTTATCTTTTTTTATTTTTTTATTTTCATGATTGAAGGTTTTAATAAACATGAATATTATTATCGGTACACAACATGTTAAAATGTAACAGCAGCAGCCATTTTCACAAACTCAAAAGGTTTAAGTTCTGTCTTATGTGACATCTGAACAGTGGCAGTGGTTTATTTAACAGTAGGAAATTTTAAAGTGTCTTTTTGCCACATGACTTTAATCCACAAAAACACCAACTCCTCTACTTCACTCAGTTCCTTCAGGCTGTTAGAGAATCAGGCGTGCATTGTTTCACTTGAGTAAAAATCACACTTCTGTCTGCAAACATCACTCGGGGGAACACTTCAACACAGTACACAATGTGTTCAGACACATTTTAACAACTCTCAGACCAAACTCGCTCACGTACGTTATCACAGACTCTACATGATTCAGGATTATTCGCTGCTGTTCAGCTTTTGGAATAAAGTGGCCCTTTTGAAATGTGTTATCCGGATACAACCACAATTACAAAAACATTTCAATTTAAAGAAAACTATTTCAACAAATATTGCAGCCACTTACAAAGAAAACAAAAGAGATTGTTTAACAAAAGTAGTGCTGTAATTATTTCTTTTAATAAATGTGCCTGATGTCCCTATTTTATAAATTACATAAACAATGCATTAGCAGACACTTTTATTATTCAGACTATGTTTAGAAGGCATCACTAGCAATTCTTGCTGTCATTTGACAGTAAAATGTTTGTCTTTGTGCAGACAAACAAACAAAAAAAATGATCATCTTTCTCTTTTCAGCATAAATCAGTCATTTGTGTTTTGGCTCAAAGTCTTAGATATGTAGTAAAGTCGACTAGAGGGAAACTTTAACACTGTATTGCAACAGAAATGGTTTCCCGAAGCAGGTAGGACATTCAGCCTACTCTTAAAGACAGGTGGTGCTCCTGTGGAGAGCTATGGTTCAGTTAGCAGCGTTTGGCGGTCCCTCTGGGATGAGTGACATGAAGAAGGTAATGATGAACGACCACGTGGAGGACAGGAAGCCCGTGTGGGGGGTGCTGTTTGGATCTTCTGCTCCTTCCTCTCCACTTTCTCCCTCATCGTCCGAGCCATCATCCAGCCCTCCTTCCATTTCTTGTAAGTCATGGTTTTGTGGCTCTCCCTCCATGTCGTCCTGATTGGCTCTGTCTCCAGGAAGCTGGAGCTCATTCTCCAGATTGAAGGGAAACCAGCCGGCCTGATGCAGGTAAAGCACCAGCATGGCCATCATCACCATGACGAAGCGGCTGAAGGAGGAGTAGAAGTAAACTAAGCTGAGTAAGATCGCAGCACGTGAAAATGTGTACACCCAGTCCAGCCAGTCCCAGTTCAGCTCCTCCTCGTTCAGGATCTCCCCTCCCTGGGCGTTCATCTGGACTTCTGGGTTGCCACGGCGATCCGCCTGAGGCCGCTGGCTCAGAGGATCGGGCTGGTTAGACGGAGCCGAGGGCTGGCCCGGCCTGAGGTGCTGCGAGGAGGCAGCCAGTAACTGATAATGCAGGTAGTACTGTCGAGCGTACAGCTGCTGCCACCACATTAGAGTCATGGGGTTGTAATAAGCAGGCATCATGTTTGTGGGAGGCGTTGGCTGTGGAGAGTACTGATTCCAGCTGTGCATAAACTGTAGATACATGTGGTGGTCAGGGAAGGGTCCAGTTCGCTGTCTGAGTCCATCACTGCTCTCTGCTGTAGATGACTGGCTATGTTGACTAGTGGAAGGACTATTAGAGTTTTGAAGGGGGGTGGGACCGGCCGAGTTCTCCTGAGGCTTGTTACTGTGGCTGTGGGGGGGCTTTGGGGAGCTGGGAGGAGTTCGAGAGGAGCACACCAGATGGAGCATATGGTACTCATCCTGCTTTCTGAGCACATCTTTCAAGGTGAAGTGATCCAAAAGCAGCTTCCCAGAATACACCAGCCTTTGGTCTTTGGAGCTTGGTTTGCTTGGGTAGACATCTGACAGGTGTGCTTTGAGCTTCTCCACGGTCCAGTTCTGGTAACAGTTGATGGTCTGGTCATCGTACTTCTGGTTGGGGGCCTTGATGACAAGTGTAACAGGATTGTCCACAACACCTTGATCCATGACTCAAAACCATTTGCCTCCAGTGGAAAACAAAAAAATCTGGACTACCCTGTCAGAGTAGTGGATATAGACCTGCTAATAGTTTTCTAGTGGATTCCTGGTACCATTGGAGCAACATTTAATGCTATGTATAGCTTGATGTTGCTAATGGTGCAGCTGCAAGATGTTTCCTGTACTTCTGAACAGAGCCTGGTCGACCCCCAGTGACCGAAACACACAGCCTACTTGTAACTCCAATCCCTGCCTGAACCTCGATAATAGCGCCACCTGTTGGTCATTTTTGGTGTGTGAGTTACAGGGGCCAGTCTATACCACCCCTATGAATTTCATATCCATAAGTGTTATGGTGTAGGCACAGTGGCAAATCTAAAAAGAAACTGCCACCAGAGCGCCACCTAGTGTCAGATCGGTAAACCCTTTGTCAGCTATCCTCAGGAGGGCATTGGCAATGAGTCTACCAAGTTTTGTGTTAGTCCGACCAACCGATGTCGAGATATTAAATACTTCAATTTAAAGAGCGCCACCTAGTGGTCATCTACCAAAATTTAGCACAGAGCCTTAGGGCCTCATGAGGAAGTAGGATCCTGAGTTTGACATCATTTGGACAAAGCAATGTGGAGATATGCAACACTTCCTGTTTGGAACGAAATCTGCAGGAAGTTGTTATTTAATAACTTGAGCATTTTGTGGAATATCAAAATTCTTTTAATAACTTTTTGTCAGGAGGGTCCACAGATGCTGTGTGCAAAGTTTTGTGCAAATTGGTGAAATTGCCTGGGAGGAGTTCGAAAAAGTAGGTTTGCGACATTTTGCGAGCTAACGAAAAAAAACGCCAGGCGCAAATGGGCGTGGCCTATATCAGGAGATTCAGCACAATTCACTGAACGTGTGGATATAAGCTTTTTGAATGTGCGACAAAGTATGTGGGAGTTATTAGCGAAAACACACTTTTCTTGATTATAGCGCCACCTAGTTCCCTGCTCGGGCCCTAATAATCATTCGAAAAACAATAGGGACCTCGCAGGTTTCCTGCTCGGGCCCTAATAATAAGAATCACGACAAAAACAATAGGGTCCTCACAGTTTCACTGCTTGGGCCCTAATAATAATCACTACAAAAACAACAGGGTCCTTGCAGGTTCCCTGCTCAGGCCCTAATAATAAGCCAATGCTATAAAGTGGCATTGCTTACCTTCAAATAGATATTTCAGAAGACCAGGGAAGACCAGGGAATCCTATGTATTTTTCTTACTATATCATATATCATATATCTTTATCTTAATCTGCTTATACCTCATTGTATAAAAAACACACCTGTTGTCTCATCCTGGATCTGAGGAACAAATATCCTGTTGTCTGGATCTCAATGAGCAGGGACTCTCTGAGCTGGATCTGTCTGCATTGGACCCCCCTGAACCGGATGTCCCTGACAGTTGTATCCTCTGCTTTCTAGTAATAATCAGCGTATAAAATCACACCTATGATTAACAATCAGACAAATGTTTACTACTAATAACAAACTCAAAAGTTGGATTAACTTAACAGTGTGCACTTTGCAGCAACTGTCAGTAGATAGTAACCAGTGTGTAGTATGGTTCAATTCAGTACAAAATTTCAGTAGACAATGACAGTTAACAGTGTGCAGTACTACCAGCAGTCACAGAATACTAATGATAGCAACATGTTCAAAAGCAGACAGATTGCAAGTCCTTAACAATAAATGGTCATAGATGCCATGATTACCTGTGACCTCGCTGAGTTTGTGGCTAAGTTGTGGCTGGAAAAAGTGTTGAATCTCTATGTCTTTGTCTTGCATGTTCTCGCTAGTGCAAGCTTTACTAGCATTCTTGTTGTCTGCAAAGTTTTCATCATGCCGTCTCACCAGGTACCGTTTCTACCACTGTAATTAAACGCTGTTCTACAGAGCTTACAAATGGCCGGCTTTTTGTCCAACTTTCCGTTCTTACAAAATCCAAATCTTTTTGAGACTTTTCATTTTAGATTTGATGGTGCATTGTAAGTCTTGTAGGCGTTGTCGGACATGTTGCTTTTGTGTCCTTGGCAATGCTACGCTAACGTTTCTGTGCCGCATCTCACAAGAGACCTGACCTTGTTGACAGTACATTGATATCGATTCCTAGGTCAGTGTATAGTTGTAGTTGTATCTTTAACTTTAAAAATTATTTCTGATTCATATTGGTTAATTTTTACACCTCTAGCTCTGGCTCCTGTCGCATTGGGGTCCTGGCTAATCATTTCCTTGACGTAGCTGTAGGCGACAGCCAGTGGGTTCAATAAACTTAGTGCGAGAGGCTTCTATATTGATGATGCTGAGGCACAGGTGAGAGGCTTTACCTGTGACTTACAATCCTACTGGTTAGTATTCTATGCTAATTACTCTCATGCAACCTATTCTGTTAGGATGTTAATGAGGTGGCTTCAGCACCTCTGGTGAGTAACAGCTAAATTAATAGTGTAAGTGACTTCAGAATCTATAGCATGACTTCAGAATCTATAGCATGCATCACAACTACTTAGGGTTAAAAGAAAAATGCTAACCACTAGTACACAACAGCGAGCTACAGACCACAACTGAATATGTTTGGTGAGTTATGAGTGCTTAATTAACAACAAAGACATTTCCCCCAGTTTTGTTCTGGATTCTGGATTTTTGTGCATAAATATTGTAATAAAGCTGATTTAAGATGGCCTCACACAGAGCACCATTGTAAGGGTACAAAGGTAGGGTAGTTTTGGTTATAAGTAGTTCATAATTACTTATAGTAATTATCAAAATTAATGATAAAAATTAATAATATAAATGAATAAGACGGAGCACCACCCTGGAATCAGGGACCAATAACCAGACTGGAAAAGTCTCAAAAGAAGGGTGTTTGCTTTCAATGTGAATATTTATAAAATATTTAAAATTCAAAGAACAGTGAAGGAAATGAATCTGAACACTGACCATCACAACCAGCTGTTATTACAAAACACATGAATGAATAATCACAGAAAACTGAGCAAGCAACGACAAACAAACAAGCATGTGGTGACGAAGTTAACTCCAAGTGATCTGTTCACCAGAAGTGTCCATGGTTGCATGTAGGTTTCTGTGTACGTGTTGGTTAAAAGTGAAAGAGAGAAGGAAAAAGTGCTAACGCTCTGAGCCCAACGAAGAGGAGGAAACAGCCGTGGAGAGACACAGTACCTGCATTTCTGTCACTCAGTGGCCAGTGAACAAACTCCTTGATAGAAATGCGGCTTATTGTGCGCTCAGATGGCGGAACACTTAGGTTCCACATAGTGGAGAAGCTCAAATCAGCTTGTGATGAGCACAAAGAAAGGCAAACAGCAAGCAAAATGTTTATCAATAAAAAACAGCAGCCAATCAAACTCGGTGGACGACAAACTCACAAATAGATGTAGCTTAAAAGCATACAATACATGCTTTAAAACTCTAGTATCTGCCTTGACACTAAATAAGCCTCACTTGTGACCGCACTCAAGGCGGTTAGCATGTGCTGTGAGTAGGCATGGGTCAAGAATACGGGGCTCAGCAGTCTGCTTTTTGCTGAGCATGAGAGGCTTGGTTGCACAGTGTCTTTTCTGGACCTCGGACATGTTTGGTAACATGAGGCAGTCTGTGGCTTGTCCAGCGAGGTTAAAGATTGCAGCCTAGATGAAAGTAAAATCCAAATGTTTGGAACACAAAACAGCTGCACAGGCAAAAGCTGATGCTTCCAGCAATATGTTAAAATGAGACTGTGGTGAGTTGCAGTGTGCAGCTGTACATAAGCTCTCTGTGCATCAGGCTGTTGCGCCAGAACAGAGGGTGTGCTCAGGTGCGCGTCCAGCCAATGGGAGAGGGGAGTTTAAACCTGGGGAACTGTAGCAACCAGGTGTTACTTACTGGACACTGGGGTTGGCACACTTTTCCCTTTGTTATACGGGCTTCGTAGTGCATGGAGGCCGCATGTTAGGCTTTGGTTTACATGCAGGCCTCTCTAATGATCGGACCATGTGGTGAGGTCCCAACACAAGTAACCAATCAGATAGTGTTGCGAGAGCCAAAGTTGTGCATTTTTAAATGAATTTATTTTATCATCAATAAAACACAAAAACAGTAGCTTGGTTGGTAGAGCGTATGCCCCATGTACAGAGGCTGGGTCCTCGCTGCAGCGGGGAGTTCGACCTGCGTCCCTTTGATGCATATCATCCCATTTCCTGTCATGTCTCGAGCTTTCCTATCGAATAAAGCCATAAAAAGTAAAAAATAAATAAAAAATACTTAGAAAAATAAAATAAAACAATAGACAGTGATACTGATAATTGAAAAAATTCTGTATATCGGCTTAACTGATACTCACTACAGAAGGATTTTTCTTTCATCCACTGTGGATACTAACAGTGCTTGGTCCTCTGCAGGCTTGTGAGTTTTTGATCGCCTGCCACATATCTTTAATATTGTTGATTGACTGATTGATTGATTGATTGATTGATTGATTGATTACCTGCTCAATTTGGAAAGTGTCTTGAGATGACTTTTGTTGTGAATTGGCACCATACAAATAAAGATTGATTGATTGATTTTGAGGTCTCTCTCCAGTCTCTGCTGATGTCTGCGGTTTGCCTCATTAATACCAACTTTCAACGCTCAAGCGGTGTTGTATGCTTCCTTGTCACCTGACCAAAAGGCAGTTGGCTCTGGATAGTGCCTTTGCTTCTGCATACACCCAGGTCTTCTGGTTTGGGAATGATCTTATTGTCTTTGTAATCTCCGCATCATCCACACATTTGCAGATATACGATTTCACTGAAGATATATATTCCTCGGATAAATGATATCTTGTTGTGCACTAAAACAGCCCTATACAACTACTGTAGCTTCATCTGTCCACACTTGTAATGTTTTTACAGATGGTTTGACCCTTTTTATCAGTGGGGAGTAATTAGGTAGGAGGCTGCTACAATTCCTGAAGTGCATTTTTAAAATGTACATCTGGAGGAACTTATCAGAATCAGAATTCCTTTATTTGTCCTGCAAATGGGGAAATTTCTTTGTCACAGCAGCCAAAGGACAGTAACTACAATAAACAATAATGAAGAGTAAAAAATAAACAATATAATAAGAAGATAAGAAATAAAATTGACTCGTATATACACAATATTTACAATGAACAGTATAATTATAAACAGTGTGGTATCTTTATTTACAAATAATAAATAATAAATATGGGTATTCAAAATTGTCCAGTTAGTGCAAGCCAAAATGTATATGGATATGTGTAGAGTTTTTTTATGGCATAGTGCACATTTGAGGTCTACTGGGAGCAGTGCTGGTTGTACAGTCTAACAGCAGCAGGAAGGAAGGAACTGCGATACCTCTCCTTCACACACTTGGGGTGTATCAGTCTATCGTTGAAGGAGCCAGGTGCTGCAGCTGGACCTCCATCTTCCTTCTGTAGCTGTTCTTCCCCTCTCTGATCTTCTTCTTCAGCTCCTTCTGCACAGCCTTCAGCTCCTCCTTGTTTCCTGACCTAAAGGCCCTCTTTTTTTCCTTAATGAGAGCCTTTATGTCAGGATTAATCCAGGGTTTGCTGTTTGAAAAACACCGTACAGTCCTGGTGGGTACAGTGTTATCAACACAGAAGTTTATATAGTTTGTTATGCAGCCTGTTAAACTGTCGATGTCCTCCCCATGAGAAACGCACAGTTCTTCCCACACAGTTGAGTCAAAGCAGTCCCTCAGAGCCTCTTCAGACTCCTCAGTCCATGTCTTAACTGGTTTCAGCTGGTTGCCTGTTAACAAGGGGCTTGTAAACAGTCAGGAGATGCACCAGGTTGTGGTCAGATCTTCCCAGGGGAGGGAGGGGGGATGAGTTGTATGCCTCCTTGCTGTTGGCCTAAATAAGTCCATTGTTTTATTGTCTCTGGTGTGGCAGGTGACATATTGTGTGAATGTGGGCAGGGTGGAGGACAGAGAGGCATGATTGAAGTCCCCAGAGATGAGGAAGAGGGCCTGTGGGTGCTGTGTCTGCAGTGACCTTGTGACTGAGTGGAGAACGTCACAAGCTGCATCAGCATTAGCAGAGGGGGGGGATATACACAGCGAGTACAATCACCTGTGTAAACTCCCTTGAGAGGTAGTACGGCCTCATGCTAACCGCTAAAAGTTTGATGTCCTTACTGCATACCTGTTCTTTAACAGTTATGTGCCCAGAGTTACACCATCTGTCATTAACAAACACAGCCAGCCCTCCTCCTTTCCCCTTACCGCTCTCTGCCGTCCTGTCTGCCCGCCGCATTTAAAAACCGTCCAGGTTAACATCCGTGTCCGGGGTCTGTGCCGTTAGCCACATCTCCTTGAGCACCATAATACTACTCTCATGGTAGTCCCTCTGATGCCGGGTCAGCGCTGTTAGCTCGTCCATCTTGTTGGGGAGAGATCTTACATTCCCCATGATGACAGACGGGAGGATGGGTCTGTAGTGTCTCCTCCTGCTATGGTGAGCAGCACCAGCACGGCACCCGCGTCTCCTCCTCTTCAGCTTGTGCGGGACATCAGGCCGCTCGAGCGGCGGCACCGCAGCACTACTGAGGGCCAACAGCTGATCCCTACTGTAAACAATAGGGCCGCTTACAGGTTCCCTGGACACGGCGGAAAAGACCAGAGCGATAAAAACAACTGTAGACAAAATGTAGTAAACTTTGAGTGAGCTACTGGCCACTTATATTTTATCTTTTAATGTTTTCTATGTTTTCTCCAGCATGCAGGTATGTCAGCAAGGCAGCACCAAAGACCCAGGTGGACTTTGACTATGATGGACCCTCCATGAAAACTTCAGTCCCTGGACCACGATCCCAGGTAACAAAGACACACACAAATCAGTACATTCTTTTCCTTCCGCAGGTATTACTTCTAACTTAATTACTTAAGTAATTAAAGTAATTACTTCTAAACTTTTTTTAATTTGTAGGAGCTGACAAAACAGCTAGGAGACATCCAGGTGAGCTGTGTGTGTGTGTGTGTGTGTGTGTGTGTTTGTGTTTGTGTGTATGTGTTGTTGATGATTTGATGATTTTTTTGTAGTTCAGGGTTTCTCAAATGTATTACTCAAAGGTCCACATCTGATTTTAATTCAAAGTCAGGGGTCTGGAACACATTGACAATAACATTCAATCAATTAATTACTGTGATATATTTCTATTTTATCTCTTATATCTTACGTCTTAAGTATTACATGTTTTTAAAGTGCTACAGTAAAACAACTTGAAATTATTGAAGACAGACTATGTCGGGACCTGTTGTACAATGTGGTTGAGTTTTCTTTCTCCCTTCTCTCAATCCTGTCCCATCAACAACACTGTTTAACTGTATTGAGCAAATGCACCGATATTTAACTATGGAGAAAGAGGAGGAGGGCTGCTGTGCCTCCGTCTGTGGGTAGTAGTGATACTCAAATCAGGTGGGATGGGTCATAAAAGTTATCATTCTGATTAATAGTGGATGGGATGCAGGTGGGTGAAATACATCTTAAATGAGGAAAATATTAATTACATTACCTGCGATGATTCCCCCAGCAGCAGAAACAGATTTATGCTTGCGTAGGCTCAACACCACTCATGGGCAAAATACAGCCCGGAGCCAAGTTCCGTCCCATCCAAAAACTCAAAAAGAGGTAAATGAATGTTAATGAATCTCGAGGCAACGACTAAAGTGAGTCTGCATTGCTATTGCTATTGATTCTAACAGAGGGCCCTGCCCATTTCGATTGGACAATAGGCCTCAAGTTGACTCTTGCTCATTCACCTCAAGTAACAAGTTAGAACAGTGGGTGTCGAGACGGAGATATGATTTTACCACTTTGGCTGTCACAGCTGCAGTGTCTCCGGGCTTGTAGGTGGCGCAAACAGGGTGGTAAGAGTCGGTCTGTCCGCTCTACCTAACAAGCCTGGACATACTCCAGCAGCGAAGAGCAGTTCCGGATGATGAATGACACCGAGAGGAGCAGCAGATGACTGGGACAGAGGCCGAAGGGGTCGGTGTGTTTGCTGGCATGGCTGCGACTTGTAGGCCACTGTATCAGACAGCAGGAAAAGCAAACATTACTACTGCATAAATCAATGATGAAGTATCTATCGCCGATATATATTATCATTTTATCGCCCAGGCCTAGGTGGCATTGCTTTTCATGTTGTCCTTCATAAATATCTTACAGTTATAATTCATTCTCATAGGTTAATTACAGTTACATCTGTGAAACAGAAAATAAGCTAATGTGATCTTAAACATGAAGTTTAATGGTTCGTTGAGACCAAATGCAAAGAAAAACTTTGCGTTGCATTACTCACGCAAAGTTTGATCGTGGTACCCAGTTCTCAGCTGTGGGACTCCAGTGAGTGGCAGTTGGTGGGTTAAAATTGATAAAGAGTAACTGTGACCAGCAACTAGACGTAAATAATCTGTTGTAACACATCGGTATGAACCCAAAATAGCGCAATTTCGCTGTGATCTGACTGCAATAAATGGATCAAAAGGATGCCTAAATAACCCTGAATGGAGTTTGGATTGATCAGAGCAATGCTGTGCTGAGACACATTTCCAAAATTTACCCCTTGCCCCATTCTCTCCACGGCAGCTCCTTATTTGTCCTGTCTCGTTACGATGTAGACGTGTTATCGTACAGCTCTGGGTATCTGCAAACAGCCATGATTAGTGATGATTATCCTCTTCTCCATTGTTGTTCATGTTCAATGTCCGGACATCAGCAAAGTTAACGTCATGAGGTCAGCGTGAATGTCAACTTTCTTGCATTGCAACACAGTGTCACACGAAAATGTTGCTTGAATTAAATATTACTGATATTACTGATACTGATTAGATGTAAATTTTGCGTCCGCAATACTGGCATCAGAATCAGAATCAGAATCAGAATTCCTTTATTAGTCCTGCAAACGGGGAAATTTGTGTGCCACAGCAGCCAACGGGACAGTTCATTTTAACAAATAACAATAATAATAGTAAATTAAAACTGCAAGCAGTGATGAACGGGCCCTCGCAGTCCCACGCACGTCGGGGCGCGCTGCTGTCGGGGCGTGGCGCTTACATGGCCCCATTGCCCGATTATGTGTACGCATGTCTTAACTTTCCGTGTTTGGTACAGTGCAGGAAGGGGTTGATTGTCATTTAAGTGAAGGCAGTCAAGGTGTTCTTTCGTCACTTAGCAATAAAAGTGCCGCCTATTGGCTAATTTGCACCGAATTTTGGATAAACTGTCATGGAGCCATGGAACATGATTAGCAAAAGTTTTGTGGTAATGGGACTGTATTTCGTCAAGATATGCAGGACTGTCTGTTTGACCACAATGTGCAGGAAATTGTTGTTTTATATTTTAGTGGTTCTTTGGACTATCACAATTGTTTTAATAAGTTTTTGTCAGGAGTGTCCACAGATGCTGTGTGCAAAGTTTGGTGCAAATCGGTGAAATTGCCTAGGAGGAGTTAGAAAAAGTAGGGTTTTCATTTTTTGCAATTTTGTGAATGGAAATTTAGCGCAAAAGTGGGCGTGGCCTACAGCACACAATTCAGCTGAATTCAGGGAACACTTAGATATAAGGTTTAAAACTGTGCGACATATTATGTGGGAGTTATTGGCCAAAAACGCTTTTGTCTTGATAATAGCACCACCTGCTGGTAATTTTTGGTGTGTGAGTTACAGGGGCCAGTCTATACACCCCTATGAATTTTGTTGACATAATTGCTATGGTGTGGGCACAGTGCCAAATATAAAATTAGACTGCCACCACAGCGCCACCTAGTGTCGGATCGGTAATACCTTCGTCAGCTATCCTCAGGAGGGCATTGGCAATGAGTGTACCAAGTTTTGTGTTAATCCGACCAACCGATGTTGAGATATAAAATACTTCAATTTAAGGAGCGCCACCGAGTGGTCATCTGTCAACATATAGCTAAGAGGCTTAGGGGCTTATGCGGAAGTAGTAACCTGAGTTTCATGTTATTCAGACACACCAATGTGGAGAAATGCAAACTTGCGAAAAAAAACGGTAGGCGGAAATGGCCGAAAAGGTTTTCGAATGTGCGACAAAGTATGTGGGAGTTATAAGCCAAAATGCACTTTCCTTAATTATAGCGCCCCTAGTGGTGGAAATTCACAATGACAACAGATTATAAAATTTTTCAGCAGGTGTGATGTATATTCCAAGTTTGGTGAGTTTTGGGGTATGTTCAGGTAGTGAAAAATGCAATCATTTTGTTAGAAGGAAAATAACAAATAACAAAAAAAATATATACATTACTTCAATTTAAAGAGCGCCACCTAATGGTCATCTGTTAAAATTTAGTACAGAGCCTTAGGGCCTCATGGGGAAGTAGTAACCTGATTTTCATGTCATTCGGACAAACCAATGTGGAGATATCCAACACTTCCTGTTTGGAACGAAATCTGCAGGAAGTTGTTATTTAATAACTTGAGTATTCTTTGGAATATCAAAATTATTTTAATAACTTTCTGTCAGGAGGGTCCACAGATGGTGTGTGCAAAGTTTGGTGCAAATTGGCAAAATTACCTGGGAGGAGTTTGAAAAAGTAGGTTTGCGACATTTTGCGAATTTGCGAAAAAAAAGGTAGGCGGTAATGAATATATATCAGAAGATTCAGCATAATTAACTGAACACGTAAATATAAGGTTTTTGAATGTGCAACAAAGTATATGGGAGTTATTAGCCAAAACACTCTTTCCTTGATTATAGCGCCACCTAGTGGTGGAAATTCACAACGACAACAGATTACAAATTTTTTCGCCAGGTGTGACGTATATTCCAAGTTTGGTGAGTTTTGGGGTATGTTCAGCTAGTGAAAAATGCGATCATTTGGGACAAAGAAAAACAAATAATAAAGAATCCTTACAAAAACAATAGGGACCTGGCAGGTTTCCTGCTCGGGTCCTAATTAAAACTGCAAGCAGTGATGTACGGGCCCTTGACTGTGGCGCCGTCGGAGACGCAAGCATCCTACCTAAATAGGATACATGTCACCCAAAGCACAACAGTGAAATTTGCAGTGACTTCCTGTGTCCAGTGGGTGGCGCTATGGATATGACACAGTTTTGATGCATAGTCGTATTCAGGGCAAACCCCTCTCCATGTGTGACGAATTTGGTGTAGATGGGAAATTGTATGTTGGAAAAAAGAAAATGGCAGCACGCCAATCCAAAATGGCCGACGTGCTGTTGGGGCGAGAAATTCCACAAAATTAATTCCTGTCTAAATCGATGAAACCTATGAGTCCTGCAAATTTCATGAAGATCGGAGAAAGTTGTTATTCACATGACCCGGTGTTAGGGGGCGCTATAGATATGACATAGTATTGATGCATAGACATATTCAGGGCGAACCCCTCTACATGTGTGAGCAATTTGGTGGAGATGGGAAATTGTATGTTGAAGTTATAAGGACTTCCTGCTTCATGGCGAAGGATCGACTTTGAATGAAAATGGCCGATTTCCTGTTGGACTGAGGGTTTTGGTGCCAAGGGGTATTTTGTGCGTCTGGTCATGATACATATGCATACCGAATTGCGTTCATGTATGTGCATGTAGGAGGCGGGGCTTCAAGTTAGAAATATTCCAGGCGGCGCTATAGAGCCATCTTTTAACTTAACACAGTATTGATGCATAGACGTATTCAGGCCGAACCCCTCTACATGTGTGAGCAATTTGGTGGAGATGGGAAATTGTATGTTGAAGTTATAAGGACTTCCTGCTTTATGGCGAAGGATCGAAATTGAACGCACTGCCACGCCCACCAGGTACAATGGGGGGAAAAGCTTTTGATAACTTTTCATCTTCAAGGTCTGAAGATGATCCAAAATGAAAATCGCCGCACACCATTCAAGATGGCCGACTTCCTGTTGCGGCAAAAATTCCAATAAAACAAATTCGTAGCTTAATTGATAAGACCTATGAGTCCTGTGAATTTCATGGCGATCAAAAAGGATTTGCGCGCAAATTTTTCGACGTTAGGTGGTGCTATGGAGTCCCTTGGCCACAACCACCCACAATCATTAGGGCCTCTCCTGCGAGGTCCCTATTGTTTTTGTAGTGATTATTATTCTTCCTTTTTTTTTTTTTTTAGTTATTTGTTTTTCTTTGTCCCAAATGATCGCATTTTTCACTGCCTGAACATACCCCAAAACTCACCAAACTTGGAATATACGTCACACCTGGCGAAACATTTTATAATCTGTTGTTGTTGTGAATTTCCACCACTAGGTGGCGCTATAATCAAGAAAAGTGTGTTTTGGCTTATAACTCCCACATACTGTGTCGCACATTCAAAAACCTTATATCCACGCATTCAGTGAATCGTGCTGAATCTCCTGATATAGGCCCATTTCCGCCTACTGTTTTTTTTCGCTAACTCGTGAAATGTCGCAAACCTACTTTTTCCAACTCCTCCCAGGCAATTTCACCAATTTGCACCAAACTTTGCACACAGCATCTGTGGACCCTTCTGACAAAAAGTTATTAAAAGAATTTTGATATTCCAAAGAATACTCAAGTTATTAAATAACAACTTCCTGTACATTTGGTTCAAAACAGGAAGTGTTGCATATCTCCAAATTGATAGGGGTGGTATAGACTGGCCCCTGTAACTCACACACCAAAAATGACCAGCAGGTGGCGCTATTATCAACACAAAACCGTTTTTGCCTAATAACTCCCACATATTATGGCGCACATTGTTTAACCTTATATCTACATGTTCCCTGCATACAGCTGAATTGTGTGATGTAGGCCACGCCCACTTTCGTGCTAAATTTCCATTCGCAAATTTGCCAAATGTCTCAAACCTACTTTTTCGAACTCCTCCCGGGCAATTTCTCCTAATTGCACCAAACTTTGCACACAGCATCTGTGGACCGTCCTGACAAAAACTTATTAAAAGAATTGTGATAGTCCAAAGAACGACCAAAATATAGACCTACAACTTCCTGCACATTGTGGTGAAACACACAGTTCTTCATATCTCCACCAAATACAGTCCGATTAACACAAAACTTATTTGATTCGTGTTCAATGCCCACATGAGGGTTTGTGCAAAATTCGGTGCATATCCACCAATAGGTGGCACTTTTATTGCTCAATGACGAAATGACAACTTGATTGCCTTCACTTTCATTTCCTCACTGGAAGTTGTTGCATGAAGAAGCCCCGAAAGCAGCATGTCACAACAGTAGCATGCCCCGAAAGCAGCATGTCACAACAGCAGCATGCCCCAACACGCGTGGACTGCGAGGGCCCGTTCATCACTGCTTGCAGTTTTAATTTTGTTTTTTTTCTTTGTCACAAATGATCGCATTTTTCACTGCCTGAACATACCCCAAAACTCACCAAACTTGGAATATACGTCACACCTGGCGAAAAATTGTATAATCTGTTGTTGTTGTGAATTTCCACCACTAGGTGGCGAAAGTGCGTTATCAAGGAAAGTGCGTTTTGGCTTATAACTCCCACATACTTTGTCGCACATTCAAAAACTTTATATCCACGTGTTCCCTGAATTGTGCTGAATCTCCGGATGTAGGCCACGCCCATTTCCGCCTACCTTTTTTTTTTTGCTAATTCATGAAATGTCGAAAACCTACTTTTTCGAACTCCTCCCAGACAATTTCACCAATTTGCATGACACTTTGCACACAGCATCTGTGGACATTCCTGACAAAAAGTTATTAAAAGAATTTTGATATTCCAAACAATACTCAAGTTATTAAATAACAACTTCCTGTAGATTAGGGTCAAAACAGGAACTGTTGCATATCTCCATATTGCTGTGTTCAAATGACATGAAACTCAGGATGCTACTTCCACATGAGCCCCTGAGGCTCTGTGCAAAATTGTGGCTGATGACCACAAGGTGGCCCTCTTTAAATTTAAGTATTTTATATCTCAACATTGGTTGGTTAGATTAACACAGAACTTGGTACACTCATTTCCAATGCCCTCCTGAGGATAGCTGACAAAGGGGTTACCAATCTCACACTAGGTGGCGCTCTGGTGGCAGTCTAATTTTATATTTGGCACTGTGCCCACACCATAACACTTATGGATATGAAATTGATAGGGGTGGTATAGATTGGCCCCTGTAACTCACACACCAAAATGACCAGCAGGTGGCGCTATTATCAACACAAAACCATTTTTTGGCTAATAACTCCCACATAGAATGGAGCACGTTGTTAAACCTTATATCTACATTTTCCCTGCATACAGCTGAATTGTGTGATGTAGGCCATGCCCACTTTCGCGCTAGAATTCCATTCGCAAATTCGCAAAATGTTGCAAACCTACTTTTTCGAACTCCTCCCAGGCAATTTCTCCGATTTGCACCAAACTTTGCACACAGCATCTGTGGACCCTCCTGACAAAAAGTTATAAAAAGAATTGTGATCAAGGAAAGTGTGTTTTGGCTAATAACTCCCATATACTTAGTCGCACATTCAAAAACCTTATATCCACGCGTTCAGTAAATTGTGCTGAATCTCCTGATGTTGGCCACGCCCATTTCCGCCTACCGTTTTTTTCCGCAAATTCGCCAAATGTCGCAAACCTACTTTTTCAAACTCCTCCTAGGCAATTTCACCAATTTGCATGAAACTTTGCACACAGCATCTGTGGATGCTCATGACAAAAAGTTATTAAGAATTTTGATATTCCAAAAATACTCAAGTTATTAAATAACAACTTCCTGTAGCTTTTCTTCCAAACAGGAAGTGTTGCATATCTTCACATTGCTTTGTCCGAATGACAGGAAACTCAGGATACTACTTCCACATGAGACCCTAAGGCTCTGTGCTAAATTTTGGCCGATGATCACTAGGTGGCGCTCTTTAAATTGAAGTATTTTATATCTCCACATCGGTTGCTCCGATTAACACGAAACTTGGTAGAATTACTGGCAATGCCCTCCTGAGGATAGCCTTTCAAGGTTTTACCGATCCGCCACTAGGTGGCAGTCTGGTGGCAGTCCAATTTACTATTTGGCACTGTGCCCACACCATAACACTTATGGATATGAAATTCATAGGGGTGGTATAGACTGGCCCCTGTAACTCACACACCAAAAATGACCAGCAGGTGGTGCTATTATCAACACAAAAGCCTTTTAATAACTCCCACATAATATGGCGCACATTGTTAAACCTTATATCTACCTGTTCCCTCCATACAGCTGAATTGTGTGATGTAGGCAGCGCCCACTTTCACGCCAGAATTCCATTCGCATATTTGCTAAATGTCGCAAACCTACATTTTCCAACTCCTCCCAGGCAATTTCTCCAATTTGCACCAAACTTTGCACACAGCATCTGTGGACCCTCCTGACAAAAAGTTATTAAAAGAATTTTGATAGTCTAAAGGACGCCCAAAATATAAAACAACTATTTCCTGCACATTATGGTCAAACAGACAGTCTTGCCTATCTTCACAAAATACAGTCCAATTAACACAAAACCTTTCCTTATTATGTTCCATGGCCCCATGACGGTTTGTGCAAAATTCGGTGCAAATCGGCCAATAGGTGGCGCTTTTATTGCTAAATGACGAAATAACAGTTTGACTGCCTTCACTTCTCATTCCTCAACAGAAGTTGTTACATTAACAAGCCCCGACAGCACCATTAGTGACAGCAGCATGCCGCGACAGCAGCATGCCCCGACGCACGTGGACTGCGAGGGCCCGTTCATCGCTGCTTGCAGCTTTAATGTTGAATTGTAATAGCAGCACACAAATGTGATGTATGTTCCGAGTTTGGTGAGTTTTGGCGTATGTTCAGGCCGCCAAATATGCGATCATTTGGACAGAAAAAAATAATCCTTACAGATACAATAGGTCCTCATGCTGACAAGCGCTCGGGCCCTAATTATAAACAGTGTGGGCAGTGTATTGTTATTAATAAATAATAAATATGGGTATGAAAATTGCCCAGTTGAGAAATGGGTTATATATAGAGTTTTTATTGCACAGTGCAGTGAGGTCTACTGGGGGCAGTGCTGATTGTAGAGTCTGACAGCAGCAGGAAGGAAGGACCTGCGATACCTCTTCTTCACACACTTGGGGTGTATCAGTCTATCGCTGAAGGAGCTGCCCAGTGCTGTGATAGTGTCCTGCAGGGGGTGGGACTCCTTCACCAGCAGCGATGACAGCTTATCCATCATCCTGCTCTCTCCCACCGCCTGCACTGGGTAAAGAGGGCATCCCAGGATGGAGCTGGCCTTCTTGATGAGTTTATCAAGTCTTTTCCTATCCGCTGCCGAGATGCTGCTGCTCCAGCAGTCTACTCCATAGAAAATGGCTGATGCCACCACAGAGTCATAGAAAGTTGTCAGGAGTGCCCCCTGCACTCCAAAGGACCTGAGCTTCCTCAGCAGATGGAGTCTGCTCTGACTTTTCTTGTATGTTGCTGCAGTGTGATCAGTCCAGTCCAGTTTATTGTTCAGGTGAACTCCCAGGTACTTGTAAGACGTCACCATCTCAATGTCCGTTCCCAGGATGTTCACCTGTGTGCAGGGTTGTTTGCGACTGTGGAAATCCACCACCAGCTCTTTGGTCTTCCCGGCGTTGAGCTGGAGGTGGTTCCACTGGCACCAGTCCACAAAGTCCTGAATAAGTTCTCTGTAGGCTCTGTCGTCCCCGTCCCTGATGAGGCCGACGATAGCAGAGTCGTCAGAGAACTTTTGTAGATGGCTGTGGGGTGTTTGGTGGGAGAAATCAGCAGTGTACAGGGTGAATAGGAAAGGGGCCAGGACTGTTCCCTGTGGGGCCCCCTTACTGCAGACGACTGTGTCCGACACACAGTCCCGAGTCCTCACATACTGTGGCCGGTTGGTGAGGTAATCGAGGATCCAGGTCGTGAGGTGTTGGTCCACCCCCGTGAGCTCCAGCTTGTCCCCCAAAAGTGCAGGCTGTATGGTGTTGAAAGCACTGGAGAAATCAAAGAACATGATCCTCACAGTGCTTCCAGGCTTTTCCAGGTGAGACAGTGATCTGTCCAGGAGGAAGATGATGGCGTCGTCCACTCCGATGTCAGGCTGGTAGGCAAACTGGAGTGGGTCCATAAAAGGACCCACCAGAGGGCAGAGATGGACAAGGACCAGCCGCTCCAGGGTCTTCATCAGGTGTGAAGTGAGAGCAACTGGTCTGTAGTTGTTGAAGTCCTTAGGGTGAGGGATCTTTGGTACTGGTACCACGCAGGAGGTTTTCCAGAGCAGTGGCACTTTTCCCAGCTTCAGGCTCATGTTGAAGATGTACTCCACAATCCTGCACAGCTGGTCTGCACAGGACTTGAGGAGCCTGGAGCTGATCCCGTCTGGACCCGTGGCCTTCTTCACCTTCATCTTCCTCAGTTCATTCCTCACCTGGATAGTGGAGAGGGACAGATTGGAGCAGGGGGGCTGATTGTTGGGTGGGGGAGGTGGGTGAGTGTCAGGGGGGGCAGTGGGGGGTGTCTGCAGGCTGAAAGCAGTGGAAAGGGAGGTAGAGGTGAGAATGGGGTAGGAAACAGGGGGGATGGAAGAGGTGGTGGGGGGCAGCAGAGATGACTGGGCCGGGGGAGGGGTGGGTGTCTGGTCAAACCTATTGAAGAATAGGTTCAGGTCGTTCACCCACGTCTGATCCCCGGCAGCCTGAGAGTCTGGTTTCCTCAGCCCTGAGATGGTTTTAAGGCTTTTCCAGACTCCACTGATGTTACTCTGCTGCAGCTGGACCTCCATCTTCCTCCTGTAGCTGTTCTTCTCCTCTCTGATCTTCTTCCTCAGCTCCCTCTGCACAGCCTTCAGCTCCTCCTTGTTTCCTGACCTAAAGGCCCTCTTTTTCTCCTTAAGGAGAGCCTTGATTTCAGGATTAATCCAGGGAATACAGGCATACATGCAAATGAACACAGGCCGAGGTTCTTGCACCAACACTTTACAAAATAAAGACAAAATAAAATGGGGAGTCTTCGCTCTGTCGGCAGTATCCTTTCTCATGGGGAGCGGAAGTACACTTGCTCTTCTTCATCGTACAGGTTACATTACCCACTGAACAAAAGGAGCCGCCACCTAGTGGCGCTACATTGAATAACTCTGACTGTTACACCACGTATTAAAAAATTGTCGGGTTTAAATTGGGCTCGGGCTCATAATTACAGTTAATGTGTCGGGCCGGGCCGGGCCGGGCTCGGACACAACGTTCACGGGCTCGGGTAGGGTCGGGCTTGATTTTTTGAGCCCGATCTAAGCTCTACTGCAGTCACATTATTGCATGCATGGAAAATGTCCAATGAGTGACTGAAATTGCAAGAATGACATAGGAACCAAACTCACACAAAAAACAAAAAACAGACCTAAAACAGATACAGATCCCAGCTGTTAGAGTTTCTCCAGAGCTGAGCCTGAGCAAAAAAGTGGTTTTCCATCAAAAATGATTGCTGTCTGCTTTAAAGATATTTAAACTTGTCAAAAGCACTGGATTGGTTTTAATCTAGTTAAGGCCGACAGCCAATCCAGCTGTGACCAGCTGCAGCCTTAATCAGAATCCAATGTCGCTCTATTGCCACTTCAGAGAAAAGGAAATTTCATTTCTCTTAAAACATATTTCTTCATCTACTCTCTCCTTGCATGGTTTGGAAAAGACATAAGTGAGGGATGCATGGATGCAGTTTAAGGGAAACGGGATGTACCCATGGACTAAATATACAAGGACTAATTAACTATTGAAACGCAGGTGAGCAGAAAAAGGGTGGGGAAAAGACAAAAACAGGAAGTGCAAGACAAAATATGATGCATGAGTTCATTAAATTAAATTCATTTAAATTCAAATGTATCCAAAGTCTTATTCCTGAGTACAACCATCTTTTCTTCATATAGATACATGTATCTAGGATAACACACCAGCTGGTCAGAGCGCAGCAGTTCCTTCACAAATTAAACAAACCATTGATAAACAAATTTTATCAATGGCCGCAGATCGAGCTATTGGTGCCATTTTTCAGTATGATGTGCTCATGTTCATGGAGGGCTATTTTTCAAGTTTCACCTTGTTAAAAACAACAGAAATGTACAGTGTTGGTGACTTACAGTGTTTTGGTGATGCCAGCCAAAATTGGGGGTAATTGAATCTTGCCTTAAAGAGATATGGTGGCATAGCCACACAGTAGGGCTGTTAGTACTATGCTTCAATATGTCATGCACATGGTAATGGAGAACTTGTACCGAGTTTCATTTTCTTAAAGACGACAGAATTGTAGAAATATGACTACTCTTAAGAAATCCTAATATCCATGTTGATAATGAAGTTTACAGTTGTAGCCATGGCTCTATGAACCCTGGATGACTGCCAGAGACAGTGCTTATCACTGGATATCTTCCGGCGCAGGCTGAGTATTCATATCAACAAAGTCACGTGACCTTGGATATCCCCTGCCCAGGTATAACTACCGGTGTCATCCTTCTTGCAGTCATCCAGTGATCATAGAACCATCCGTAACCGCTATCCTATTCCACCTTTCCTGACTGTCAGAGACAGTGCTTTTCACTGGGTGACTTATGACGACAGAGTCGCAAGGAATCCAGAATACCTACCTTATAAGGATGAAGCAGAGGAGCTCTGCTGAAGTACCACACCCAATGGATGGGAGGTGGCCACATTCACTCTGTAGTATCTGGAAAATGTGCTAGGTTTAAAGGTTTAACTTAACCTCTTTATTTTGAATTTAACCACTTTATCAAGGCACACTAGTCATAATTTATGTTAACACAGCAAGGAAAACCACACAAATAGAATTACATAAATAAGTAAAAATACGGTCATACGGGTGAGAAGGACAAACAGGCCGAGTGGGGGAGCAGCGGCAGTCAGAGCCAGCCTGAGACACTCCTGCAGCAAAGGGTGGCTAAAACTGAGAGGAGCAGCAGAGGATTGGGACAGAGGCCGAAGGGGTCAGTGTGTTTGCTGGTTGGACTGGTTTGGCTTGTAGGCTGCCGTATCAGAAAAGCAGACTTTAACACAGCCACTGTGTGACCTAGTTTTACAGCTGCAATAGAGCTGATCTGTACTGTGGTGGGATCCATACTAATGCCTCACTTCACGCTCTTCTGTTGTTGTCAGTCACATGGCAATGGTGTAACCGAACTACACTACACTGTGAAACGATTAGCTTGTTTTACTCGTAGCACCTAGGGATTTGATAGGCTGTATAAATGAGCCACGGAGAGTGCACACATAGGATTTGTCTGTTCAATGATTGGCTGTCCGTGTGTCACTCGTGGCTCGCTCCATTATCAAGGGATATGACAGGCTGTTTATGAGCCAGGGCGTGTGCTTATAGGCCATTGGTTTGCATGTAATGCATACACGTGAAACTATGTAACATTTAATCAAACTATGTTCTTTTTGCTATTGATGATGTGTCTGATCGCCAAGGCCCAGGCTGGGGCTGCATGTGGGCATGGGCTGTTCACGTCAGAAGTCACATGCTTCCCCCTCAGGTATAGCAAGATGTGCCTGAGTGCACAACCCGTAGCTCCAGCACATTGACGTGCTCTCTGTAGTCCTGGGCAGACGACTGCGCCCAGTTTGGCCACATTGCACTCCATCCTAAGAGGCAGGTGTCCATCATGACAGTCTCTTGGTGAAACGGAATGGAGACCATGGGCATGCCTCTTGAGAGATGCAACCTCTCCCTCCCAGGGCTAGAGGAAGGAGGCACCACCGTGACACCCTGAGCTTCCTGGGCATGTGCCACTTCTGATCCAAGTTGAAGCTGTTCAGCAGTTTCATTCGAGAGCACTTTAACTAACTGTGAGAACAAGATATCAGACAAAGTATAACGCTACAGTGATAGGGGAGCGGGAAGACTCTCTTTACTGAGACCGTACGTAGTCAGTATTAGCCAACATTGAGTGGATACGCTCTCTTCAGCGCACCACTGATTAACTGTTGGCTTCAGAAGGCACTCCACAACCGTGAAAACAGCAAGGTTACAGACAACAATATATTCAGTAAGAGGGAACCGAGGACGCTCCTCTCACTGACACACTTAGCTATATAATGCTAATTGATCTTACCCATTGATGTCCACAGGTGAAATAGGTACTTATCACGTTGTTGGAAATAGAGGCATAAGGTTTGGTCGAGGCGATGGCTAAATGGAAAACCACTCTCCCATCAGAAAGAAACAGCTTGTCGCAGTCTTTGGAGGGCAAGCAATCTGCAACTCCAACTGCTGTGATCACAACACTACACGTAACAAGCTTTCAGTAAACTTAACAACAGGTGATTCAACTCAATACTACTACAGCAAGTGACCTGCATAAGCGAGAATATGATAAGGGAATGATCGGGCAGATGATTTAAAACCTGGTCAGTGGTCACACATGACTTTGTTGATATAAATACTTGACTTGCGCTTCTGCAAGAGATAAGATATCCAGTGACAAGCACTTCCTCTGGCAGTCAGGAAGGGTGAAATAGAACAACTAAATTTAGAAAGACAGAAGCCAGGTATTATAAGTGTTCAGTGTTATTATTAACATCTCTACACATTTCTTTATTCTTCTGCTGTACATTAGAATAATCTTCCCTTCAAGCCTTCCCTTAAATTGATTCAGTGTGAATGCAACTTCAAGTAGCCATGAAAATATAGTTTCTCAACTTCTTACCTGATTTGATATTATGAAGAGAGCTTAGAACATATTGACTGTGCCACTACACTGTTGTATGTCTGTTTTGTCTTGACTGGTGTTGTGGTTTTATGTTCTTTATGTATTGTTTGCTGTATGCTAGAGGAAGAAAATGGAAATTAGGCTTTGTGTTTTTATCTGTGATTATTGTAACTATTGCTTCATATAGTTATTCTGTTTTTTGTAATCAAGGATTCAATTCTACTGTATGCTGTTCTTAATGCAGAACATGTCTCTTCCCAGAACATTGGTGCAATCAACTTCTTCTGTAACTATGAGGAGAGCAGGGGGAACTACTTGGTGGATGTGGACAACAACCGCATGCTGGATATCTACACTCAGATCTCGTCCATCCCAATTGGTTAGTAGTAAAACATCAAAAACACATCTTGTATGAATGGTCAGTATGACTAAAAGCTTGTGTCACAATAGATCCAAAGTATCCCAAATGTGATACAAATTGTCAGTTGGTAATTCTAGAAAGAATTCTAAAAGAATTTAGAGACTGTTCATAGAATGGACAGGAATGTCTGTTTTTGGCTGATTCAGGGAATTAAAAATAATAAAATATAAGTAATAAGTTCATTGTTAACTTCGTACATTGGCAGTCAAAGAACAAAACAGATTAATAATCTTTGCTAATTATATAAGTACAAGGAAATGCTGACAGTTAGATGAGAATATAGATGCAATTGTTATGTCTGTATGGTCATTGCAGCTTCTGCCACAGCTGAATATTTTAGCTATACATAATGACTGGAGACAGGGAGAAAGGGCTATCTGGCTCTGTCAAAGGTAGGCTGAATGTATGTAGGCTGTTGTTCCACTATACCAGAATGACAATTGGTGCAGCCTTTCTCCAGCACTGACACAGTGCTGTGGAGATAGGTCTGGCTATGCGAGAGTAGCCCAAATGTAACTAAATCCCTGTAACAGTACCCCCAAAAGGCCACTAATAACATGTTATATGTTGGTTGTTTAATCTATTGAAAGATCAAAGTGTAAAAACTGAGGGGAGGGGTGACACAGATATGATTACCATTACTAGTTAACAAGGAAACCAATATTACACCAGATATTCATTTTCAGTAAAAAAAAAAAAAAAAACTCTTTTTAAATGCCTATGAGTATATCTTTAATGAAATGCTTTAAAAGGACTGCAGAGAACTTCCAGCTGCAATTCATTTAAGTTCGCTGAAAATTTAGGTTTTATGATGTAAAAAAACTAAAAGTAAAAAAAACAAGTAACACTACACACAGTTTGTATTGTATTTCCTACAAATTCTTCAGAATAAAGGTCCCCCAGTATTCAGTTATTTAGAAAGCTTTTACTATGAAGCAGCAAAATAAGGAAATGTTGGATTTTACCAGCAGTAATTTGACTCGACTCCTGAAACAGCAGAAAGGGAACATGATGAAACAATAAAGTATACATCTGAATGTATAAACAGGGAGAAAGGAGAGAAACTGAAGTTCAAACCACAGAGATTCAGTTAGAAGCTAGTACTGAGAGCGGAACAAACAGATACTTTTGAAAATGTCTCTCTCTGGCAGGGCAACAAATTCACGGTGGCCATGCCCCCTCAGTGTCATTGTAATTTCAGACTGATGCAGTTGTCATTTTCACACCCTGTACCCACGTAGTTGAAATTGCAAATGTACCTGCACCCATCTGTGTGCCCCTGAGCGAAAAGATTTTAAAGTGAGGTCTGGAAAGGTGTGCTGATGGCAAATTTTTATCTTGAGGCAGCAGACACCCACTGTGCCATAGACCAACAAAAAACTTGTCTTAAGTCAAAGGCACAATATTTTTCCTGCTATTTAAATGGCGCACTAGTCAGATAGGAAGATGCACCTACACAGGTAGGGTCACAACGCGTGCATACATTCTGATTTTATGATGTCAGAGGCTGCTTTCAGTCAATTTAAATGTTTCCATGTGCCCAGCAATGTTACTGAAACAAATATCATATCACATTTAATAAGTAAAACTAAAAGCTGAAGAGGAAACTCTCCATAGGGAAAGGAAATAAACCTTTTTTACTTTCTGAAATAAATACTTTTAGACAGGAGCTCAGGAATTATCTGGAGGGTGGCTGCTTCACTCCAAACGGTTTTACTGTTTGAATCTGCACTGTGTGTGTGTGACCTTTTGATGTGTAGAAGAACACAGAACATTTATTAACAAGATCCTGATCCTGTCGGCAAGTAAGAACATTTAAATAATCATGAAGTTAATCTGCTGTTCCTTTAGTGTAATTGTGCATGTTAATGGAAAGACACATCATTTCTGCTGCTGGAGGGTCGCTGCAGATAATGTCATAATATTTTCCTCAATAAAGTATGTATTTCACCCACCTGCATCCCACCCACTTTTGATTGGAATAATAATTTCAATGACCCTTCTTGCCTGATCCACGGAGTGTGGTCCACACATCACCATTACACACAGAGGGACACACTGCAGTGCTTCTCTGCCTTCTCAGTTAAATAGCAGTGTATTTTGCTCTTATGCAGTCAAGCAAAGTTGTTGGCGGGACACATGATTGTGAAATGGTGGGGGCAGAACATCCAGCAGCCAAGTACCC
Organism: Pagrus major; assembly: GCF_040436345.1. Lineage (NCBI taxonomy): Eukaryota > Metazoa > Chordata > Actinopteri > Spariformes > Sparidae > Pagrus > Pagrus major. Next base: position 569,207 of record NC_133238.1, on the reverse strand, counting down.
CAGCCAAGTAATATCAATGCGCCAGGCGCCAGAGAGATGACATTCTGATTGGATTAATTTGTTTTACACCCAAAACACGCCTAGAGTCTAAATACTGCCCCTTTGCGCTATGTGCCTTACTTTGATTGTCGTTTAACAAGCAGGCCTGTTCTCCGGACATGAGTCTTGCAATCGCAACATACCCTTTTTTAAGGGAGAGAAGGACGCCGTCAGGGGTTGGCTTTGGCTCCAGTCCAGAGAGGGTCCATCCTGTGCAGTGCTTCTCTCAACTTAGCATGGCTAAACTGGCAACAGAAAAGCCCCAATGGTTTACTGTTTAGCGTTAGTTGGGGACACTGGCAGAAGTGCGTAAAATTTAAAAGTAATCACTTTGGCGGTTATGGCGCTGAACTCCTGGCGATATTTGATTAAAATCCTGTAAATTGTCCGTGAAGATCATGGTCAAGACTACCAATCACTTGTAATAACCTTGACGTGTAAATCAACACTAAAATGTCATTGACTTTGACTTTGGCCCCAGTCCAGAGAGGGTCCATCCTGTGCGGTGATTGTCTCAACTCAGCATGGTTAAACTGGCAACAGAAAAACCCCAATAGTTCACTGTTTAGCGTTAGTTGGGGACACTGGCAGAAGTGCGTCAAATTTAAAAGTAATCGCTTTGGCAGTTATGGCGCTGAACTCCTGGCGATATTTGATTAAAATCCTGTAAATTGTCCATGAAGATCATGGTCAAGACTACCAATCACTTGTAATAACCTTGAAGTGTAAATCAACACTAAAATGTCATTGAAAAAACAGAACTGAAGCAAAGTCTTCCCCGGCCGCAGAAGACAACCACATGGATGCTATAAGCCTTGCTAGCTCAACAGGCTAGCCCTACCCTCCAGCCAGATGATGCAGATGCTGAAATGGCCCACAACTTGGATGTTATTCAGCAACTCGATATGATCAAGAATGACTTTGCCACAAGGTTTGACGGGGTCCTGAATGCAATTGAAGACATCAAGAGAGATATACCAGATTTCTCAGGGCGCATGGATGAGGCAGAAGAGTGTATCAGCAATGTCGAGGATGCAGTTATTATGGATAAAGGCAAGACTGAAGCGCTAGTTAAACAAGTGGCTCTCCTCACAGACAAGCATGACGAGCTCAAAAACCACTCCCAGAGATCAAACCTCAGACTGGTCAACATCCAACAACCAAGAAAGTGGAAAAAAATGACCCAATCGTTTTTCTCGCGAAGTGGCTACCTGAAACACTGGGACCCTCAACTTTGGAAAGGCTGTCCTGTTTGAGAAGACAGCTAATGGGATTTGTTTATGGCAGATTTGATTTTTTCTTTGATTCTTTGTCTATGTGTATTTCTCACAATATGATATTTTGTACTGGCACATTTGTAAGATTACTCCTACAAAGTAACAACAGGGCTATTTACAATCACAGCTGAAAATATGTCATACCATCTAGGTTAATATTAATTTAAGATCACTTCAAATAAGGATCTAAAATGAACTTCTCAAAATGTAAGGGGGATGGTTAGAATGACTAAAATGAAACAAGTTATTACTAGGCTCAAACAGCTTGAGTCGTCAATAGTTTTTATCCAAGAGACTCATTTACTTTGAGATGATTTGCTGAACGTACGGAGGAGGTGGCCAGGCAAGGTACTGGCTTTCTTGTTTCTCTTCCCACTCTAGAGGGGTTATGGTGCTGGTTCACAAGTCTGTGCCTCTCCAAGTGAATAACACTATTCGTCATACAGTGGGTAGATTCTTAGTGGTTCAAGGAGCTCTTCTGAGAGAAGACATTAATTTGGCTAATATGTTTCGGCTTTTGAAAATCTATTCCTACTGATTGCCACTCTTCCAGGAAAAATGATGCTGGCAGGCGATTTCAACTGTACTCTAGACCCGAAACTGGAACGTTCATCGGGTTAGGACACCCCTCACTCTCAAAGTAGAAAGAAAGCATCACAGTTTATGAAAGACCTGAATCTTTGTGACCCAACCAAAGTAAAAAAGAATTCTCATGTTACTCTTCATCCTTTAATTGCTTTTCGCATAAAGATTATTTCTTAGCTTCAATTTCTCTGCTACCAAATACAACTAGCCATATATTTGATAGCATTGTTCTTTCAGACCATCCCCCAACCTCACTATTTTACAAAGATTCACAATTAAACAATCGTTCCTCCAGTTGGCGCTTACATCCTAAATGGTTATAGGATGCTTAATTCATAAAATGTGTGACCACATAGATGTTTACTTCACTTTTAATACAGACCAGACAACTGTGACAACAAGGTGGAATGCCTTTTAAAGCACATATCAGAGGGCAAATGATTAGTTTCACTAGTTCCAAATTTAATATATTTAAACAGATAATGAATTAATTAAATTCTAAAATCAGAGAGTTAGAGAGAGTGGCTAGCTAAACATGGACTAGTTAGGCTTAAACAGACTTTTTATGATCAGGGTGAGAAAACGGGTAAACTGCTGGCTTGGCAAATTAAAAAAACTTGACTCAGAACAATAATTGCAATTAAAATCATGCAGATTGCCCACTAAATGTGGTCAACCTGAACAGTTTTCTAGATGGTCTGGATATTCCCTGTATCTCCCTGTAAGATACAAAACTTGAACTGGATAAGGAACTCAATTTAGATTATATTTCCAACACTATAATTAACATGGAAGGTGGCAAGGTGTCTGGACTCTATTCTATTGGGATCCCAATAGACATTTTTTAAATTATTTAAAGAAAAAAATGCTTAGCCCCATTGTTATATGCATACGTGGAATCCTTTAAATTGGATTGCCTCCCCACGTCGTTAAGAGGCACCTTTAATCAATCTGATTCTGAAGCCAGGTAAACCGCCAACCGAACATGGCTCTTACAGACCAATTTCATTGTTGAACTTGGCTACAAAAATTATTGCTAAAGCTCTGGCTATGAGACTTGAGAGGGTCCTGCCAACTATTATACATACAGATCAAAATGGCTTTGAAAAAAAAACGACAGGGGTTCCACAATGTAAGGAGGGTTCTCAATAGAATCCATGAATGCGAAGGTTCGCCTGACACAGCCATTTTATCACTCAATGCAGAGAAGGCTTTCGACCATGTCAAATGGCCCTATGTTCTGGAAACGCTTAAGCTTTTTGGGTTTGTGGATTACTTTCTTTCTGGGTTGAGGTTCTGTTTGTTGTATCTACAAATAATCTTATTTCCCAATTGTTTAAACTTTTTAGAGGCGCAAGACAAGTCTCTCCAATTTCACCTTTACTTTTTGTGTTAGTCAAGTCAAGTCAAGTCAAGCTTTATTTATATAGCACCTTTAGCCAAGGCGCTTTATAATTAAAAACAAATACAATTACAATTAAATACATCAGATAAAAGCACAATAAAATAAACATAAAATATAAGAAACAATAAGAACTGTCATGATAAAACAATCAGTCAGTTAGGAGTGTTAAAGCCCAGGGAGAAGCGGTGGGTTTTGAGCAGGGATTTAAAATTTTCTAAATTTGGAGCTGTTCTAATGCAGAATGGCAAGTTATTCCAAAGTTTTGGAGCAGCGACTGCGAAGGCTCGATCACCTCTTGTTTTTAGCCTAGATTTTGGTATGCTGAGGAGGAATTGGTCGGCTGACCGTGATGTTCTACACGGAGTGTGGGCAACAAGCAGGTCACCTAGATAAGGGGGAGCCAAGCCATTCATGGCCTTGAAAGTCAATAATAAAATTTTAAAACTTATCCTCTGGCACACAGGAAGCCAGTGGAGAGACCTCACCAGTTTTCCTGGTGCCTGTTAAAAGGTGAGCGGCCGCATTTTGGACCAGCTGGAGACGTTGGATAGAGGACTGGTCTAGGCCCACATACAGAGCGTTGCAGTAGTCCAGTCGGTTTGTAATAAAAGCATGTACCACTTTCTCTAAGTCACCCGGGGGGAGGTAGGCTTTTATTTTTGCTTATTAATCTCAATTGGAAGAAGCTTGAGCTGACCACAGATGAAATTTGTTTTCCAAATTTAAAAGAACTATCAAGGTGCACTCCCAGACTTTTCACGGAATTGAGCATATTTGAGGAGATAGGCCCAAGGATAGGTTCATCCCCCAATGGCAGCAGGGAGCCAAACACAATAACTTCTGTCTTGCTCTCATTTAATTTTAAAAAGTTTGAGGACAGCCACAACTTAACTTCGTCCAGTCAATCAAGCAGAGGTTGCAATGCATCTTTGCTTTTGATTTTTAAGGGCAAGTATATCTGAACATCATCAGCAAAACAGTGGAACGAGACATTATGCTTTTCAAATATAGAACCTAGGGGCAACATATATAATGAAAATAGGGTGGGGCCCAGAACCGAACTCTGGGGGACACCACATATGAGCGGAGCACATCCAGATGAATAATCTCCCAGGCGAATTGAAAAAGTCCTGTCCGTCAGGTAGGAGTTAAACCATTTTAGAGCAGTACCCCTGATCCCAACATAGCTCTCCAAGTGGGACAGGAGGATATTGTGGTCGACTCTGTCGAAAGCAGCCGTTAAGTCGAGGAGAACAAGGACTGCCGAGTGACCAGAGTCGACTGCTACGATCAAATCATTAAATGTTGAAATGTTGGCTCAATAACTACGATGACAACTGTAGGTTTTCATGACTTTACTGCAACCTCAGCACACCAATAACAACGACAGACTTCCGCATTCCTCCCCCAGAACAAAACCTGTAACTTGCACATGCGCAGTGAGAAATAAAGCACATAACAAACTCCCCTTTTCTCTTTAAAGAAAAACAGTGCAAATAAAATATTTATTTTTCTCCTTTTTTAGTGTCCTTAACAGATAGGCAGGTTTAAAGTTTCAGCTTTAATAACTAAAGTAGAACAGTAAAAAAACTTTGTTGTTTAGTCCATTTAGCTTTTAAGTTGCCATACACCTTCGCTGAGAGCCCTCAGCAAAACGAGTGCAGACGCCCTCTTCTTGGTCAAACAGTCAGCGAGCTGCTCTTTAGTTGCTGACCACATGATCTGCTGAATAGTCCCAGAGTGGATGGGTTCCTTGACACTGCTGATCTCTAGTCAGAGTCTTTTCTCTGTGACAGCATCCAAAAGAGAGTGGTTGTCAGTTACACACACTATAGGCAAATTGTTGCTTGTACAGTCACCTGTGGCGATCTCTGAGTACAGTGTAGCTAGGAAGACTGCACTGTCGATGCCATCTCCAAGTGCCAAAGTCTCTCCAGCTAAAGTGCTCCGAACAACTCTCCTGATCCTCTTTGACTGCCAGCATATAGGCGAGAATCTTCCAACCTCTCCCATAAGCATGATTAGGTGCCCACCTTGAGTGCCTCCATCTGGAAGATTTCCCATGGATGAATCACTGAACACCACCAGCTTTAGGGAGCTGTCTTTTCCCAAGTACTGAAACCTCCAAGTCACCTCCTCTGACTTCAGTTTTCTGATCAGTTTATTTGCACAGTGCAGAGTCTGAACAGTGGCATGCTTTGTACTTGACGCCAGGATGGATATGTCACACATTATGTCGGGTCTGCTCTGCTTCGCCACCCACAATATTTGGCCAATCTTTGACTTAAGCATATCATATTCAGTGTCTGTTAGGGGGGTATCTCGCTGTGTGGCTCTCGTGGGGTCCACATGAATGGGTTGTAGATTTTTTATGTACATCCATTGTTGCACCTGTATTTCATCCTCTACAGAGAGTACCTCCATTCCAATGTAGCTGAAGCTGTTGTGTTCTTCAGGTCCAATTTGAAAAGTAGCTTTCAAGTGAGAGATGACTGTCATGGAGAACGTTTCCGAACCTCCCCAGATAAAGTCATCCACATGACAAGCAAGGACTCCCATCACATGGTAGGAGTCATCCAACCAGTAGAACACTGCTGGGTCAACTTTTGACACGGTACCTCCCGACTGCTGCATAATGTCCTTTACCTTGTTGTACCGGTACAGAAAAGCATCTGTCAGGCCATAAACACACTTCTTCAACTTCCACACAGTTCCTTTGCTCTGAGCTTCTCGGAGAGGCCGAATGTAGACATCTTGGGTTAACTCTTTACCTTGCAAAAAGGCTGCTTTAATGTCCATGGAGTTCAGCTGCCATTTCTTTTGACATATAACAGCCATGATCATTTTTAGGGACTCTGAAGCACACGTAGGTGAATCTTTTGGTAGCTCCTCAGTGTTCATTTCCTCAAAGCCTCTTGCAACTAGTCTGGCTTTAGGGACAACACCATCTGGTGTCTCCTTGAGTTTGCACACCCACCTTGTAGAGATGCATTTCTGACCTTCATCTTTCACCTCTTCAAACACATTGTTCTGTTTCCAGTTGCTGAGTTCAGCGTGTTTGGCAGGTATGAAGGCATCATCATTCACAATCAGTACGTCCTCTTTATGGCAGTCTGCACATAACTCAACATGTTCAGATGGACCCAGTTGAAGATTGTCTACTTGTCCTAAGTCCACTGATCCAGTTGTACCAGCAATTTCCTCAGGCTCTGTGTACTGTAAATTGTACCAGTTTTTGTGCGTTCCAGTGGCCTTTCCTGCCCGGCTGAGGATTTTTCCAGTGTGTACTTGGTCACTTCCACTGTCTGTGTATGTAACTACTTGTCCAGTTGTCAGCTTAAGTCCTTCACAAGTAGTATTTGAGTGTATTGATGTGTGAGGGGGCTCATTGTTATCCTCAGCATCTTCATCATTTGAGGGTGCCTCTTCCTCACTTTCATTGTCAGTGTTATTTTTATAGAGTCCAGTTTCTGGTAATGTGGCATTTTCAGTTCCCATCAACTGATTATCCTTTTTCTCTCAGCATATCTTGCGAGCCATCAACCTTTTGAAGTCTAGATTGATGTACACGAACATAAGTGCCCCCATGGCGAACAAATATCACCACACCATCTTGGCCGATGACCACACCTGGACCTTTCCACTCTGTAGAATCCACCCGTTTGTAGTAAACCTTATCCCCCGTTTCATATCGGTCATCAGTGGGTCGCAGTTGTTTACGAAGGGCTCTTCGTATCCTCTCAGAGCATTCTGTTTCTGTGAATGCTCTCCTTGTAGCATGTAGTGCTGAGATGTGTTGGGCCATCCAAGTAGCCATGCTAGTCCCTTCTAGAGCTGGCGGCTTATCAGTGAGAACTGACGGCAGATTTGGGTTCTGCCCGAACACTAGCTGGTAGGGACTGTAGCCATGTACATTGTGCATAGAGTTTTTTGCCATCAGGACCCAGTCTAGGGCTGTCTTCCAATCACATCTGTTGTCTCTCTTTACTTTCAACAGGATTTCAGTGAGGGTTTGATTATGCCTTTCTAAGAGACCATTGCTCCATGGACTATAAGCTGCAGTCATTTTCACTTCAATGTTAAAGTTTTCAGCCATGTCCCTCATTTCCTCATTATTAAATTCACCCCCATTGTCAGTGAACAGTCTGCGTGGAGGACCATGAACACTTATCCAGCAGTGAATAAAGTGCTTCACTATCTCTTTGGGTTTCTTGGTGGTTATAATGCTCCCTGCACTGAATCGTGTGAAGTGGTCAATGGCATGCAGATACCACACTCCTGGCTCTAGCTCATGTAAGTCCATAGCTACAGTTTCATTGTAGGTTGAGGCCATGGGTAAACCTACTGCTGGCTTTGGCTTTGGTTTACTGTATCTAATGCATGTCTCACAGTTCTTTACAATATCCTTCAGGATTGTGGTGCACTCCTCATCAGTATTACCTGAGCAGGTCAGTAGTTTTTTCAGTCTGTCAACTGAGGCATGTCCAAACTGCTTGTGCAGTTTCAATAGAGTTTTTTGTTTTTCCTGTTTTGTCATGTTTTCTGTCACAATTAGGATGTCATCTTCGTTTTGGATGTCACTTCCATCTGGGGTACTCTCATCCCTCAAGTTCACACAATAATGTCCTGACGATGTCAGTTCAAGTTTCACAGGTTGCTTGAACATAATGGCTTTGTCATTCTCAATGTCCAAAACTGCACCTGCTCTTTTCAGTGACGTTTTGCTTAAAAGCAAAGGGATATCGGCTGGGACAACTTCTGTCTCAATTTGACATCTAGTCTGTGCTATCACAGCTGGGATTTTCACTTTCTTTGTGGAATGGACAATTCTCCCATCACCAAACTTGAATGGTCTTGCACTTTTTATGTCCTTCATTTTCAGTAACTCATCCTGTTTTAGTTGACTGACATAATGATCAAGCCATTTTTCGCCACACACTGTTCTGGTGCAAGCTGTGTCAATCACAGCAGATCCCAAAGACTCCACCATGAAAATCTTGTGTTAGACAATGTCTCTTTAGACAATAAAGTAATGTTGCATTCTTCAAACTCTGTTTGTCTTTCATCTTCTGTCAGTTTAGCATGTTCATTTTTGTGGGGGCAGTCCTTTGCCCAGTGATATATGCTTTGGCAGACTGCACATCTCGTTCTCCTACCGTATCTGTCAAGCGGATTGGTACCTTGAACAGCTGTTTGACGTTGCATATTTGACCTACTTTCTCTCCTGCCGGTAAACTTTGTGTAGTAGGCAGCGTCAGTTGCATCTCTGCTCACCTGCAGTGCATCAGCGCCCCTCTGTGGCGTAGTATCGCCAAAAATCCTCTTCAAGGCAGCCTTCATTCTTATCCAAGTCAGTAACCAGTCTCCAGATTTCGACCTCATTTTTCCAGCTTTCGTAAGATTTCTTCTCATCAAACACTGGCGGAACTTTATAATTACCAGCGGCCATCCTCTGCTACCAATGTTTGCTCAATAACTACGACGACAACTGTAGGTTTTCATGACTTTACTGCAACCTCAGCACACCAATAACAACGACAGACTTCCGCATTCCTCCCCCAGAACAAAACCTGTAACTTGCACATGCGCAGTGAGAAATAAAGCACATAACATGAAACCCCCCTCTAAATGAGTGTGAAAGGAGAAACCCATCAGTACCCATATATGCTGTAGAAGGTTTTGATTATCTGGGCGTAAAAACAACTCCAAAGATAAGTAATCTTAGTTTAACCAACTATGAGCCCATGTTAGCTAAAGTATCGAAAGATGTCACAAGATGGACAACATTACCCCTGTCTATTGTGGGAAGAATTAATATAATTAAGATGAGTATATTACCAAAATTTGTATATGTTTACCAGTCAATTCCTAACCCTACCTTCATTTTTCCTGAAGTTCAGAAAGCTTTTCTCAAACTTTATTTGTAAGAATGGGAAGCCAAAACTTAGACTCTCTCTTTTGTATTTGCCCTACGATAAGGGAGGGTTACAACTGCCAAATTTATAGTTGTATTACTGGACAGCACAATTGAGAGTGCAATGTTTGGGTTCTCTAAGGATGTCACTTTGCCCTGCTTAGAAATTGAATTAATGTCCTCTTAAGGTTTAACACTGTATAGCTTTTTATACTCTGCTCCTGTTAAGAAATTAAGAAAAAGCACAGTTAATCCGTTTGTGAAAAAAAACACTTTTGCTGTTTGGCATAAAGTACATAAGTATCCAGGCGATTCTCCTGTGCTATCTTGCGATTATCACTTCAGCCCAGCTAAAAAATCACATGCGATTCAAAACATGGTTGAGTAAGGGCATGGTTTCACTAGAGGACCTGTATAAGGATAACAATCTAATGTCGTTTGAGGAGTTAAAGGCAAAGTATGGTGTGCCACAAAAACACTGCTTCGAGTATTTACAACTTAGACATTTTATTCTGACACGTCCAAAAAAATCATTACAACAACTTCCAATTTCCATTGGAGAAACATTTGTGACAAAAACATAAAAAAAGGGCCAATCACCCAATTATATAACTTAATGGTCCAAAACCACAAAGACAACTCTGAAAGACAGAGACTAAAGTGGATAAGAGACTTAAAAGAGGACATTTCAGTTGATGAATGTAAAATATGTTCAAAGGCACAGACTCAAACCATTAACACTTGAATGAGATTAATACAATACAATGGGAACATATGTCTCCCAAGTAAAATTAAACCAATTTGTTCCCAATATCCCTGACCAAAGCTATAAATGTAATATTCATCAAGGCACTTTTTTTCACTGCTTGTGGGAATGTGAAAACATTTAAAGATTTTGGAGTTCAGTGATGAAATATATCTCTCGAACTATGTCTTCCCCAATATCTGTATGTCCTAAACTATGTATATTAAGCATCTATCCAGACAATTGTCCTCTATCCAAAAGAGAAACAAGTATGGTTGACCTATGTCTTTTACAAGCTGGATGCTCTATTGCTCTATGCTGGAAAAGTGTAAGCTGTCCCTCTCTTGGTCACTGGGTTAAAAACCTTAACATCAAGTTTGGCTCTTGAGAAATCGACTTATAGGATTAGGAAAAAAAGCTACTGAGTTTGACAACATCTGGGGGATGTTTTTGGATTTTGTAAAAAATTGTGTTTTGTAGAGGCATTGGAAGTGTGAAGTATTGAAAATATCAATCTATTGTGAGGAATGTGTGCTGTACTCTGATCAACACTTGTGATTATATAGATTTTATTTTTATAGGCATGTGTGTATGTATATGTATATTTACTTTTTCTTTTCATATACTGCCATATGTTCTCTCTGTGACATAGTTCTGTATGTTGAGTTGATTGTATTGTAAAAAAAAAAAAAAAAGCCCCAAAAAACATGTTTTTTAAAAAAAGTAATTGCTTTTGCCTGGTCAGGACATTGAGCAAGACTACAAAGTCATTACTACGGACAGAAGCAGCAGCATCAGAGTCAAACTAGTGCATTTTTTAAATTAATTTCAGATAAAATTGTAAATATGCTGAATATCTGAGACCTAGTGAAAACGACACATTGTGATATGCAGGGCAACCAGCAGAGACTCATTAACATACTATTCAAAACAGATGAAAGACCTATACTACTGCATTATAAAATATGCTCCTTCGTTGTGCTCAATGATGGGGACAACTCTGTCACTGAATCATGGCAGAAAAAACACTGTCCTGTGGAAATGCATATTTTCTTCAAATATTTAATTATATTACATGAATTGAAGATATAAGATAGGATCACTATTCTTAAAATATGAATGTGGTGTCATATTCGTGTTTATTGCTGAGAGTTTTTAAAATGTTGCAGACCACTAGTTTTCTAATTTGGGACTCTCTACAGATTGCATGTATCACAGATTGAACATAATATATACTATATAGCTTAGTCTTTGAGGAGTGGAGTCTTTGGAAGATTTAAAATGGAATGAGGCAGTGTCTGCAATAAGAGCTGCACTGTGAAGCGCTTCAGACTGTCAATTGCTAAGTGGCAAGGGTGAACAGATACATATTAAGGATGGCAGTCATAGTTACCCTCACAGAAGGATATCATGAAGAGGTTGATACAATGTGTACACGCACAGATACATCAATTAAAAAGGCAGAATGAACTAGATGACCCCCCTGCATCTGGATATATCATCTGAATAATGACATCTGATCATGGGCATTTTGTACACTGAGTATGTTTTTCCTCACATTTTTCACAAGTTGAGTTTGAGCACAAATTTGCTGAAATCCGTTTAAGTGAGCACTTCTGATTTGCCAAAATGATCCATCCAACAGACAAATGTGGCATATGTGTCTGCCGCAAAACAATGAATGCCAGTGGCTATCACTTCTAATATTATGAAATCATTGGAGGCTGCTCCTGGCTAATGTCTGGATGCAGGAAAGTGAAACGAACAAATAGGACTTAGGCTTGCCAAGCAAAGGGAAATCAGACACTCTTTTGCCTACATGTCTACTGAGTCCTGTCTCCACCAAAACACTTTGCATCAAGATGTTGAACTCAACATGTTTCAAGCCGACAAGAGCGTTGGACTACAGGGGGAGGTGGAGATTTGGACTGTGTTTACAGAATTAACGCTGCTCACACGCAGTCAAAACTGAATGGGCTGTATACTTGATTTAAAACTTTTAATATGAAGATGCCAACTATATTATCATCACCAGCTTATTGCTGCTGTTTACACCAAGATGACTTTTTTATTCTTTTTAAAACAGTTAAAAAGCCAGATGAGTTTATGTATATACTGTATGTACAGTAGGGTCAAAAAGTCTTAAAAATTAATTAATTAATTAAAAATTAAAAATGTTTCATATTTTTACTTTAAACTTGAAAAAATCTGTTGAGATCTGCACTCTTTTAGCAGCACATTTAAGCATATTTATGGTTTGACAAACTCCTCTGTACAAAAGGTCAGATATACTTGAACTGCATTGCCTCCCATTGAAGTATGCATTAAAGGTGGATTTGGTTTACTCATTAGGGGTTCATTTATAATTGTATCATTTATAAGTAGCATTATGATAGTGGAAAACATGGCATCAGAACTAAACAATCTCAGATGTCAAATTGTTGTTTTAAGCAAAGATGGGTTTTCAGTGTGTCAAATCATGGTGAGACTACAAGTTTATAAGGAGGCAGTGCATGGAACTCTAAAATGCTTTTTAGAAAACTGGATCAGTTGTATCCAAAGTACAATCAGGCAGACCCAAAATGACCACACCATCAGAAGATAAACACATCAAGTTTAGTCTCCAGAGGGATAGAAAAGCAACTTCATCACAGATACAGAATTTATTAAATTACGAACATAAGGCTCCAATCAGCTAAAGCGCTGTCAAAAGAAGGCTGTTTTGCAGTGCACTTGAAGGTGGAGTAGCAGTTTCTAAACTACTTCTCAGGAGGGTAAACGGGGCCAAACGCTTGACATGGGTAAAGACATACCAGCATTTCTCAGTGGATGACTGGAAAAGTCCTATTTACTAATGAATCCAATGCCATTTTTTTATTACATCTGCCGGCCTGGCTCTACTCGATCTGAGTTGGCGCGGCGGTTTTGCTTTTCCATTACAACCTGTTTGAAGGTGTGTCCAAATGTCCAGATCCCTGCAGTACTATCACTGCTAACAAAGTGGCTCTGCTAATTCAGTTACAAGCTTGTTTAATTTACTATAACTTCTTCACAATAAAAGCCCCCCGATATTGAGTCATTTAAAAGCTTTTATTATGAAACAGCATTACAGGAAGTGTTGTGTTTTCACCAGCACTAACTAAACATGACTCCCGTAACAGTAAAACACAGCAGATGTCACCGCAGCCCGCTTGGACACAGGGCTGCTCCGGAGCAGGTCCATCGCTGGAGTGGCTCGGCTCAACTCAGCGCAGTAAAACTGGTAATGGAAAAACAAATCAGTGCGGCTTGGTTTGACTTGGCGTGGCCAAAAGTGGTAGTAGAAAAACGGCATAAGTTTGAGATTATTATTTTTTGGGCCGATGCTGATTCTGTGTTAGGAAATTTGATCCCCCAAATATGGTTAGCAACCATTGGTGACAAAGATATGTAGGATGATCAGCTGTGTGTTCATTTGGACACACCAGCCTCTGGGGGACATAAAACAGGCCCCAACCACTTCAGGACTCCCAAATCCTAAAACTAAGATCCCAAATGGCAGAGATAGTTTATTGGTGGATGGAGCCTCCAGAAGCTGATAAACTGTCACTGCCACACATCTTAAGACATGGTGCAAGATTCACAAGGGAGTGTGAATTTTACAATCTAAGAACAAAAAGACAAGGCTGCAGCACTTCGGACTCCCGGGCGGCCTGTGTGTATGCTGATTTTGTGACTTGTTGTGCAGCCCTACCCACTCAAAGAAGAAATCACCCATTGGGTATCCTCAGACAATTCCTTGGACAAATAACGTGTTGAGTTTAATTCTATGTCTCATTTTACTGTTCCTTTGAATATATCAATACATGGAATACAGTACATTCCATAATGTAATGCTATGATTGACACCTACATGCTGAGCAACACCAAGCATGCTTGGTTACAGAGCTTTTCATACAAAAAGCTGCTGAACTGATATCACTGGTGCTTGGCAGGTGGGTACCAATGAGTTTCTGAGCAGTTTTAATTACCTGCTGTAGAGCTGTCCTGTCCTGTGCCATGCATGAATCATGCCAGTTTCAAGTGATGCTTTAAAGCATCATTATGTAGAATTTGTAGTTTGTGCAATCTGGTGACCAGTTCAGTTTCTGAGTACAACAGGACTGTTGTAAATCCAAAACCCAGGATTTCATTATTTTTTTTCTCTCATTGTAGCCTCCTCCGTCAGCATCCTTAAGTGTCTTCACCTCTGTTATAATGTTTGTAGAGGCTGCTAGGCCTGGTTCTGTGCCTGGTTGCTCAGTTCCTTCTTTGGTGCCAATTCTGGCCCAGCACCTGAAAACCTCCTCCTTCCAGCAGTCTAAAAGTGCTGTGCTAGCAGTGTAAACACCCAGTGGCGAACTTAGCCATTTGGGGGCTCCAGGCAAAGGTCATTTGGGGGCAGTGTGCCAAATACGGGGGGCTCCGGGGGGGCTCGACCCCCCCGATTAACCCATGAGACCCCCTGAAAGCCTCAAAAGCAACATTTGAAGGGGGTCTCAAATTTTGTCTAAAAAATAAAATGTTTTATTGTCACTAATGGTCACTAAAATGTTTTTAAGCTCACAATGTCTAGTATTCAGAATCCAAAACATTTATTCACAAATATATTCTATTTTTTGCCAAGCCTGCACACATATGCAAATTAGCCATGTGCGCCAAACAGAAGAAAGACATAACCCTGAGAAGTCATACTAAAAATGGCCAGCAAGCGAAAGCTAAACCAGAGTGTATCACTCACACACTTTGGGTTCACATCCAAAAAGGTGGCACTCAGAAATGAAGAGGCACCGAAAGACGATGCTGGTGCAGCTAGCACAGTGGGCCCACTCGCTACCAGAACAGAGGATCCTCTCCCACCCAGTGACTCCCCAGAAGAACAATGTGAAGTTGAGGCCAAGTGCTCCGAAGACGCAGCAGGTGCTGAGGTAACGTTAGCTGCTACTGCTGCTAGCACAAGTGACTTGCTGGCTGGTTGGATAACGAAGCAGGTGGGCGAATGGAAAGGCCACAAGTTATGTAGGCCTTGTGGTTGGTTGTGGTCTTAGAGAGAGCACCCGCCGTGGTGATGTTTGGCTTGTTGTAGGCTGTCTGCCAGCATCCGCCGTAGTGCTTTTTTCAATTTGAGAGATGGCCTGTTTGCACGGTTAGGCAAATGTGCTTTGTGTATGTGTTCAATGATGCATCTGTCTGATCGTATTTGCTGTAGATGGATGGTTAAATAATGTCACACAATCGGTCATACTGCAGGCTCTCATTTGCAAGTGCACTGATTGCGTGCCAGTCTCCGATAGGCTATACCTGGCATTTATTCAGTTGATTGCTCTTGTAAGTGCGCCAGATTGGTGCCAATTATTGTCGTGTCTGTAATGCACAGCTTTGCCTCTCCTTGTTATAAAACAACGTGCATCCAAACAACTTTAGCCAATGCAACCTCCTATGTCAGTGTTGCTTTACGAATACTATAGCATATCGGATTATCAAAAATTGTTAAGTGTGTGCGTGTGTGTGTTGTCATGTAGGCTATAGACTGATTGTCTTGGCTTGCATCCATGAAATGTTGAAATGTTATAGGCCTACTGCATATTGAGAAAATTTAGATCGGTATTGCGCAACAATCGGGAGATGGGGACCCCCCCAAATATTGACGGGTATTTAGCAAACTGTTTGGGGGCCCCTGCATCTATCGGTCTAATGTACCTTATATCGCATAATGAGATACTCCATACAAGGGATGAACAAAAGTCACTATACTTCCTTTTTTCCATCACACTCGGCCAGTGTAATCCATATTGGATTAAACATTCTTTTCTATGGATACTGCAAACTCTCATATTGTCCTAAGGCATGGATGTGTGCAAATAGATTTGAATTTGTTTCAACTTTAGTTTTCCTGATCTTCTTCAGACCCTGACTAATGCATGTTCTCACTGACAAGATAATCTTGACTCTTCAACTCTTAACAAAGATTCATATGACTTTGGTTATACAATATTAGTAAAGACTTGACATTTGTTATTCCACTTGCAGTTTATACCTTGCAGACTGATTTATCTGGTGGTATAGAGCTATATACTGGTAAAGCTATGCTTGAGCAATCCAAATACACCTTCTTCAAGACATCTACCAGCTCACCAGAAGCAAATATTTTCATTAGCTTTCATGCAACTGTTAATTATTTCATACAGGGCCGTGCGTGATATAATGTAATATTTAACTGAATGTGTATGAACATATTTTTAAAACACTTTTTAAGCCACTTGGATTGACAGGAGCGATACTGTCATCGGTGATAGCTTCAGCTGTAACGTTACCGGTGACAGCAAACGGTGTAGACGGCTGCTCTTGTTCCGCCGACGGTCCCGGCGGAACAAGAGCAGCCATCTACACCGTCGCTGCGCCATGCGCCGCTGCCACCGCGGTTCCTGTAAAAAAGCTCGATAGCTTTGGCAGCTTTGAAATAAACTCCTGCCTTTGGTCCCTCTTCTTCTTTTTCCGTGACCCGCTTTAGTATATTCGCTTCATTTCTCTCAATTCATCTCTTCTCTCTCTCTTACCGCTATTTACTGTTTTGGATTTTACGCCGTAATCATTTCCGCATACATGCAGCGTGATGCGTAACATGGAATAGTCCATGTAGTGCAGACTGAAGTGGGGTGCACGGTTGGCAGAAAGACCGTCAAAACATGAGTAATTAATCAAATTAGACATCCCGATGCTACTATTGTGATTTTTATAAAAACAATAAATATGGGGACAAAATATAAAGAGGGCATTTTGGGGGCCCCAAAGGGCCTTGTATGGGGCCCAGGGCTCTAGGCAAATGCCTGGTTTGCCTAATAGTACGGCCCACCTCTATAAACACCAACACTCCCCGGCAGTGCTCAGAGCACAGTCATCTAACAGAGCTAACTTGTATCTACACACAGCAGTTACAGGTTGCTTCTTAGAAAACTCTGTAAATCACAGAGTTAAGTGGCTGAGATGAAGACACCAATTTACCCAATTACAAGTCACTGTACCATTAAAATTATTTTGAATCTGTTATTTTTAGGTTACATACACTGCCCCGCCAAAAAAACCCCACTAATATTCCATTGGACCGCCTTTAGCTTTGATGTCAGTACGCATTCGCTGTGGTATCGTTTTGATAAGCTTATGCAATGTCACAATATTTATTTCTGTCCAAAGTTGCATTAATTTTTCGCCAAGATCTTATATTGATAATGGGAGAGTCAGGCCGCTGCATAAAGGCTTCTCCAGCACATCTCAATGATACTCAATGGGATTAAGGTCTGGAGACTTTGGTGGCCAATATATGTGTGACAATGATGTCTCATGCTCCCTGAACCACTCTTTCACAACAACTTGAGCCTGATGAATAGTGGCATTGTCATCTTGGAATATGCCCATTAGGGAAGAAAAAATCCATTGATGGAAAAACCTGGTCATTCAGTATATTCAAGTAGTCAGCTGACCTAATTTTTTGGGCACTTAACGTTGCTGAATCTACCCCTGACCAACTGAAGCAACCCCAGATCATAACACTGCCCCTAGGTGCATCACTTCATCCGCCTATCTTCTTAACCTGATGTGCCCATCACTGTGGAACAGGGTAAACCTGGACTCATCTGACCACTTGACCTTTTCCATTGCTCCAGAGTCCAATCTTTATGCTCCCTAGAAAATTGAAGCCATTTTTTGCGATTAGCCTCACTGATAAGTGGTTTTCTTAAGGCTGCACAGCTGTTTAGTCCCAATTCCTTGAATTTTCTTTGCATTGTGCATGTGAAAATGCTCTTACTTTCATTATTAAACATAGCTGTGAGTTGTACTGTTGATTTTTTACGATTTGATTTCACCAAATGTTTAAGTGATCTCCAGTCACATCATTTTATTTTTTCGACCACATTTCTTCCTTGAAGATGATGGTTCACCACTATCCTTTGAGGTTTTAACAACGGGTTGGACAGTTCTTAACCCAGTTTTAGTAGTTTCAGTAATCTCCTGTTGTTTGTTTTCTTTGCTTGATGCAGGACAATAATTTGACCCTTCTGAAACAGAGTAACATCTTTTCCACGACCACAGGATATCTTCCGACATGGCTGTTTTAAGAAATGAGAAGCTACTCACTGCATCAGTTGGGGTTAAATAACTTGTTGCCAGCTGAAACATATAAAGCACCGCAGTAATTATCCAATGGAAGGCTCTTACGTATTTGCTTGGTCAAATACAGGTGGTGATTTTTTTTTAAAATTTGGATTAAGCACATTGAGCACATTTTAAATAATGATGAAAAGGTAATAAAGGTAATAGGAAAAAGTGCGTATGCTCAGCCTCAAAATGTAAAACCAGAGCCTGTTGACACCTACACATAATCCATTGGTACAGTTGCTCAGTCAGATATTTTCTCTTCTCCTATCTATCCCCACTCCCATTATGTCCTCCCTCAGGCTACAACCACCCTGCTCTCCTCAAACTGATGGCGAATCCCAACAATCTGGTAGGTTATCTTCACATTCAAGGTAATCCATGTCATGTAACATTATTATCTGGTTCTGAATCTGAAGAAATGGTGAATATCATTTTCTAATAAAGATGCTTCTGCTTTCAAGTGTTTACACTCCACGGCTCATGTGTCATAGTGGCAGAAGTGTTTATTCCCAGGTTGACAAAGACATCACATAGCTCACATCTAAGAGAGGGCTGCTGCAAAATATAACTGTGTACATTTCTATTGGTCCTGCGTGTGAGCGGATTAATCCCTGGGAATGTATGGCACTGGGTGTAAGAACAAGGAAATAGATTTCTGGTTCTTATCTTCTATAAGTTGCCTTATCTGCAACAATCGCATGGCTTTTCATTGTTCATCCCATTCATGTAGTGGTCTATTGTCACCACTGATGTAGTACAGTGTAAACACAAATTAAAAGAACTTCTTTTGTATAATACAAAAGAAAAAATGTTGTTCTTAATTTGGACAAGCTAACTGATGCATGCAGTGATAGCTGTTGATACAGTTGGAAAAAAGTAGTTATTAGTTATTGGTTGATGTTATCAATAAATGGAGGTAATACTGTTTACCCTGCTAAAAAAATAGTGCATTGCAGTGTAATAGTCTAGATAGGAACACTTTAAAAGTTGATGAGAGCCTAATTGAATAGGGTTTGGAGAATAAATGTTTTATATGAGTTTCAGTTGTGCTTTGTCGACCAAAATGGTGTGTGTTTGCAGTTTGTGTATTCATGAATTTGTCTCTGTTTTCTGTTTTTCTTTCAGAGTACACTTGTGAACCGACCTGCCCTAGGAATACTGCCACCTGAGAACTTTCCAGACAAACTCACTGAAAGTCTTCTTTCAGTTAGTAACAACACTCACACAGTTAAATTTACAATGCAGACTTCAAATTACTATTAATATTAAGTACTACTACTATTAGTGTTTCTTTTCTTGTTGAAATGAAATATTTTATGCCTATCCACAAGGGATAGCTGTGGCTGTAGGCATTATGAGGACATTTCTTAAAATTTGGTACAAACTTCCACTTGGAATTTTTGATGAACTGATTAGATTTTGGTGGTCAAAGATCAAGGTCACTGTGACCTTATGCATCTAATTCTTGTGAATGTGATATCTCAGAAACACCCTTTGGCCGAAATACCCACCCAAATAAACTGTTTTCAATTTGGGGGTCAATGGTTGAGGTCATTGTGACCTCACAACACAGTTTGGCCATTACTCATGTTAATTATGAGAAAAATTTCACACAAATGTCTAATAGGATAAAGTGAAGAAGTGATGACATTTTACTGTATACCCAAACGGTCAAAAGTCATTTTCACTGTGATATCACAATGTTCTGTAAAAAGTATTTTCTGGCCATTATTCATGCCGTTACTGAGGAACAGAAGGGGAGATTGTGACCACATTTCACATTTGGCCAGATAGTGAAATGTGACCTTGGGTGCCCACCTTGAAACTGTGTTGATTTTATAAATCTTATGCAGTGTTTCTCACGTGAGACTATAGTGGGTGGACCTTGGACCCTTTAGGTGGCATGCTACCCCCCGAAGAAAATGTTGCATATTTTAAAGTTAAATGCATTAATGCTCTGCACTTTCAGAGAAATATGAAGATGCTAGATCACAAGTGATAGGGACATAAGTAATTGTAGAAAAAAAATATAAAAATAATAAAATATATCACTAAGCTTTGGTCCCCAGAGCCAAAGCTCAGTGATATATTTTTTGTGATCAAATTTTTTTATTATTATTATTATTATTATTATTATTATACATGACAAACATAACCCAAGACAGGGGAACGTGTCGAGGGAGCTCGACAAACATTATCAATAAAGAAAAGCAAAATAAAATAAAATAATTGCACCGCAATATGACAATTAAAGAAAACAACAGTAAATAACAATTAAAAAAAACAAATGCATACATAACCATACAAAGATAAACACACGCACACACACACACACACACACACACACACACATAGGACAAGACAGGGGGAACTAGACAACCAGGAATACAAAAATAGGAGAGCCAATAGCAAAGGAGTTACAACATGTCTTTCAAAGAAACAGCAGCAGAGTGCCAGGAGTCAAGAGTCCGCTCATTGGCACCATTGATTCGGGCTGTGGCGAGCTCCAAATATATAGCGTCCAGAAAAGAAAGGATCCAAGCCTTGACAGTAAGGCAATGAGGCGGCTTCCACCGGGTAGCAATCATTTTCTTGGCTGCAGTCAAACCGGTGAAAAAGACACGCTTATTCAGTTTGGAAAGAGTAAGAGTTGACAGGTTGTTCAGGACCAACACACATACAGATACAGGTACTGTTATTTGTAACAAATCAGACAGTTTGGATGCGACATTGATCCAAAATTGACCAACGGGGGGGCAGTCCCAAAACATATGAATATACGTACCCCGAGCCTGTAATGAGCACAGGTTACACAAGGGATTATTAATAACCTTCATGTGATGAAGTCTAACAGGGGTGAGGTATGTTCTGTGTAAGAAATTAAAATGAATATGCTGATGGTCTGGGTTACGAGATGCTTCATTAATACTGGACCACACACCACCCCACTTAAAACCTTGAGTTATATCAGGGCAGTCGCTTTCCCAAACCCTCTCTATCGGGAGCATGACAAGGTCTGTTACCTGCAAAAAATGGTAGATCTTGGATACCATCCCCTTATTTCTGGCATGTTTAACAAACAATTCGCGGAGTGGGTGAGTAGGTAAAGAATTTTGCCAGGGGACACCATGGGCCCTGAGTGCCGATCTTAACTGTAAATAAAAAAAAGGAGGAACCTGGCAGACCGAATGCATCCTTAATATCCGAGAAAGAAAGTAGCCCCTGGTCATTATAAATGTCTCTAAGATGGTGAACACCCTTATGTTCCCATTGAGGAGCAGATATAGGCCTCCCACCAATCAAGAGTGCTTTATTATTAAACAATGGAGAAAAAATCTGCCACTTGCAAGAAATATGGCAGTGTGTTTCTGCTAATCTCCAGACCTTCACCAGATGAGAAATAATAGGACCGAAACGTAGCTGACATTGTTTTTTGGACATATTAATGAAAGGAATATCCAGAAGTGTCCAAGGATCGACTGTGTTAACTTCCAACATACGCCAAGATACAGAGGAATGTGCATTTCAATACCCAAATATTTGAACTGCTGCACTACAGGAACATTAGCTGGAAGGACAGATGTTTTGGCCGAGTCATTCAGATGTAGGAGAGCAGATTTGGACCAGTTAATTTTAAAGCCGGACATACTTCCAAATTCCTCACATATGGATAAAAGAGGTGGCAATGACTGAGCGGGGTTTTCCAAAAAAACTAAAAAGTCGTCCGCATACAAAGACAACTGGTGTGGCAAGTTATGGACAGAAACGGGCGAAACCAAAGTGGACCGGCGGATCGCTTGAGCAAGCGGCTCCAGGGACAGAACGAACAGAGCAGGACTTAACGGACAGCCCTGGCGTGAGGACCTAGAAACTGGAAAGAGAGCGGAAAAGGTTTGACCAGTCAAAACTTGTGTCGAGGGATTTGAGTATAAGGTTTTAATCATCCCAATAAAAGTGCAGCCAAAGCCCATCACCTCCAAAACAAATATGACCACTCTTATCGGTCAAAGGCTTTCATAGCATCAAGCGAAAGCACTGACATAGGAGCGCTATTGTTAGTCGCGGCCTCAATGATGTGAAGTAGACGCCTCACATTATCAGCTGCCAGCCTTGCCTTAATAAAGCCCGTTTGATCAGAGCTGACCAATAATGGCATATGGGACTCGAGGTAACGGGCGAGAAGCTTTGCAAAGATCTTTAGATCAGAGTTTAGAAGGCTAAGCGGACGGTAGCTGGAGCACTCAGTGGGGTCTTTATCTTTTTTCAGCAGCAAAGAGATGAGGGCCGTGTTAACATCCCTTGAAAATCTGCCCTTTTCGATTGAAAATGTAATCATATCTAACAGAAATGGGCTCAGCTGCTCCCAGAAAGTAATGTAAAATTCAGGGGGGATCCCATGCATGGTCCGCGTCGCATCCCTCAATTCCTCTAGCGTGATTGGCCTCTCTAAGTTGGTAGAGTCTGCATTTGAAAGCTTGGGCAGTTGTAACTGATTAAAAAACCTGTCACATTGAACCTTATCTGCGGGCACCTCCGAATCATACAAATTGGAGTAAAACGCCTGAAATATACCATTAATCTGTACAGGGTCGGTGCTAATGTTACCATTCGCGGATTTAATAGCAGGGATATCTGCAAAGCTATCACTAGTCCTAATCCTCATGGCCAAAAGGTGACTAGGCCTAGCCCCATGAAAATAATATCGTTGCCTGGTCCTGTAAATCTGAAACTCAGATTGCTGCTTCATGATACTGTTAATTTCCTTTTTTACCAAAGCACGCTGTAAAGCCACCCGCTCTGTAAAACGAAGCTGTAAAATAGAATCCAACCTAGAGCATTCTACTTCCAGGTTATGCAGCCGGAGGGACCTGGTTTTACGGGCATTAGAACTAAATAATATTGTATTGCTCCTGATGAAACCCTTTATCACCTCCCAAAGGACTCTGGGATCCTCTACAGAACCAGCATTAAAACCAATAAATTCCCTAAATCCTGAGACGAACTGATTGACAAAGGCTGCATTTTTCAATAACAAGGTATTGAAGCGCCATCTAGCCACACGCTTGGATAAGCAACTCAAGTTCACAGAGCAGAAGACTCCTTTGTGGTCTGACAAAGCCATCGGAAGTAAAACTGCAGCATTAATGGAGTGAAAAAGCCGGGGAGAAGCGAAGAGAAAATCTATCCTGGAAAAAGATTTATGTCTGCCAGAGAAAAAAGTGTAGTCCTTAGCAGAGGGATTAATTAATCGCCATATATCTGTAAGTCCCAAATTGGTAGCCCAAGCTTTAAGGGATTTTGTGGCCAGACCCTGCTCTCCCGAAGTCGATGCACTCGACCTATCTAGAACCGGATCCCAAACTGCATTGAAATCAGTACCTACAACAAAAGAGTAGTTTGTCAGCTCTAACATTTTGGTTGTAATTAAATTGTAGAAATTACTGTCAAAAACATTAGGGGCATACGCCGAGATGAGAGCTACTTTCCTTGTGTTAAATTCTACCTTAGCAATAACAATCCTGCCCACATCATCCGCCCAGGATGACAAAACTTTAATTGGTAGATTACGTCTAGCTACAATAGAAACACCCCTAGATTTTGAGTCCGCAGAGGAAAAAGCTATAGTATGGTAAAATCTATTAGCAAGATGGCCAGTGACCGCTTTCAGCAAGTGCGTCTCCTGTAATAATGCAATGTCCACATTTTTCTCCTTAAACAAACCAAGGGTGCTAGCACGCTTATGAGGAGCATTCAGTCCACCACAATTCCACACCAAAATGTTTAGTTCACCCATAATCCGTGAAAAATGTTCTATAAATAATCACAGAGAAACAAGCGATAAAGCCCTCCATGTGGTTCAACTCCAACATAAGTGCACCTACGGTCCAGTCCCTCACTACATAACATAAACTTGTCATAGACACAAAACACAAAGCAAATGAAACTGAAGAAAAAAAAAATACAAACATATAAACAGAAATAACACGGTAAATTAGGTCTGTGATCGAAAAGGATACAGGGCAGCAAGAGAACAGCCAGCCCAGCCAGAATAATACACAGCAACCGAAGTTCTAATATTAGGTAATATAGCTCAACAGTGATACCCAGTGTAGCCAGAATGTACAAGAACAAAACAAAACGCTCAGCATATATGATAAGAAAACAAACAAACTGCATGGCTTTGCACAACCCATGAAGCTGATACCAAAGTGGCCGTAGCTCAGAAGGAAACATTAACATATTCAAAAGTCAAGACAATAGTCATACACAAAACGTGAAATTTTATCTCCAGGACAAACATCAGCAAACAGTTGAAGCAAAAACAGGCTCCAAACAGATCCACATCCAGTGAAAAACAGTCAAAAAACAAGGCTAATTTTGCCAAAACAGTGACCGAGCGGGCCTCTACACAGGGTGGGGGGGAGGACCGTCAGCTCCCGCCACAGACCCCGAGCGCGGGTCCGGAGCAGCCCCAACGAAATCCTCCGCTTCACTGGGAGAGGTGAAGGCCTTGTACTGAGCCCCGTCCTTGACCTTCAGCGTGTGTGTATATATATATATATATATATATATATATATATATATATATATATATATATATATATATATATATATATATATGTATATATAATTATTATTAACCCGCTATTAACTGGGTGATTAACCCAGTCCCCACAGTTTTGACTGTACAATGTTAACACAAGCCTGTAGGCTTTAGTCAGTGAAAAGGATTGAATGATCCCAAAAACTCATGATACGATAACTTCCTCCCTCTGGCTGTCGTCCAGCAGGCGCAAGCTCCGGAACTGGAGGTCCAATGCAGTACTCTCAAGCAGACACTTTGTTTGCTCTCCTTGGTCGCTCTGTCAAGTCCTTCAGTATGGCCTCCTTCATTTGGGCGATGGTAGCGGAGCCTATGCCATGCTTTGTTCTATCTTGACCTTGAGGGGCACAATGAGAGATACTGTAGGACGAAACTTGTCTCAAAGTACAGTGGTTGTTTTTTTTCAGCGGTGTGAGAAGCCTTACTATGTCCTTTGTGTGTCTGTGATGTCACCTCTGTCCAGACTGTCAGCATCACACACGTTGCGCTTAACCTTATCTTACCTTATCTTAACCTTAGTGCTGCAGTGATTGCTTTTTTGTTGCTCCAAGCATAGCTCAAGCATTTCAAATGAGATTTTCCAACACATTACTACATCCATGATCAGTTTATGTCTTGGCAAGTTTAACATTCTCTGTTTGGTGGCCAGCACAGCTGTAGGAGTTGAACTGTGGTAAAAAAAAATGCTGCTACACGCCTCACTCGCCCAAGCAGAAGGCCAACACGGCCTACTCAAATTTGCTTTTGTAGCATGGCCTCTTCTTCTGAGTGGATATGATTGATAATAGCTGATGACTTTTCTGGGCCCATTTTAATAGGGCTTATTTGATACACCCATTAGACACAGCCACAAACACTACAATGGATAAGTCTAAGGAGCTCAGCATTGATTGATTTGAAGAAGTCAGGAAAGTCACTTGAAGCCATTTCAAAGCAGTTACAGGTCCCAACTGTGCAAACAATATTTTGTAAGTGCATGGCACAGTTGTATCACTACCATGATCAGGAAGGAAACGCAAACTGTCTCTTGCTACTGAGAGAAAATTGGTCAGGATGGTTAAGTGTCAACCAAAAATCACCAAAAAGCAAGTCCACTATGAATCCATCCATGATTCCAGCTGCTGGAACACAGGTGTCAGTGTTCACAGTCAAGCGTGTTTTGCATTGCCGTGGGCTGAGAGGCTGCTGTGCAAGAAAAAAAGCCCTTGCCCAAGACACGGCACCTTAAAGCTCAACGGAAGTTTGCTGCTAATCACATGAACAAAGAACAAAGAATAAACCTTCTGGAGGAAATCTCTGTGGTCAGATGAAACAAAAATTGATTTTGGTCACAATGACGAGCAATATATTTGGAGGCGAGAAGGTGAGGCCTTTAATCCCAAGAACACACCTTCTGTCAAGCATGGGGGTGGTAGTATTATGCTGTGGGGCTGTTTGGCTGCCAGTGAATCTGGTGCTCCAAAGAAAATAAATGGAATAATGAAGGAGGAGTGTTATCTCCAAATTCTTCAGGAAAACCTAAAACATCAGCCAGAAGATTGTGTCATAGGTGCAGTGGGGTGTTCCATTGACAATGATCCCAAACACACATCAAAAGTGGAAAAGGAACTAGAATTGAGGTTTGGAATGGCCTTTCAAGTCTTGACAAATTTAGTTGAACTGGTTCTGTCAAGAGGAGTGTTTAAAAATTCAGCCAGAGGCCTACCAGAAGTTTGTGGATGGCTATTAACAGCACCTAATTGAGGTGAAAATGGCCAAAGGACATTTAACCATATATTAGAATTACTGTATGTATGTTTTTTTATTTTTAGATTTGGTCACATTTCAAGAAGACCCATAATAAATTAATTGTTGAACTAAACCTCATGAATGTTTCAACTTAAGACTTAAGACTGCCATGATATACAGTATATGTTCTTTACAAGTGTATGTAAACTTTTGACTACGACTGTAGCTCTGAGTAACACATGTCTAGCCATCTATTGTTATTTAGATGCACTCTGCCTCTTTGAGTCTCTGAGTCACTTTAGTTTTTGTCACTTGATACAGAGCTGATAACAGTAGCCCCATTCTACTGCCTTTTGAATCATGAGCCGATTCTTTGCATCGTCCTCTGTGTGCAAGTTTTAGATGCGGAGTTATGCTGCATTCCAGTTACATGTTTGACTACTCACCCGAGTTGCTCTTACGCGAGAACGTGACATCATTTCCTGGCTTGTAGCATAAATAGCGTTCCCGTTTGTCATCGCTACACGACGAGTCGGAAGAACATGGACGCCATCAGGGCAGTAGCAGGCTAGTCATTGTTATTGTTATTGTTAGCTACATTAGCCTCTTTAGCAAAGCAGCTCGAAAACAAAACTTTACATTGTATTGCACGCACAGCAAGACCGTGCAATGCATAAATTGGTGACCGGATTAAAGCAGCAATGTAATCAAGTGTGTAAGAGCATTTAAAATCAACATTAAAATGACCAACGTGGTACAAATGCAAAGAAAATACGTCAATTACGGACGCAGCCATCTTTGTTTGTCTAGTTGTTTGTCTATCCTCGCTCTACTCGGTGTAGGCTACTCTCAGGAGCACCGAGTCGGACAGTGGATATTCCGACCAAAAGGGGGCGTGCCTCGGTGAAATGTCACGAGACAGCTGCAAGATTTCCAACTTTGCAACTCGGGCGAGTGGTCTCCCATGTATCTGGAATGCAGCATAAGTATCAGAGCCGCAGCAGAGGCGAGCCTGTGTGAATGGATAAGCCGGAGGCAGGGAGCAAGAGTGTGTCGATCTGATGGTGTTCACAATCTGATAACTAAACAGATCCTTCACTCATCAAATACAAGAGAAATGACCCGCAAAGCAACGTTACAGGACCAAACAACAGTAATATGGTAACTGGTAGTGTCTTTGGCAACTTACATGAGGAAAAAAATACTGCAGTTATACGTGGAGAAGTGTCTGTCACCCTGTCTGTCATCCTGTCTGTCTTACTGACTCTTGAAAACTGAAACAGCGTCTGTCCCCGGCAAAAACTTTAACACACCCTGTTTGTCTCTTTCCACTATTGTGTTATTGTAGTTACTGTCTTGAAAAAAATAACCGCGATGGTCAGCCCTCCCGACCAAGACTTCAGTGAACTTTCCCCCAGAAAACAGCATCCCTCCCTGCGAGTGATAGAGTCAGACAGGGCCGCTATTTACTGATTTACTGATTATGTAATTATGTAATTTATAGTGAAAAACGTAACTGTGTCGCTTTCCAGGATGAAAGGTGGGTCAGGATCTCAATCACAACACATAATAACTGCATCCATATGACTATAACAGTCAGCGGATACATGTTTAGATTAACAGGTGGACACCGAAGGGAAAAACATTGAAAAAACCACACAGATGTCAACGTCATGATGTGTACCGTCATGCCTCTTTTGGATCCACTGTGCTGGCATGTCGTATGAATTGACACACTGGTGTGGCTTTACGCCGGAGCTGCTTGGTTCTGTGTGAACAAACAAATGCAGAGAATTGGCAAGCCTTCGCTGCGGGGATAATGCAGCGTCTCTGACCTAAGTTAGGCTGCAACCGAATGGTGTGTTTACTAACCTCCAAAATCCCTTGTGTTCCACCACAGAAAACCGCCTTAAGTCTTTGGCTATGTACTCCCCAATACATATAGTTATTTCTTCAGCTCTCAGACTGTTTTGGGGAAGTGGGCCTCTAAATGCTTCTTTCAGAGTCCTTTGGCCTGGCTGAAGTGTTTTCCTCATAGCAGCTTGATGTGGTGACCATAATTTTTCTGGGTGGTGCTGCACTCAATGGCTTCTAATGTTTGATGTATTTCCCGTATTGTAGTTGATCATTGACCGGCTGTATTTGCGAATTGTTCTGGCTCTAGGCTTTACAAGTTGATGCAATATGTTGTTGCAATATGAACTTCCTCGTTGCAGCATTCATTCGCCATTTTCTCATTGGGTTTGTGGCTTTGACTGGCATACACACAAAGGGTGACAGGAGTCTGTCTTCTTGACCAGTATGATTACACCCTCTGCTGTTCAAACAAAACTATACAGTGACGGAGAGAAAGAAGAATACAGCTATAGGGACTTCCCTTGTTAGATCCATGAGCTTTATGAGCAAAATATCCATGTGACATGTTGATGGATTTCGTAATAGTGCAATGACGGTATTGAGATTTTTTTTACCGCAATATTGCGAAATTCGATATATCGTTACATCCCTAGTTAATGGCCAGTATCAATCCATTGCTTTCAATCTTGTGTTAGCCCCGTGTGGTAACCTTGATTGAGAGACTAGATAATCTTTGTCCTCTTTGAAATTATGTGCCTCTGTAAAGAGTACCATCTTAAAGCTGCTGTAGGTGTTATTTTAGCCAACTTCCTGTCCATTTTGCAGTTAGCAATCCCCTCCCTCCTCTCTATGTCACCACATGAACACGCAGCGGTAATTGCCAGACATAGCAGAAAACAGGAGGATCCTGCTCTGTGCACGTTCAGGAACAGACAGGACCACCTCTTTCTGAAATTCTCTGTCCTGATTGGATACATGGATACAAGAAAATTGTATTTCTCTTTACTGCATGAGCAGGGGGAGGAGAGACATGGGTTACTGTACTCTGTAACAGTGATTACTGTTGAATATAGAGCTATTTAAATGTTATTCTAATAAACAGTATATGAATTACAGCAGCTTTAACTATATTCAGCACAGAGGTATCTATTGGAAAATAAGAGCTTTGTTTCATGCTTGTTCAACACATGTTCACATGTATTTTTTGAGCTGCCATTCATAAACAACGTTGGCCGCTGGAAGTGGCTGGTAAATTAATCAGACAAAAAGATACAATATCATTATCATTTGGATCATAATTAGACTATGGCAAGGGAAATTAGACTTTGGCGGGCCACTAGAGTTGGAAAACGCTGTTGTATGATGCTGTGTTGAAGATGTGTGTGAAGCATCCACATTTTAGAATATGTAGCTTACTGATGTTCTCTCAGAATAATCTTTATTGGCCAAGCATTCAACAATCTGTTTTGTTTAGATTAGATTAGATTAGATTAGATTAGATAAGATTAACTTTAGCGTGCACCTCAGTGGAAATTTTCCTTTGGCTTCTCCAAAAAAACAACAAAAGTACATAAAGGTACATATACTACACATAGCACAACGTACCATTAAAAAAACATGAATATAAAGAGTACAATAGTGCAAATGAGCAGTTAGCAGCAAATTAGTTAAGTTATACAAGGTCACTGGTTCTTTCTGATATTGGCTTCAGGTAATGGTTGCATGTAATTCTTATCAGTTCTCTGTACTACTCTCAAAAAATAGTCTCTAAGTAAATGGTCTTACATTTCTGTAGCACTGTTCAAGTCTACTGACCACTCAAAGCACAAAACACTTTCACCCATTCACATGCACACACAGTAGGAGTATTTTGAGTTCAGTATCCTCAGTGATACATTAAATTTTGTCCAAGAACTACAAGTAATACTTTTTATTATATTCTTGTCCTTGCTACATAGGCTATATAAGGTGAGTTTGGACAGGCATGGATGTTACCTGTAACTTGACTGGTGTGTGGAGGCATATTACCAGGAGGTGGTAATTCTAGTTAATTATTAGGCTTTAACATCAGTAATATCATTTGTCTATCCTCCTGTCAGGTGGCTCCCAGTGGAATGAGACGTGTTCAGACAATGGCCTGTGGCTCCTGCTCCAATGAAAATGCTTACAAAGCAATGTTTATCTGGTACAGGGTAAGTGAGTACAAACTTTGACTATGTCACATGGTCTAAAATAGTAGTAGTAGAAGACTGAGTTTAGAAAAACATCTGTCACAGTCCTCTTAGAAAGAAACAAGACGCTGCAACAAAACAACTGGGACAAATTACAAAAATAATGCACACCAGCATTTATAAAAAGGCAAATTATATGATACTATCAAGTGCTGTGGATGTGGATGTAAAATTAAGGTTTGTTTCAGTCAGCTATCTTTCTGCTTGCTTGCTTGCAAAAACAAATATTATCTCATCAACCAAAAGTATATTTAGCTGTGTTTGCTTTTGCTATAGAACAAAGAGCGAGGCCACAACACACCATCTGATGAAGACCTCAGCACCTGCATGATAAACCAGGTGGGTGAAATTAATTGTTTTGTATTGACTGCTCACAATATTTTGGGATTTCCAGCTATATTGTATTAAAAATGTATCTCCCCCTTTTTTTTTTTATCTCCATGTTTTTCTGTCTCAGGCCCCAGGTTGTCCAGACCTCAGCATTTTATCTTTCATGGGAGGTTTCCATGGAAGAACATTGGGTACATAAAGTAATATATGTAGCAGGATTGATGTAGCAATGATTCAATCATAATTTGTTTTTTTAAACCCTTGTTTAAAAAACAACAACTTGCTGTTTACCAGTAGTGCTGTATGGTGAGACCTGAAAAAGACCTTTGAGCTCAAATAAATCAAAAATCAAAAATAAATCAAAAATATTCCTGTTGTGCTTGAATGGAACCAGAATGGAGCTTTTTTTTATTTACACCCTTTGAGCTAGGTGTAGAGATATAGACATATTAGCTATATTATATCTAGATGTATTATTGCTCAATATAGATGTATTATTTAGATATATACCTGAAGTTAATATTAGCTACAATATTGTGACAGTGTAGATTATTTGCTAACACAGTGGTTTTGCTTTTTTAAAGGTTGCTTGGCAACGACACACTCCAAAGCAATCCATAAACTGGATGTGCCATCATTTGATTGGCCAATGGCCCCTTTCCCTAGATTGCAGTACCCACTACAGGAATTTACCAGAGAGAATGCACAGGAAGAGGCTCGCTGTCTTGAGGAGGTAGGCTGCTTGTGCAGATGGGTGTGTAGAGCTTTATACATGAAATAAACTGCACTGTTGTCATCACTGTCTTTTCACTCCCCCCTGCAAATTAAAGTAAAAAAAAAAAAAAAAGGCAACAAAGGTAGAGGCCATCTGGTGATGGTATCACACCAGGCGCGATGCCCGTCAGCATGTTGTCTTTCTGACCCATGACTTCACAGTAGTCATTACTACATTATTATGAGTACTCAGTAATCATGGGTTGGACTATTCCATCTTCAAACTCAGCCTTCATTTTGATCTCAACTACACACCTGTAAAGTTTTTTGACTGCGCCAATATGAATGTGGGCCAGGGGATTTAAGTGCACACCTTCCTATTTCTGGTGCCCTTGCTCAGACCACGGCCATCTTTAATCTCAATCTCTTAGTTTTTATCTTAAATGCACAATGCAAAGTTTCATGACTGCATCTTGTATGGTCTGTTCCCTGACAAAAATCTGTCCAGGGAATGACAGATAGATAGAAGCACACATACATTGCAAAGTACTCACACTTCTGTGGTAGTTCCATCTACAATAAGTGTCTCCAGGACCACATTTTGCTATGATGACATGCACATACAAAAAAATCACAGGGTGAAAACAGCACCAAGTTGTCACTGTCGCAGCTGGTAAAAAGACACTGGGCCCTATTTAGATGGTCTAAAGCGCAAGGCGGTAGTGCATTTAGTCCATTTTGCTACTTAAAGTGAGGCGCACGGCGCAGAGAAGTTATATTTAGACGCTGACATTTGGATTTAGAGTCATGGTTGTGTTTTGGGTGGAACATAAATTAAACCAATCCTCCCTTTAAGAGCCAGGTGCGCCAGGCACAGATTTATCAGCAGCACTCATCTTCAGTGAGGATGTGGTTCTCGGTTGCTGAACCCTCTGTCCCGCTGTTTCACAACCATCTGTCCCAACACCTCTGTTTGACTACAAATGAATAATACACTGATATTTAACAGAGGAAGAGGAGGAGTGCTGCTGCGCATCTCTGTGTGTGTTTGTGGATCTCAGTCCATGGATCAGACGGGACGGGTCATAAAAATTATCATCCTGACCAATAACGGACGGGATAAGAGGGATGAAATACGTCTTTAATGAGGAAAATATTAATGACATTACCTGCAACAATTCTCCAGCAGCAGAAACGATGTGTGTATCTCTTCGTCAACATGTGCTTTTGCGAACAAGGAACAGCTGATAAACTTTACTGATTATTTAAAACTCCTGACTCGCTGACAGGATTGGTTAGAATGTCATGTTATTTAATGTTATGTGTTCTTCTACACATCGAAAGGTCACACACATGCTGTCCAGATTCATCGGGTAAAATAGTTTGAAGAGAATCAGCTGTCCTGATAAATCCTGAGATCCTGTCTAAACTAGGGCTATTTAACTTGCGATTAATCGAGTATTTATTTACCTATTTATATTGTTACCCCACAGGATTACATCCGAGCAACGCTGGAACATGGAATAACCAAATGTAATTTTAGTCAGATCTACTCTTGGCCTATTGATGGGTCAGTAATATTGTATGCCTCATAACTTACGTATACACACAGTCATCAATCTTATTTGCCAGCTATCCTCCCTACATTTGGCAGCTGCAGCTATGTTGCTTTTAGCTTGGATCACGTGTTTGACTTCTTCGCATTTGTCTAATATAATTTGTCTAATCCGTCTTTGTAAATGTTAACATGGTGCTCTCTGAGTGTGTATGATTTTCCTTTCCCTTTTTATTATTATGCAGAAAGTATTGCCAGTATGATACATGTTGCTTTTTCTACATATAAAGATATTTGAGTGTTAGATTTAAATTGTAATGAGATTAAATGGCAATTGTGTGTGTGTGTGTGTGTGTGTGTGTGTGTGTGTGTGTGTGTGTGTGTGTGTGTGTGTGTGTGTGTGTGTGTGTGTGTGTGTGTGTGTGTGTGTGTGTGTGTGCGTGCATGCGTGCGTGTGTTGGGACTCTCATGTGTGTCTCCAGGTGGAGGATCTGATTGTGAAGTGGAGGCAGAAGGGGAAACCTGTGGCAGGGATTGTAATTGAACCGATCCAGGCTGAAGGTGGAGATAACCACGCCTCCCCAGACTTCTTTAAAAGCCTCCGCAACATTGCACGCAAGGTAACAGTTATTACTATGGCAATAGTAATAGTAATAGTTCCTTTTAAAGGCAATAGCAACTCTAAATTAGCTCATTTAGAGTTGCATCAACTTTGAAGGTATGCTGGTTTATTAGCCTCAAACACCACTGTGTTAACATGAAATGCATCAAATATTCCCAGTAATAGCTTATGATAGATTAAATAGCATCTTACAATAGAGTAATAATTGGATAATCAAAACAAGATTAGACTGTATTATTTCATACAACAGTGTAATCTGACTCTGAATAGAGAGTGAGATTGTTGAGCTTTTGTGGGTGCAACAATCTCAGAGAATACTTTTAATAAAGTGTTTCTTCTTATTATTGTTCTTCTTCAGTCGATGATTACTGATCCTACTCTCTCACATTGGTCATATGGGCTAATGTCCTCTGGAGGCTGCTTATAAGCAGGGGAGATACGTTTTTGGACTCTTTATGTGGGTGGTATCCAATTTTTTATATTGTTAAATCTTTCCTAGATTTTCCGGCTGTATACAGTGTTAACACCAGCTGATTACAAATCACACATGCCAATCACTGCTACACCATTTTCCATGTTATTATGTTCATTTTAAGGTATTGTCTAGTTTTAGGTTGAAGCACTCACTGCATGTAACTTATTTGTTGTAAAGTATTTTGTGCTGCATTTGGAGTTATTTGAAGCATTACCTTGTCTGGCTGTCACCTTCTTCATGAAAATCTTGCTAACAACTTGCCACGTTTTACTGACTCTCCCTTGTCATTTGGTTGGAACCCAAAATGCTGCCAAATTGCAGCAGTTGCACTTTTTGGGTGGACCAACTCGCTTGCGTTTGCCATACGCAAGTGGCCTACACCGCAGTGAGAATTTATACTGTCCACTTACGCTGGTGTGTCTGTGTTGATGGCGGTGGTGAGGTGATTGCCAGCTGTCCCACATTAAACACACCTACCCTATATGTATGTATATGTACATTTATAATATGACCTTTGTCTCTCTTCAGCGAACGTGTGTAGAACAGGGCATCATTGCAGTCTTTGACCTCATGTTAGATGAATGAGAATAAATCAAAGTGAGAATAAATCAGCCGAATGAAGGCAAAGGCATCAGCGACTGCAGTGTTGTGATGCTCTGTTTTTAACGTGTGAGTCAAGAAGCAGAGCCCTGTTACGGTGGCACAGTTTAATAGACTTTCAAAGAGCAAGCCATGACAAATATCAGTGAGGGTGTTGGGAATTGATGGTAGGACAGGTGTGGTAATTAGAAATTAATAATTGATAATAATATGTAAAATTAAATTGATCAAAATTAATCAAGATCAAATCGTTAAAACAGGGCAACACCCTGGAATCAGGGACAAATAACCAGACCAAAAATAGTCTCAAAAGAAGGGTTCACTTTAGATGTAAATATTTGTAAAATGTTTACAATTAAAAGAACAGTAAAGGAAATTAATTATTGTTAGCAAATTGATCAAATCAATAATACTTTCAATAAACAAAAATCGATCACTCAACTAAAGCAGCTAAACTATGAAACTCAAACACTATGACAAACTCAAGCACAAATAACAACAAGCATGCGGTGTGTGTGTGTGTGTGTGTGTGTGTGTGCGCGCGTGTGTGTATGTGTGTCTGTGTGTATGTCAGAGAGACAAAGAAAGAGGAGCCAAAGTGACGTCACGGAGTGTTCCGTTGAAAGGACTACAAAAATGGCCGAAAGTGACTTGGAGAAGTCCTGCGTGGACACGAATTCAGAAATGATAATGATTTTGCTGAATTTGGAGGGATAGTGACCTACTGTTTCAGTGCTACCACGAGGCATCCGTCTCTGAAGTCATAAAAGGGAGATATCACAAGACACACATATCTTATGTTATAGCAAGGTCATTAACCATAAGTCTCCAACAGGTTGCTCATAAGATTACGTGTGTGTGCGCATAACCCCTAATGTGTGTGTGAGAGAGAAAGACAAAGACAAAGGGCTAAGCTAACACTTTCTGCTAGAGAGACTCAAATCTGCTTGTGATGAGCAAAAAAGGAAAGCAAGCAACAACCATGTTTTACAACGTAAAACTAACAGCAATTAAAAAGGACTCGGTGGTCCACAAACTCACAATGTAGCTCACAAGCATACAATACATGCTAAGTATCTGCCCAGACACTAATTAAGCCTCACTTGTGTTGCGTGTCTTCCTTAATCCAGCTCGCTTCCTCAGCGTCGATTAAAGGCGGTTGCAGCGTCTTGCGTTGGCTGTTAAAACAGCAGAGTCGACGTGGCCGTTAAGAAAACAGGCGTTTTCTGAGGGAAAATCTTCCTTCTGCAGGCGGGGAAAGAGGCTGGTTGCACAGCGTCTTTTCTGGATCCGGAGCGTGTTTGGTGAACACGGGGCAGTTTTGGCTCGTCTAGGGAGATGAAAGACTGCAGCCTAGGCGGGTAAAATCCAAACGTCTGGGTGCTCCCTTTGTGTTAGAGAAAGCTGATTCTTTCAGCAACACGTTACATCTGGGACTGGCTATGAAATGATCCTGCAGCTGTACTTATCTCCTCTGGTCGTGGCGGAACTGATGGGATGGTAGTTTCAAACCTGGGGGGACTGTGACAAGCAGGCGCCAACTACCGGACATTAGGGTCGGTGCACTTTCCTTTGCTTACCAGGCTTTGTCATTATCAACCATTAACCTTTGTTCATTTCTTTGCTGCTTTCAAAACCACCAAAACAAAAACATCAAAATGAAATGGAAAGAACCAAAGAGAGAAGGAAAGGAGGGTGGTTGCAGGAAAGGTTAGTAGGCTGCTCCTCATCTGAGAGGATTAGAGCTAGCCACTGATATGGTTGTGAACCAATGACGACGTGTGCATCGTTGTAATGTGAAGTGCACGTGTTGACTTAAAAGAAACAAAAACAAAACAAAAGCCAAACCAACACCTAACAGACTTGTTAGTCTGTGTATTCTGAAGATTTCAGAATTTGTTATTGCGCTGCCAGGACCTGATGTCAGATGTATCCGAAGATTGTACAATAGTGGTAGTAGTAGATCTAAGGGTTGCTCCATTGGGGCAAAGGGGACCAAATTGAATCTTATTGTCCAGGTTGTTAACCTAGAAGCTAGTATTCCCTAAGGGGTCCTACAGAAGATCTCCAAGCTACTTACACTTAAGCTACATCTTCTCCTAACTGCTGACAGGATCTCTAAGCCATGCAAAAAGAATATCATTCTAGGGAGGAGAAATGGTGTTAGTACATGCCGGTGTGATGAGTTGGCATGAGGCTATCCTCATGTTGTTACTGGCCGTTGCCAATGAGGAGGCCAGCTTGTGCTGACAAGCTGGGGTGACCGTTGTGGTCCAGAAAACTATAGATTACATCCACAGTTAAGAAGTAGGCTGATCGAATGTTCAGCTCAAGAAAAGAGCACAAGAAAGACCTGGAGTGGTCAAAAGAGTTCTGGCTGCCAGCCGGTGGATGCTGTGTGCTCACAGGCAGTACAGAAAGGTCAGAGCTGCAATCAGACTTTGAAAGATACAAGGACCTTGGTGGGAGCTCTCTGGACTCCTGGGCAAGGTGACTGGTCTGTCTGGGACTAGCAGACTGACATCAAGAATAAGGGCGCTAACACATACCCCTACCACTGCTGAGGTGTGTGTGGCAGGTATTTACTTCAAGAAAGAAAGCGATCAAGAGGGGAAGAAGACTGTGTGGAACTAGGAGGGGAGGTGTCCCCTCCTTGGACGAGAGCAGTTCTGCAGTCTTCGTCTTAGCTGGCTCTGGATTTGTTTGAGTTCTCTAATGCTTCGATCACCAAACTCTAGCATTGTCCACAGGCTCTCTGGCTGGCCCGCATATCTCCCATGCTACCTGCACATACTTTCGGATTTCCTGCATGTTGAGGTTTCTCGGTCTGCAGTGCACGATGATGCCATAGCGTACGGTTTCATGGAGGTTGTGTAGGAACAACGACTTGAAAGCGGGTTCCTCCTCCAGCCCTGGTGCATTATGTCCTTGGAAATATGCGGTCCCAACAAGGGCTTAGCCAGCCTCTCTGCCCTTTCACAAGTCAGAATCTGTATGTGGATATTTGGACTATGTAAGCTTCTCTAAGACCTCCAACAACATATTTTCAAGCCATAGATCCAGCCCCCATTTGGCCACTGACACTGACACTGGGTCAGGTATTGTCTGGACACTAGAAATTACATTCACATTGCTTTAGCATACACTCACAAATGTATTACAATCCAAGCCACAGTAGATAATGGCTTTGAGAATATGCCTCAATACTATAGTTTCATATTCCACTTGAGGCTTTAAATGTGGGCAGAACAAGTTGCCACTTATTTCGATGAATTGTCTAGGAGGGAGATTTTTTTAATTATTAAATAACAGAAACACAAGGATATGCACCCAGTAAGATACAGATATGTATAGACAATACGGGGAAAAAAAGAAAAGTTTTTTTATGGCCCTTACGGACATGAAACTAATTTTCTAAATATGGATTCGTTCACAACAGTGTTTAGTATTTCTACTTATTCAAGTGATGAGGTAAAGATGTATTTAGTTATTTAGTCTGTAAAACTATAGGTTATAACAAAAAATAAAGGAGCACCTTGAAAAATATTCAAAGAATTTATTAACTCTGTGATGTGCAGACTTCTCCTCAGTTTATCTGTCACACCAAGGTATTACTTTGGCACATTTCCAGCCCCAAATATCTTCGTAAGTTATCACTCCATGTGTTGTCTGCAGCAGACAAAGAATACATCTAAATAAACCTTGCTAACGCAACATTACAACCAGTGGTTTCAAACTTTTCACAATACAGATTGTTTAGCAGGAAACAGCAGCCACTCGCTGTTGTTCTTCCTCTTTCAACCCAGTCCTTTCCGGGAGGGCATGCGAATAAGCGAAAGGCCCTCACTAGTGCCAGGTATGTCCATTCTGCGCTACTATAGAAACATGGCAACCTCCATGGACGGAGACCTCACTCCCTATGTAGATATAAACAGCTCATTCTAAGCGAATAAAAACACAACAACTAAATAAAACATACTTATGAATATTATATTCCATTTCTATCAAGTCTGTTCTGCTAGATTCCACTACATATTACACACTGTACCTTTAATAGGTTCCTGTAACAAGCTTTTATCCCCCTGACTATTGGAACAGATTTTCTAACTGTCAAAAAATCCTGCAAAAGCTTGACTTCCCTTGTTGATTCTGGTGTATATAGCCTCATATAAAATTGGACGTGTTTCAGTTTGACCTCTCATCCAAGAGGCTTCTTCAGTTCTAACTAACTGGAGGGGAGGATGTGGGTATGTGGGAGTATCCTTACAGAGTCTTTAAGGACACATGTGAGCTCTGAGTTTCAGAGTCGTTAGGGCCATTGTGGGTCGTTGACCCAGCTAGCCCTCATGTGGGTTGCTAGGGCTAGGTGAGCCCAGGTGTGAATGGTTGTTAAGCTGCTGGGGAGGGAACTCAGTACTGCATTGTAGGTGGGTAATAAGTAATGTCATAGGCCACCTCCTCTGTTCATATACAGTTGTTCCAGTTCAACATAGATGGATTCTTTTACTCCTCTTTCAAACATCTGTCTTCTCTGGCCAAGATGTTTACATTGTTGTCCTCAAAGGAATGATTTTTCTCCTTCAGATGTAAGTGGACAGCAGAGTCTTAACCTGAGGAGTTGGCCCTCCTGTGTTGTGCCATTTGTTAATGGAGAGGTTGTTTTGTCTCAGGTTGGGTGAGCTCTCTGATGGACAAGTTTTTCGCCCACGTGTCTCATATGTCCGGATGTGTTGTGTTGTTGATGTCCTTATTTCTCCAGATGAGAGCTTCTGTTCTATGTGAGTTGCTCATAGGATTTCACCAACAAGGTGAGAGAAATAATACTGGACTCAGACGAAACAATGGTTTCTTATGATGTCACATCACTTTTTACATGCATTCCCACTCAAGAAGCAGTAAATATGGTGAAGAAATGCCTACTACAGGACAGCACTCTGTCCAGCAGAACCAACTTCACCCCAGACCACATTTGTGCCTTACTTGACCTCTGTCTGACAACCACCTACTTCCAGTACAGTGAAGGTTTCTACAGACAGAAGCACGGCTCTGCCATGGGCTCACCAGAGCAGAGCCTTGATTACCGTCACAGGAACTGCTGCTATCAACTGGTTCAGGTGTGTGGACGATACCTGGGTCAAAATCCGAACAAGGGAAGTGGAAGCCTTCACAGAACATATAAATGCTGTGGACAATAACATCAAGTTCAAGCGGGAAGATGTCAGAGGACACAGGTCTGCCCTTGGACTGTGCAGTACACATTGAAAAAGACAAAAGCCTCTACACTGAAGTATACAGAAAACCTACACACACAGATCAGTACATGCTGTCCGACTCGCATCACCCACTGGAGCACAAGCTGGGGGTCATCAGAACCCTAAACCATCGGGCTGAGACCTTCCCCACAAAGACAGAGGGGAAGGAGAAGTAAAAGAAGCACATAAGGGGAGTGCTTAAAACATGTGGCTACCCAAACTAGACCTTTGTCAAAACTGCTTAAAGATCCAGAGCAGACAGAGATGGAAAAACATAACAACATTGTTGTTCCTAATGACGCAGAAATATCTGAGAAACTCAGGAGGATCTTCAACAAAGATCATATCCCAGTTCACTTCAAACCTACCAACACGCTGAGGCAGAAACTTGTTGATCCTAAGGATAAAACATCCAGGCATATACAAAGTAATGTAGTTTGTGCTGTTCAATGCAGCCAGGACTGCACAGATTTGTACATTGGCGAGACAAAACAACCTCTCCATAAACGAACACAAAAGGCACAACACAGAAGGGCCAACTCCCCAGGTCAAGACTCTGCTGTCCACTTACATCTGAAGGAGAAAAATCATTCCTTTGAGGATAACAATGTAAACATTTTGGCCAGAAAAGACAGATGGTGTGAAAGAGCAGTAAAAGAATCCATCTATATCAAACTGGAACAACAGTCTTTGAATAAAGGAGGTGGCCCAAGACATTACTTATCACCCACCTTCAATGCAGTACTGAGTTCCCTCCCCAAACAGCTTAACAACCATTTACACCTGGGCTCACCTAGCCCTAGCAACCCACATGAAGGTCAGTTGGGTCAACGACCCACAAATGGCCCTAACGACTCTGAAACTCAGAGCTGACACGTGTCCTTAACGACTCTGTGAGGACACTCCCACACAGAGTTTTAAAAAGGCTGCAACTCTCCTCCAGTTAGTTAGAACTGAAGGGGAGTTGAAACGTCTTCAAGAAACTGAAACACGTCCAGTTGCCTACGATACAGCACTTAGAATTGCCATGACCTGGATAGCAGAGAACCTTCATCAACATACAACTCATATAAAATTGTTTGAATTCTTGATTAATTAATCTTTTGCCAGAACAGCCAGAACCCGTGCGAACTTCAGTTATTAATCTCGACACCTCAGATACTCTTATCTGATGAGCCAGATGCCATTTTATCCCCATATTCATAATATATAGAAACATCAGGTGTGCCCTATGACACGATGTGCTTTAATAATTAAGGTATTTATGGAAAAATGGAAAAACAATACACAAAACTCTTTAAAGGAACACAGCAGCAAAACTGTTATGAGAAGCATAGCAGATCTATAGACCAGATAATAATAGAAAGTTGTCAATAGGCCAACTTACTGCTGTAGCCAGTAGCACTATGTTATCATTTTGTATGTGAGTATTTTTACTGAATCGCTATATTAGCTATGTTGTTGGCTGACTATAACACTCAGACTTCTGTTTTGTCAGAGTTTAGTTGCAGAAAATTGCAGGTCATGCCGTTTTTTATGTCCTTAAAGGAATAGTTCACTCTAGAGCGAAATTCAGTCATTATCGACTCACCCTCATGCTGATGAGACATCCGGTGTAGTTTTGTGTAGTGTTTTTATTCCTCAAAGTGCGGGTCTCCAGCCTGAAACACCCTGAAAGGGGGGGGATAAAGCGGTAACATCCCCGCGACCCTCACGGATAAAGTGGTTAAGAAAATGAGATGAGATGAGAGATGAGTTTCAAATCACTAGTGCAGGCAGAACCCTCTTGTGTTTGTGTGTCGCTCGGTGGACGTGTTTATATGGATTTTGAAAATGCGTTTTTAACATTCCGCCTTCATTTCAATGGGCTGGAAAACGCAGATATGTATTTTAGATGACTATTTTGATGTTTGAATGGTGTTAATACATAACATTCACAACATATGTCTATATGCCTACAGCATTCACAACCAATTGAGAATTCCGTGCGTAGAAGTACATATGTTGTGAATGCCTTCAGCTAAAGACAACATCCACTCCAGCCACAGTCTGCTCAATTTCTGCATTTATTCAACTTATTGTCTTACCTTTCCGCACTGAAACACGTCCAGTTGCCTAGGATACAGTACTTATAATTACCTGGATGACTGAGAACCCTCATCAACATCTTACCTTTCTTCCCACTTGCACTCATGATCTGTTTACCTCAGTCATTTTCTTCATGTCTCAATCTGTTAACCTTTTCTCTATCCAGCATGGCTGTGCTTTCCATGTAGATGAAGTCCAGACTGGTGGAGGGGCCACAGGAAAGTATTGGGCCCATGAGCACTGGGGCATGGATGACCCTGCAGACATTGTCTCCTTCAGTAAGAAGCTTCTGACTGGTGGCTACTACCACAAGGATGAATTACAGGCAGATAAGGTTCATGATATTTAATATTTAATAATTCAGACCACATAATCTTATTTGTGAAGTTTTATTTATTTTTGAAAAGCCCTGTTGTGTCCACATAGTATGAATCTACTGGACAGCCCAAACAATACACTGATGATCTAGCTTTTCTTTGTTTCTTTACTCATATACACCGATCAGTCACAACATTAAAATGACTAACAGATAAAGTTAATTCCAAGCTATGTCTTTTTCTGGGGAGTGCAATATGAGCAATTTAAACAGGAGTCAAAAACACTGTAATTTTACTTGGCAAATACATCTGAATGAAATTCTGAAATGGAGACACATGTTAAGTTGGAGTGTTACATCATTGTCATTTGACACTTTTAGATGTTAAAATATGTTAGTAAGATCATTGTCTTTTATAACTTACAGGTGTGTTAGCTTGTCTAACTGCTGTCAAATTTTTTTTCAGCCATACCGGATTTTTAACACATGGATGGGTGACCCTTCAAAGAACTTGTTATTGGCTGAGGTTCTCAATGTGATTCGCAGAGAAAACCTTCTAGAAGAGGTGACCCGTTCTGGGAAAGCCTTGCTTAACGGTCTTTACGATCTACAGGTAGTGTATTCGTATGTGTAGGTGTGCAACTGTAAAGCTGCAGTTTGTTGTACTAGGTTCTAACTCTTGGAAATTTTAAGTCATCAGTTGCTTTGCTTTAGACCATCCAAATTTAAGTTACTTACTTCAGCTAGCCATGAATACAACGACATGATTAATGCAATGTGTACTCTATATACTATGTGCTTTCCTCATATTTTGGAAAATGCACTCTTTGTGCTTCTTCACCTCAAGAACAACTGGCTTTCGGATGTCAGCATGAATCTTCATAAGCCCATAATATATTGTGCTTGGAGGTTGTTGGTTGTAGTAAGTTGTGCACTATGATAATATCGTATGCCATGAGACAAAAAGTTTGTCAACCCTCACAATCTAACCCAACCCTCAGAAGTAGAACCTTAGATATATATGAATCAATGTACCTTTGTCACAATCGATTTTCTATTTGGAAACAAAGATCAGAAAATAAAATATAGGTTTAAGCACTCAATGTGGAAAGCATTTAAAGTAATTTTTGACCCGAAGTAGAATTTTCATCTCACTTCATAAGTAACACTCTTTCAGAATCAGAATCAGAAATGACTTTATTAGTCCTGTAAACTGGGAAATGTGTGCGTCACAGCAGCCAAAGGACAGTTCAATATAACAATAAACAATAATAATAATAAAGGTGTATATACATAATATGTACAAATATAATATATATAATATTATATATTTATATATAATATAAACAGTGTGAGCAGTATATTGTTATTAATAAAATATAACAAATATGAGTATTCAAGGATATTTACCCTTACCCTTCAACATTACTGACAACAGCAATATTGACAGTTTAGTTAGGTAGGCAATGTTCAGTCTATAAATAAGCACTGAATGGCTCACAAAGAATGCTCAAAACAGTGGTCTGCATACAGTTTGCAGGGGAATCTCCAGACTGTTTTATCAAACTTAATAACCTATCCACAGCAATGTCATTTCTCATCGTGAGATTTTTCTATTCCCCAAAACTTAAATGACGGTGTAAAGTCATGGTCAGCCTGTTTATAATGTCAGGAATTAGCATACATCATGTTTTGTCTATGTTCACGTATGCAATCTTTAAGATTTTTTTTGTCCAACATAAACCAAACCACAGGAACTGTAAACATGTGTACTACTGCAGAGCTGCTGTAAGTGATATATCTTTATTAAAATAAGTCTATATTCCAACATTAATCACTGTTATATAGTGTTTGGTTTGTAACCTATGTCTCTCCTTCCCCTGCTCATGCAGTTAAAGAGACAGGACATTTTCTGGTATCCCTGCCTACTTTATCCAGTCAGAACAGAGAACTCCATAAAAAGGTAGTCATGTCTGCTCATGAATGCGCAGAGAGCAGGATACTCCTCTTTGCTGCTCTGTCTGGCAATTACTGCTGTGCACTCATGTGGTGACATAGAGATGGTGTAGGAGATACACTAATAATAAATGTAATTTATTAATCACTGGCGATTAATAAAACACTCGTTAATGGGGCACCACCTCCGTTGTTTTGTCTATTTGAATAATCCCGAGGTAATTAATTAATTCGACTGGACAAGGTTAACTTGTATCAATTCTAATCAATTTCAGATCAATTTATTCAATCTCATAAATGAATTAGTGAATTCTACACAGATCCATCGGTTCTCCACATTAAAACAAACCTGCACAGACAACGACATACGGTTAAATATGTTTATTGACTAAATAATTCAGATTAAATAAATGAAATGGCAATTTAAATGAATAA
This sequence comes from Pagrus major, assembly GCF_040436345.1. NCBI lineage: Eukaryota > Metazoa > Chordata > Actinopteri > Spariformes > Sparidae > Pagrus > Pagrus major. Next base: position 524,307 of record NC_133238.1, on the reverse strand, counting down.
CAACAGATAACAGGAAATGTGGAATAACTAAGTAATGGGTTATTAGTGGAATATGGGCTGATGGTGAGATCACAAGTTAGGCTGAAGCATTTAAATATTACGGGAGTAATTTTAATACTACCAAAATCCTAACCAAATTTCTCTTAAACTAAAAGATCAGAGCCATAGACACCATCTCATGTATCATGTGTGAATCCAGCTGTTATGAGTGATGGAGAGCCTACCTTCTTAGCAGAGTTGCGGAGTCAGCGGTGGCGGGTTTCCTCCGATGTTTTGCGACTCTAGCTGGCAGTCCCAGTCCAATGGCTGAGTATCAGCTCGTCCGGTATCCGCTGGTTGGCGACCTCGGTCCGATGTCTTAGGAAGAGCGCAGTTCGTCCAGTACCGATCCGGTGAAGATCTTGGCTCAATGCCTAGCGGGATGGTACCGCTAGCGAGCGCTGGGGGCTTGTCAAAGAGTCTGTCTTTCATTGGAAACCGCTTGCATGGTTTCGGACACAGCAAGTTGCTGTAGTGTCGTGATGATGATTTTAATAAAGATGTTCTTCTTCGTTGCTTCGAGTGGTTCTCAGGCTCTGACTTTGTAAACTAAATCTAACTTCTTGAATAAAATAACTGAGGATGATACGTTGATCAGGCGGATCTTCCGTTGTTAGTTAATGCAAGATAATCTAAATTAAGTTCACTTCCTCTAAATCAGGTTACGATACTTAACTGTATAAAACAAATTAAAACAGAACTTCGTTCTGGTACAAACTTAATAAAGAAGCTAATCAATACGGCGAAAAATATAAAAGTGAGAAAAATCAACGCGTGAGCACTTCTGCTGAGATCGCTGTATTGAAGCGTATTTCAAAGCAAAAGTAAAGAGCGGAAAAATTAAAGACGAGAGTTTCAAAAGTAAGTTTCAGGAGAAAGAGTGAGACTAAGCCTAGACTAACTCGAGAGAAGTGATGTCTCTCTGTTTTTGTTGTCTCCAAATGGCGGGCGTGCCTGGGGGCAGGGCTGCCGGCTTTTTTGTCTCCAAGTAGATAGTATAAAGTGTGAAAATTCACAGGAACTCACTAAAACTAAACTATAGTTTTAAACGTTTCAAAACCGTGCTTCACCTTTCACAGAATCTCACCATGGCTCAATAGATGTACTTTGTCTATCATGAAAAGGATTATGACATGATTAAAATCACTTAACATTCAAAAGGAATTAAACTTGATTAAAACGTAAAAGAAAACACACTTGAATATACAGTAGGTAGAACTGGTAGAATTGATCACTTATACATATTTCTCCTAGTTCAAGCTTAATACTTGTTAAAACAAAAACATATCAGAGACATTTACTGGTGATAACAATAAACATATTAAACAGAATATTTCTTAAACAGCTCGTCCAACTGTACCAGGACTCACCGTCAGGAGGCGCTGTGATTCCACGGAGCACAGGACATTTTAAACATTAAAACTTGGTCTCAGTCAATCTTAATCGTAGAGAAACGGGAAAAAGATCAGTTTTATGAACTTCTTTTACTGTTTCCTAATCTGTTAAAATTAAGAGGATGAGTTCCTGGTTTAATGGTATTTTAGAATTTGCTTGAAATCTGGATGAGTGCAGAAACCATTATAGGTTGGAATGTGTGATAAGAGAAGCATAGTCGTAAACCATTTGGGCAGGAGGGCTAGAAAAACAGAAGAGGCCCAGAATACTTTTACTCTGGAGAGTGTATTCATTTGATGATGAACTTGACTGACCTGAGAGAAAGGAGTGTAAATATCTTGAGTGGGGGAAGAGGACAAATGGTTATTCAAAGCTGTAAATAAAGGAGAGGGGTTCTCCTGTGAAGCGTCCATCTGACGGTTTCATTGAAAGCAAAACAAGTCAGGTGAAGAGGTGAGAGACTTCATGGCGTCTCTTTCCTGAAAACAGTCAGCTTGCAGATGAGAGGAGTAATTAATGCAAGAACAGAACCTCAATGGAATGCAGAGGCGATGGACATGTGTTCCTACAAGGGGGAAGGGCTAACTGCAAAATGGACAGGAAAATGACAACAATGCTTACAGCAGATTTAACAAAGCTTTTAATGAGGTATTATTGTACCAGTAAGCAGACTCTTAAAGTATGTGGTGTCTGATGAGTCAGAACACTATGCACAGTGGCTGTGGTGTAAAAAAACAGTAGGTTGATCAGATAGCCAGGATGCAGTGTCAGAATGAACCAGTCTGTCTGTCATACCACTTTTACACTGAAACTTGCTTTTGTACACAGGTTTTTTGATTGCGGGTAAACCCACTAAAAACTTTCGATTAACTCCTTTCACATCACATAGTGGGTGTTAGTGTTTTTTTGACAAATGTGAAAGGGGTATCAGATCGTGGTAATGTTTAAATGTGATCAGGGGAGGCACAGTACTAATAATGTAGAAATTAAAAGCATCCTTACTGGAAGCATCACAAACTGGCATGGTTTGTGCTTGGCCCAGGACAGGAAGGCTCTGTAGCAGGTGATTAAAACCACCAAGATCATCGTTGGCACCCCTTTACAGAGCATGAATGATATCGCTCAATTTATGCATTTATTCAGTTTCTTTCTCAGGGAAAGTGCATATGCTCATTATTGTAAATATGCCAGAATTAGCCAAAAGGCTAGTTTTTAATGGAGTTCTTTTAATGCCAAATAAATGGTCCAGCCTTTGTAACAGGGTGTGATGGTCAATCGGATCAAATGCAGCACTTTGATCTAACGAGACTAAAAAAGTTGCTTATATGAACTATTATGTAAAAAGTCATATCACTGAAAGATGACTGTTTTCTCAAGGATCTTGTAGAAGAACAAAAGTTTGTCATTAAAAAGGCCAATAAAGTTGTAACTGCTGTTGTAGGAACACAAGGCTCAATAGGGCTTTGACTCTCTGTCAGCCTGGCTGAATTGCTAAAAAGAAACTTAGGGTTGTTCTTATTTTCATCTATTAATGATGACTAAAGGGCTGCTCTGGCATTACGGAGGGGCTTCTTATACTCTTGTACAGTCCAATATTGATTTAGTTTTTTTTTTATTTCTTTTTTTGGGGGGATTGAATGTACAGTATGCTCAGGTGGGGAAAAAAAAAACTTGTCGCAAGAAATAAAATCTCGTAGGCTAGCCAAAATATTAACAGAACATAGGCTATGGTTTTAGAAATATCATTCAGTCATGTGAGGACAGTACGTTTGTGAAAGATATATTCATATTGCTTATTTTGAGTTGTCTCATTTCACTATAGCACCTTGGTATAATGTCCTTTTAACTGATATTGTTTTATGATGTGGTATAGTTATCAAAATAGTCACTGTGCTCCAGTTCCCTACACAGAGTTTTTGTCCCCCAAAAAGCACAGTTTTTCATTATGCAATTTTAGTTTCTTAAGATAAAATCGATTGAGATGAAGGTACACTGATTGATACATTTTACTTGATTTAATGAGAACTTATATTTACTGCTGTAAGTGCAAAACAACCCTCAGAGTAATAACAACTGATACTTCTTACCGTAAGTGCAACAAATTAAGTGAAACATCTATTCAACAGAGCACAAAATTACAACAGAATTCTACTACTTTTCAACCTCATCTTCCATTTACCACTTGTATATTTTACACCGCCAAGTGTGCTTGTTAAAGCCAATTGTGATGAGCAAGCCAAAACCAAACTGTCTGTATTTAGCATGATTAGTGACTAACATCTTATCATTTGGCAAATTCTTGTAGACAGTCCCCACTTCCAAAATAGCCCCTTATCCTTTTAGCAGCGGTACCTTTCATTCCGTGAATCCACATCAGCATGATACATTCTTTTTAAACTCAAGGCTGTGTTTTAATGTTAAGTTATTTTATTCAGAAACATGCATTTGCTTTCAGGGATATACAGTAGTACTGAGTTTACAGTATATAGCCACTTTGTTTTGCACCTCTAGAATCCTAAGTTATATTAAAAATATTTTAAAAAATTCTAATCCTGTTTTCAATTGATTTTTTTTTCTCACACAGCAATAAAATGTAACCAATGAGAATATTAATCAGACTGACCACCAGGCTGATGGCGAGTATCAGTAAGAGTAGTACTATTGATACCGTTCCCTAACCCTCAGATTTTGCCATACTATATATACCATGGTAGCGATTCCTATCTCTAGATGTATGACTATTGTATAAGTTGTGAGTCAAGGATCAGAGTAGACTTTTTGTATTCTCAATCATACATCTGCTTCCTGTAGATGACTTGGATCATATTTGACATGATTATGACCTAAATGTGCGTGAACTTGAACAACATGCATCTGGTCCCCAGGCTCAGAACCCCGGCATATTAAGCCGAGCTCGAGGACAGGGGACCTTCTGTGCAATTGATATCTGTGATGATGCAACACGTAACAGCATCCTGCTCAAGGCCAGAGACAAAGGTATGATTAATTCATTCTTTTCTTCTTGCCATTTATTCATTTATTATGGCACCCTCATTTTTAGTGGTTTAGAATGTTGTAAGTCATGGTTTGGCCCTGCTGTAAGGATGCACTGGCAATATAATGAGCATTAATACATTTACTTGTTGATTGTGTAAATCACTGTGTAGGACAGGGATGCACATTTTACATAACCACTTTGACCCATGGAATGAGGTAGCAAAATTTTGTCCGCACTCCAAGCTAAAGCCCTGATCCAAAAGACTGTATTCTATCATCTGATATCTAGCACAAAACCGCACTTATTTTGATGCTGTTCCATTTAGGTAATACATTCAGAGGGTCAAATTTAAATGCGTCTTCATGCTCGCTGTTACAAAATAACATGTCTCAGGATTTTGCAGTGCTGCTCTAAATGGGCTTAAAACAATGGGCTATGTTCTGTAGGCTACATACTGTGTAAAGTCTATGTGTGGGCAGATATTAATTGAAGGCCATTTCATTAGAACCCCTGAGAACAGGAGAATGCAGTATGCTGCAATTACAATTTGAAACTGTTGGCATTCTTGCTAAAATCACTATTTTAGCTGAACTCAATACGCCTCTTATCCCTACTGTAATTTACATAATGTATGTACTGTAGATGTGTACATTATGTGTATTTACAAAGAAACAAAATCTAATATCATTCACCACACTTAGCCTGTTTGTTTTAAAGAGTGTGTAAAGATCTGTACACATAAGGAGCAAATAAGGAGACACCACAATTCTACAACATTAACTGTCATATGGGTATGCATAGCAACTGGGTAGAAAAATCTCATCATCATGATAGCCTATATGAACATTCTCAGTATTAAATAAAACAACTTGGTAGAAACCAATAAAATTACTGTTTAGGTGCACAATTTTTATGTTGTTCTCATCGCTTTATTCCTCAAATTTTTTTTCACCTCATGCAACACTTGCCAAATTTTCAGCTCAAAATGGCTAATATGACTCCAGTGTCCAGTGAGAAACTGCAGCTATTAGCAGTGAAAGTAGCACTGAAAATAAAAAAATTAGATCTGCAAGTGGTGAGATATTAACTGTGTGTTTTTCAAACCATCAACACACACAACAGTAAACATTAAAAGTAAAGAAGCCCTCTCACACAATTAATGTAAGCATTAAGAAAAAGTTAGTTAGTACATTTCTGATGTTTGCCTGATGCACATAACCTCACATATTCAGGGTATTATTTTCACACTTCATGATGATGATGTTGCTGGGCAAATAGTCTCTTAAAAGATCAACCTTATCTTAACCATTCGGTAAAAACCAGATTGGCATCTTCTTTAGTCAGCCCAGAATATTATGATATAATGTCTGTCAATAGGCCTTCCTGTTTTTTTATGCATTTGAACAGTGGAAACACTGTCTGTACATGGATGCAGCTAATCTGATTGTGTTAATAACTCCATCAAATAGAAAATTTACATCACTATATTGTCTGAAAATGTTTGACACTGTAAAATACAAAAAGAGGTGGAGAAGGTGGATGACAGCAAATTAATTGTCATTGAACTGTGTGTACATTTATTAACAGTATTTGTCATTGATAGGTGTCCTCCTGGGAGGGTGTGGGGATCGATCAATCCGTTTCCGTCCAGCTCTGGTTTTCAAGGAGTACCATGTTCACATGTTCCTCAACATCTTCAATGACGTGCTGGCCCAGCACAAATAAATCTCGACTTTGAAGGAATCTGACACTACATGAGCCTCAGTTAATCCAGAATAGTAGGAGAAACTCAAGACAGTCCATCTCATGATAAGCACAATCCATACAATAACTCACACAGAAATCCTTTACAACATCTGTTTCAAGATTCAGGGCCTGATGAGTTTCTAAGAATGAAGACTGACCAATATCTCTCTGCTTAGCCAGAAATGTAATATCCTCTTACTTTTGCTGCCATAAAAATGTTCTGGTAAACCATTTAGAACTGGTGCCAGTGGTTTCTTTAAAATAAATCAAAATTGAAATGACTCCAAACTCTAGAATCTTTCACATCTGGTTTCAATTCTAATATGTAGTCTGGATTGTCAAAACAGACTGTCAGTCATTTCTGCAAATCTTCTGTTTCACAGTTTTACTGCCTGAGATTCAGAAGTATGGAGCCAGGTTAAAATGTAGGTCTGCTCATTTAACAGATGCACAGAGCGGCATCAGATAAATGTAAATAAGATAAATTTCCAAGATTATTAACCATTCTTAATGGCTTAGAACAAAGTCTTGAGTACAGCTTATTTTAGAAATCAAATACCAACATCTCACAGTCACTGGAGTGATTATAGTGTGAGATCACACAATATAGCCAAGACACTGGCCTGCATGTCATTTAATGCTGTCCATTAGAAATGTCCTTGTTATGATTTTGACTTTTGTATTTCTCTGAACTGGAATGACTTTTCATCTTGAAATGTTGTAGCCCAGAAAAATGTGAATCTTAAATTGACCATGAAAATGTCATAGATTATGTAGTGCCTGCATGTCAGTTAAATGTGCAATTAAAAAAAAAAAAAAATTAATGGCTCAAATAGAGCAGCAATTGGTAACCTTAATTGAACAAAAACTCTGAACACATTCTCTTTACTCTTGAACAAGAGCTTCATATCAGTTGCTACATTTATTTCTGAAAACTTATTTACCTTTCATTTTCATGGCTCCCTTGGTTCTGATTTCAATTCAACACTATGTTGTCATGCATCTGTTTCTACAGGCCGGAGCGCTAGAGTGTAAATTAAGCATAGTGTGAAACTGATCATTTTCAGTTTGCATCATGTTCAATGTTCAGTAGCCCCTAAACATGTCCACGGGGACATCACGCGATGCGAGGCCGTGCAACGCTTCCCAGCTTTGCATGCCTGACCAGAACAGGCTATACTCTTTGTCAACCACAGAAACACTGGAGTGGAGGTGGAGCCCCATTCATTCCTATGAAAGCAGCTCAGTAGCGTTTTGAAGCCAAAATGGCAACTTCCAGCTATAAAATTACCCTGATCTTCCGCTTTGTGGGGCACATTAGAGACTTTTGCGACCAAGCCAGCTAACTTCCGGTTTAGCACCTGGCTAACTTGAATAAAAATAAAATTATTTAATCTTGTGGTTCTACACTTTCCAATTTTATTGGACAAAATGGCTTAACTTATGATAGTCAAACGAGTCATTTCGCAGGGGTTGTGATGCTCAAAAAGATTTATCCACTGTTTCACAGCCACTTCTTTCACAATGTAATTGAAAAAAGCCAGTGCATCACGTGATGTAATTACATGGTTTAGCCACTATGAAAGTTGACTTCAAAGCCTTGAACTCTTCCTGAGCGCTTGCCGTTGTACTGGGATTTGAAACCGGACCAACATGGCGGCTGGTTTGGAAACTGTTTCATAGATTACAAAAATAGCTCAGCGAAATGGTTTCTGAGGACATTTTAGGCCAGAAATGAGCCATGCAGTTGCAGGATTGGTCTTCATTTCAACTCTATCATGTTTAGTTTTTATAGTTTCCAGAGGTGTTGCGTTGTACCGGAGGCCACTGAAGTGCCCAGAGTTAAAGTTAATGCAAATGAGGAGCGGGCCATGCAATGCCCCATCTCCTAAAAAACAATGCACCGCTTCTGGAACGCATTGGATGGCTTGCTACAAAGACAATAAATGGTACCTCAAGGACAAAGCACATAAACGACAGTATTAACATAAAGGAAATGCGCTCCAAATCAAAACTGCTACAAATTGTAACACATGTTCAAAAGTGGTTACACAAATATTACATGATAAAAATCCCATCATACTGACACTTCTTGTGCCCTTACGTCCTTGCTCAGACCACACCCATCTTCAAACTCCACCTTCATTTTGATCTCCACTACACACCTGGAAAGTTTCATGACTGCATTTTGTACAGCTGTGACGATGCTGAGTTGCCAAAAATCTGTCCACAGCAGACACATGAACAACTGGCAAAGTGCTCAACATTGCTTCTATGGTTGTTCCCATTGTAAAAGGTGTCTCCATGACCACATTTTGCCATTTCATGTTGCTTGTCTAAATTTTATAGTGTAGCATATCTCATTGTGGTAGGCTAATCCATAACACCTCATTACTGCCCCCTGAGATCAGGATCACAGAAAACACCCACTGGTTCTTGATGCAACGTCAGTTGTTTTGGGTGTTCTTCCCCCAGCAGTCTCTAGGGGCAACAATGAGCACAGTCCACACTCAAAATCAAACTTCAAGAAGCAACACAAAGGTGATGTTTGGGGTAAATTCCAATCCCCCAGGAGGAGCGCCAGGCTCGGAAGCCAGTTTTCGTAGTGGCCAAACCATGTAATTACAACGTCATGTGATGGACTGCAGCCCAAAAACACTTTTTCCCATAAGCTAACATTGTGAAAGAAGGGGCTGTAAAAAGGCGAGTAATTTTTATAGCATCACAACCCCCGTTATAATTTCAGCCATTTGGTCCAATAACATTTGGAAAGTCTAGAAGAGCCGCACGATTAAATTATTTTATTCTCATTCAAGTTAGCCAGGTGCTAAACAGGAACTTAGCCGGCTTAGTCGGCGGAAGTCTGTAGTGTGCACGCTCTATGGGATGCACAATGCGGAAGAGCACCGGCCGGAAGTCAAACATCTTTGGCTTCATGTGCCACTGAGCAGCTTTCATAGGAATGAATGGGGCTCCGCCTCAAGGGCTGTGTCCAGTAGTAAAAGGTCCATGGTACATTCAGACCAAGTGCGGTGGTGTGCGTGGTGTGTTGGGAACCACCGCTGATCAGTTTGCCGAAAGGGGAGGCTGCTATGTTGGTATGCTACTAGCATGCTGGTCCTACAAGTGACTCTCTGTCCTCATCGACAGATTAAAAATAACAGTAAACAACCAGGATGTGAGGCATTACTGTGTGTTTTAAACTGGGGCACAAGACCAAACCGACTGATGCAACATCGCGCTACACAGAGAAATGTCCGTTGTGTTCCCTCTGTAGCATTTAGCCATGCCAAATAACATGCCCAGCTACTGACCACTTCTGCTTTGTTTATGATCTGCGGTCATGCTTCTGCCACAGTAGGTTAAGCATGCTGGACAGTGGTCTTTAGCATCCACATAAGTGTCTTAAACTGGTGCACAAAGCCAGACTGAGTGAATACACATGACACACTACGTTACAATTCACTGTAGCTTCAGTCATTCATGCTGCTAGTCTGATCACCAGCTTATATGATTGGCCACTGCAACATGACATCGGGCTGCGTTTCTCCAAAAGTTGAGTCAGTTTCAACTTTTACGCCACCCACAGTGCCCCCCACCGCCACAGCCAAAACGGAGTACCTTTATCGCTGCACTACCGGATTTGGTCTGAAACCACCCTTGTGCTATTGGAAGTATTTTGAAAGCATATTTTAGATTTTACAAAAGAAAATCCAAGCATGACAACTGTTTGGTTTAGTAAATGCCTGTCTGGTTATTTTCCCCACCTCCAATAAAGAGCAGCAAGCAGCCACTTCCCTGAGCTTTATAGGAACTATCCAAAACTGTCACCCACGCAGTGGATGACAGAGACCCAAACAGGGCTAGCACAAACTATAGGTAAGTTGTTGACGTGAACATTAAGCACAGGCCCCCCCCTTTCAGTGTCTGTGAGTGTCCCATGGAGCTTTTAGGCAAGTGTTAGGAATGTGTCGCAGTTAAAAATATACCATATTAATTAAATTTTTGCTTATTAATTAAAAATCTAATATAAATATATACATATGTGTATGAATATATTTACATCTTTTTACATTGTATTGCAGAAATGTTATCTAGTGAGCCTAATGTAAAGTATTTGTTATAAATAGTTTACAGTATCTGTCTGTTCTTCTTTTATGAAGTACACTTAGTCCTAAACATACATTTTAATTAAGATTTAACTAAGTAAGTAAGTGGTTCGGTTGTAGGGTGTTAAGGTTGAGCAATATGATGTTGATGATGACAACAGTGCCTGTCTCCTTGTTGTATTCATGAGTATCCATGATGACCTTTAAACATTTTTCACATTAACTATTTACACTTGTTATCTGAGATAGATGATTATTGGTGTAATTTTAAATGGCTCTCAATGTTGTAAATCATGTACTGTGATAAATAAATGAAGTTTTGAGTAAGTTAATACAGAGTCTTACCTAAGTTCCACTTACAAGCTATTTTCAGACTTTGAATTACATAATAAGTAAGTAATACAATTTAGTAATTTCAGCACATTTGTAATCTGTAAATATAATTTGTGACAAATTAGTTTTCAAAAATACCCGACCTAAAGCAGGGGTTTCCAGGTCTTGGGTTGTTTAGGACTGGCTGTGAATACCTAGTAGGAAACTAGAAACAGCTTGCTGCCAGTAGGAAGTGTTTTCAAGTTTTTTCAAGCTTCCGACTAGGTTTTTTGCAGTAGGAAGCTTTAATTCAGCTCAAGCTTGTGCCTGTCTATAATAATGTTCAAAAAGGCACTTATCTAGCAGAGAAAAGCTCAAAATGGACATTACTGACTTGGACACACAATATGAAGTGGAACTCAATTAAAACCATGTTTGCCAACATTTTTATCCAACTTAACATGTTTACTGATAAGAAACAGGAAACTTGCTTGAAAGAGCTTATTTTACTGAAACACAGCTTAATTATAATGAGGGGCAAAAGGCACTTGTTCCAGAGAGTTAAACCCAAAGTCAAAATCAATTGAAACCATGTTTGCTATTATATTTAACCAACATTACACGTTTCTTTGCAGGAAATGTGCTTTAAAAAGTTTGTTTTACTGAAATACAGCTTTAATATATAATAACTTGCAAATGGGCAGAGAACAGGTTGTTCTCATACAATGTTCGTATGATATCATTCGAAAAGTTAGGCACCAAAATTTGTGTAGAATCCAACAAATGCCCAGTAACACAGGCAATCAGTATGCTTGCGCAAACCCTGGCAACAGCTTTAAGTGTAAATCCGGGTGCTTTCTTGAAATGACAACCTGTAGCCACCTGTTTTGTTATTACTTGATTAAATATGCGTTATCATTCATTATCAGCAGATATGGGTTAGAAGAGGCCTACTAGACTAAATAATAGATTCAGAAAGCAGTCATAGTCTATTTATAAGGATTCGAATAACGTTACAGGAGGACTACAGAGGACACCAGTCCAAGAGGAATATAGCTCACTGCTAAACCTGAAGCCAGGTGGATCCACGATCTTTGCGGGTAAGATAATTTAAAATATGAAAAATACAGGGAGGGCTTTCTGTCCTTGTGGCTTGTGAAAAATTAGAATATCATGCAAAAGTTCATTTATTTCAGTAATTCAACTTAAAAGGTGAAACTAATACATTATATAGACTCATTACATGCAAAGCGAGATATTTCAAGTAGGGATGCACCGATACCGATACTGGCATCGGGTATCGGGTCGATACTGTTGTAATATACTTGTACTCGTACTCGCTAAAGTTTATCGATACCAAGAACCGATACCAGTGCATGCAATTGCTCTGCATGAAGACCGCGATCAGAGGGTGGCTTTGCATCTTTGTTGTATTTTTTTTAGATTGGCGGCTAGGGGGAGACGTCGAGCTAATCAGAAACAGCGTGGTTAGGCGAGGAGTGAGACTGGCGGTTGAAAAAAAAAAAAACTGAAAAAAAAACTGGCGGCTGCGGTTAATTAGCACCATGTCAGCAGTCTGGGCTCATTTCAAAATATGCGAAGATGACAGAAGCAAGGCGGAATGCAAACTGTGTGCTGGTAAGGTCTCCAGGGGAGGAAAGGAGAGTACGTCGTTCAATACGAGCAATTTGATAAAACATCTGAGGACACTTCATCACCCTGAGTATACCGAGTTTGCTAAGGCTAATGCGAAACCGCAACAACCAACTTTAACTCAGGTTTTGGAAAAGCGAGAAAAAATGTCGAGAGAAAACCCACGGGCAGTTAAAATTACAGAGGCTCTGACTCATTTTATTGCTCTGGATGACCAGCCACTGTCGGTTGTGGACAATGTAGGATTTCGCCGTCTTCTCAGCACACTCGAGCCACGATATGAGATTCCCAGTCGCCCCTACATCACGGATGTTATGGTGCCAAAACTTTTTGAGGATGTGAAAAAAAAAGTTCGCGACCAGGTGAATAAGGCTTCAGCCTTAAGTTTCACCACTGACATTTGGACAAGCAGTGTGTGCCCAATGTCACTGCTCAGCTTAACGGCGCAGTGGCTAGACGAGGAGTTCATTCGTCATCACGTCACACTACATGCAAAGTCATTCCGGGGCTCGCACACCAGCCAGAGCATCGCAGGTGCTTTCGATAGCATGCTCCAGACCTGGAACATTCCGAAGACGTTCGTCCACGCAGTGCTCCGAGACAACGCAAGGAATATGATAAAAGCCATGAGTGATGCTGAGCTGCCCAGCCTACCTTGTACAGCTCACACTCTCCAGCTGGTCGTTCACGAGGGCCTTCTGTCACAGAGAAGTGTTACTGATGCGGTGGCTGTCGGCCGCAAAATAGTTGGGCATTTTAAACATTCTGCTCTGGCCAACTCCCGGCTCGAGGACATTCAATTAGAGATCAACCAGCCTGCTAAGCGGCTCCAGCAGGACGTACAGACCCGCTGGAACAGCACGTTTTACATGATACAGTCCTTGATTGAGCAGAAACGGGCTCTGGGAATATACGTGTCTGAATACGGACTCCCTGATACTCTGACGGGTCACCAGTGGATTCTGCTGGAGAAGGTGCTCTCTGTCCTGGGTCCATTCGAGGAGTTAACTCGGAAAGTTAGCTCTTCAGATGCCATGGCTGCAGACGTCATTCCAGCAGTCACTGTGCTGCACAGATTTCTAACAAGGGAGACTGATGAAGACCATGGGGTCAAAGCGATGAAGGGAACCTTGGCTGCAGCTGTCAGGAAGCGATTCACTGATGTGGAGGCAAACCCACTGTACAGCATCGCAACGCTGCTCCATCCCAGGTGAGTGTGACAGTAACTGTGTGTGACTGTATGTGATTGTAACTGTGATGTGTGTGACTGTGTGTGTGTAACTGTGACTGTGTGTGACTGTGTGTGTAACTGTGTGTGACTATGTGTGATTGTAACTGTGTGTGTGTGTGTGTGTAACTGTGTGTGACTGTGTGTGTGTAACTGTGACTGTGTGTGACTGTGTGTGTAACTGTGTGTGACTATGTGTGATTGTAACTGTGTGTGTGTGTGTGTGTAACTGTGTGTGACTGTGTGTGTGTAACTGTGACTGTGTGTGACTGTGTGTGTAACTGTGTGTAACTATGTGTGATTGTAACTGTGTGTGTGTGTGTAACTGTGTGTGACTGTGTGATTGTGACTGTGTGTGTGTGACTATGTGTGTGTAACTGTGTGTGACTGTGTGATTGTGACTGTGTGTGTGTGACTATGTGTGATTGTAACTCTGTGTGTGTGTGTGTGTGTGTGTGTGTGTGTGTGTGTGTGTGTAACTGTGTGTGTGTGTGTGTAACTGTGTGTGACTATGTGTGATTGTAACTGCGACTGTGTGTGTTTGTGTGTGTGCAACTGGGTGACTGTAACTGTGACTGTGCTAAAATAGCAAGCATGCTATTTTCAACTTCTTTTTTTTCTTTCTCTGTTTTAGGTACAAAAATCGTTTTTTCTCCAATGCTACCACTGCTGCACATGCCAAAGAGGTGCTGAAACTTGAGCTGCTGAGGTTGCCTGGAGAACTGGACAAGCAGGAGGACCATGACCTGAATGAACCACCTTCAAGAAAACCACGCACGGACCAGACCACCAGCAGTCTAGACAGCATATTTGATGAAATTGCAGATGAGCAGGCATCAGCATCAGTGGGCACAGCTGCAGTAGGTTCAAGTGTACAAGTAGAGACATATCTTGGAGAGGCCGTGATTTCACAGGAAGACAAACCACTACAATACTGGGTGGTTAATAAAGTGCGCTTCCCAACTCTGGCTAGACTGGCGGGCAGATACCTTTCAGCACCTTGCACTAGTGTTGACAGTGAAAGGTTGTTCAGCTCAGTGTCACACATTGTGAGTGAAAGCAGAAACAGGCTCACAGCTGATCATGCAGAGATGATTCTGTTCATCAAAAAGAATCTGCCTCTCACTTTCTCAAAAGAAGCTTAGTTCAAAGACCACACCATTGCATTCTGACTGAAGTTTAACTCTGCAATAGGTTAATTCATGTTTTGTCAATCTAAAAGCTGAAGACAGTGCCAAATAGTCAATTGATATTTTGTTTGATTCAAATGTGGACACTGCAATAGGTTAATTCATGTTTTGTAAAAGCTGAAGACAGTGCCAAATAGTTACATGATATTTTGTTTGATTCAAATGTGGACACTGCAATAGGTTAATTCATGTTTTGTAAAAGCTGAAGACAGTGCCAAATAGTTACATGATATTTTGTTTGATTCAAATGTGGACACTGCAATAGGTTAATTCATGTTTTCTCAATCTAAAAGCTGAAGACAGTGCTAATTGATAATTTTGTTTGATTCAAATGAGGAAACTGCAATAATTTCACAGAAAAATGTTTAATTTCACTTGAAATGTGAAAAGTTTTACAGTCATTTATTCATATTTATCATTATTTGTTGTAACAAGCAGAGAAGAAAATAAAACTTGTCTTCCAATTCATTGCATTTTGCCTAATCGTTTGTTTTTTTGTTGTGGTAGAAGGATCGGCATCGGTACTCGGTATCGGCAAGTACTCAGATCCAAGTATCGGTATCGTATCAGTTTGAAAAAAAGTGGTATCGGTGCATCCCTAATTTCAAGCCTTTATTTGTTATAATTTTGATGATTATGGCTTACAGCTTATGAAAACCCCAAATTCAAAATCTCAGAAAATTAGAATATTACATGAAATCAATAAAACAACGATTTTAAATACAGAAATGTCGGACCTCTGAAAAGTATAATCATGCATATGTACTCATTACTTGGTTTGGGCCCCTTTTGAATGAATTACTGCCTCAATGCAGCATGGCATGGATGCTATCAGCCTGTGGCACTGCTGAGGTGTTATGGTAGACCAGGATGCTTCATTAGCGGACTTCAGCTCTACTGCATTGTTCGGTCTCATGTCTCTCATTTTTCTCTTGGCAATGCCCCATAGATTCTCTATGGGGTTCAGGTCAGGCGAGTTTGCTGGCCAATCAAGCACAGTAATCCCATGTTCATTGAACCAGGTTTTGGTACTTTTGGCAGTGTGGGCAGGTGCCAAGTCCTGCTGGAAAATGAAGTCAGCATCTCCATAAAGCTTGTCTGCTGAAGGAAGCATGAAGTGCTCTAAAATGTCCTCGTAGACAGCTGCGTTGACTCTGGACTTAATAAAGCACAGTGGACCAACACCAGCAGATGAAACGGCTCCCCAAATCAACACAGACTGTGGAAACTTCACACTGGATTTCAAGTATCTTGGATTGTGTGCCTCTCCATTCTTCCTCCAGACTCTGGGTTTCCCTTGATTTCCAAATGAGATGCAAAATTTGCTCTCATCAGAAAAGAGGACTTTAGACCACTGAGCAACAGACCAGTTCTTTTTTTCTTTAGCCCAGGTAAGACGATTCTGATGTTGTTTGTTGTTCAGGAGTGGCTTGACAAGAGGAATACGACATTTGAAGCCCATGTCCAGGACCCGTCTGTGTGTGGTGGCTCTTGATGCAGTAACTCCAGCCTCAGTCCACTCCTTGTGAAGTTCCCCCACACTTTTGAATGGCCTTTTTCTGACAATCCACTCCAGGCTGCGGTCATCCCTGCTGCTTGTGCACCTTTTTCTTCCACACTTTTCCCTTCCACTTAACTTTCTATTAATTTGCTTTGATACAGCACTTTGAGAACATACAACTTCTTTTGCAATTACCTTTTGAGGCTTTCCCTCCTTGTGGAGGGTGTCAATGATGGTTTTCTGCACAACTGTCAGGTCAGCAGTCTTCCCCATGATTGTGAATTCTATTGAACCAGACTGAGAGACCATTTAAAGGCTCAGGAACCCTTTGCAGGTGTTTTGGATTAATTAGCTGATTAGAGTGTGACACTTTGAGCCTACAATATTGAACCTTTTCACAATATTCTAATTTTCTGAGATTTTGAATTTGGGGTTTTCATAAGCTGTAAGCCATAATCATCAAATTTATAACAAATAAAGGCTTGAAATCTCTCACTTTGCATGTAATGAGTCTATATAATATATTAGTTTCACCATTTAAGTTGAATTACGGAAAAAAATGAACTTTTGCACGATTTTCTAATTTTTCGAGTTTCACCTGTATATTTATGCCTGCCTTTCCAGACACAGTGAATTTAACCTGCAAAAGTAATTAACCTAACATAATCAACCTCTCTTAGCCACATTGTATATAACCACAGTATATTATGCGTATCATGTATGTCCCACTTGTGCACTGATCAGTGTTTCAGTGCTGGTTTTAAGATATAATTGAAAAATTATTCTTTTCATTTATTTATGTGAATGGGATCAGCCATTGATTTTCGAAAATACATAATAACATGCATGCATACATCAAGGTTAAGTAAGTCATTATACTTAAGAGTGAGGCACATCATGGATATGCTTAAAGCTTTAAACTATGTATGGACTCATTGTTCTCAATAATGGTACGTTTTTTCTCACATACACCACAGTAACTGATTTTTCAATCATTATTGTTGTGTGAAACAATAAAAAATATTATTAGGGCCCGAGAAGGGAACCTGCAAGGACCCTATTGTTTTTGTAGTGATTATTATTAGGGCCTGAGCAGGGAACCTGCAAGGACCCTATTGTTTTTGCTTTTGTCACCAAAGGAAGTCAGCCATCTTGAATGGCGTGCAGCGATTTTCATATTTCCGACGCTGTTTTCGGGACTTTAGGATGTTCGCAGACTCACCAAATTTGGCCCGTAGCTGCTTACCCATGAGTACGTTAATTCCATACCACAACTGTCCTCATGCGCAGCACGACAGCTCAGTAGCTCCCCCTAACGCCCCCTTATGGCTTTTCCCATTCAGTTTTTTTCATTTTTATGCCTTGAACTTTATCTAACTCGTCCTACAGATTTAACACCACAGTCTTCCCACTCATTAAGTATCATCCTCAGACCTTGATGATGACACCTTGTCAAAAGCTTTTGCCTCCGATATACCTGGTGGGCATGGCAGTGCGGTGACCCCTTACGGCTGTTCCCATTCTGTGGGAACCCATTTCTATGCCTCATACATTGTTTAACTTGGCCTACAGATTTTATGCCACAGACTTCCCTGTCACTAAGTATTATCCTCATGCCTTGATGATGAAAAGTTGTAAAAAGTTTTCGCCTACGTTATTCCTGGTGGGTGTGGCAGTGCAGTGAATTTCGATGACCCCCTTATGGCTTTTCCCATTCTATACGGATCCAAGTTCTATGGCTTGTAGTTTAACTATCTTTTCCTACAGATTTAACACTACAGAGGTCACATTCACTCAGTAGCATCCTCATACCTTCAACAGCCTACGTTGTACCTGCTGGGCGTGGCTGTTCGGTCAATTTCGATCCTTCGCAATCAAGCAGGAAGTCCTTATAACTTCAACATACAATTGCTGATCTGCATCAAATTGGTCACACATGTAGAGGGGCTCACCCTGAATATGTCTCTGCATCAATACTGTGTCATAACTATAGTGCCACCCACTGGACACAAGAAGTCACTGAATGTGTCACTGTTGTGTTTTGTGTGACACATATCCCATTTAGGTAGGAAATTTCCACAGGCAACGGGCGAGCACACATCTGGGCGCACAGCCTCCGACAGCGCTAGAGCCCAATGTACGTGGGGTGAGGGCCCGTTCATCGCTGCTTGCAGCTTTAATTAGGGCCCGAGCAGGGAACCTGCAAGGACCCTATTGTTTTTGTGAGGATTATTAGGGCCCGAGCATGAATCTCGTGCGAGGCCCTATTGGATTTGCTCTGATTTTTATTAGGGCCCGAGCAGGAAACCTGCGAGGTCCCTATTGTTTTTCCAATGATTATTAGGGCCCGAGCAGGGAACCTGTAAGGACCCTATTGTTTTTGTAGTGATTATTAGGGCCCGAGCAGGGAACCTGCAAGGACCCTATTGTTTTTGTAGTGATTATTATAAGGGCCAGAGCAGGGAACCTGCAAGGACCCTATTGTTTTTGTAGTGATTATTAGGGCCCGAGCAGGGAACCTGCAAGGACCCTATTGTTTTTGTAGTGATTATTATTAGGGCCCGAGCAGGGAACCCACAAGGACCCTATTGTTTTTCGAATGATTATTATTTTTAGGGCCAGAGCAGGAAACCTGCGAGGTCCCTATTGTTTTTGCAATGATTATTATTATTAGGGCCCGAGCAGGGAACCTGCAAGGACCCTATTGTTTTTCAAATGATTATTAGGGCCTGACCAGGGAACCTGCGAGGACCCTATTGTTTGTGTAGTGATTATTATTCTTCCTTTTTAGGGCCCGAGCAGGGAACCTGCAAGGACCCTATTGTTTTTCGAATGATTATTATTATTATTAGGGCCCAAGCAGGAAACCTGCGAGGACCCTATTGTTTTTGTAATTAGGGCCCGAGCAGGGAACCTGCAAGGACCCTATTGTTTTTCGAATGATTATTAGGGCCCGAGCAGGGAACCTGCAAGGACCCTATTGTTTTTGTAGTTTTTGTAGTGATTATTACGGCCCGAGCAGGGAACCTGCGAGGTCCCTATTGTTTTTCTAATGATTATTATTAGGGCCCGAGCAGGGAACCTGCGAGGTCCCTATTGTTTTTCTAGTGATTATTATTTTTAGGGCCCGAGCAGGAAACCTGCGAGGTCCCTATTGTTTTTCGAATGATTATTAGGGCCCGAGCAGGGAACCTGCGAGGTCCCTATTGTTTTTCGAATGATTATTATTAGGGCCCGAGCAGGAAACCTGCGAGGTCCCTATTGTTTTTTCGAATGATTATTATTAGGGCCCGAGCAGGGAACCTGCGAGGTCCCTATTGTTTTTCGAATGATTATCATTATTTTCCTTTGTCCTTAATGATCGCATTTTTCACTGCCTGAATGTGAATGAAAATGCGATTTTATTTGGCAAACTCATTAGGCTTGGCGAAAAATTTTATAATCTGTTGTTGTTGTGAACGTGCACCACTAGGTGGCGCTATTATCAAGGAAAGTGCGTTTTGGCTAATAACTCCCACATACTTTGTCGCACCTTCAAAAACCTTATATCAACGCGTTCAGTGAATTGTGCTGAATCTTCGGATATAGGCCACGCCCATTTCCGCCTGGCGTTTTTTTTCACTAGCTCGCGAAATGTCGCAAACCTACTTTTTTGAACTCCTCCCAGGCAATTTCACCAATTTGCACCAAACTTTGCATACAGCATCTGTGGACCCTCCTGACAAAAAGTTATTAAAATAATTATGATATTACAAAAAATACTCAAGTTATTAAATAACAACTTCTTGCAGATTTCGTTCCAAACAGGAAGTGTTGCATATCTCCACATTGGTATGTCCAAATGGCATGAAACTCAGGATACTACTTCCCCATGAGCCCCTAAGGCTCTGTGTAATATCTTGGCCCATGACCACTAGGTGGCACTCTTTAAATTGAAGTATTTTATATCTCCACATTGGTTGCTCCGATTAACACAAAACTTGGTACACTCATTGACACTGCCCTCCTGAGGATAGCTGATGAAGGTGTTATCGATCTGACACTAGGTGGCACTCTGGTGGCAGTTTCCTTTTATATTTGGCACTATGCCCACACCATAACACTTATGGCTATGAAATTGATAGGGGTGGTATAGACCGGCCCCTGTAACTCACACACCAAAAATGACCAGCAGGGGGCGCTATCATCAACACAAACCGTTTTTGCCTAATAACTCCCACATAATATGGCGCACATTGTTAAACCTTATATCTATGTGTTCCGTGCATAGAGCTGAATTGTGTGATGTAGGCCACGCCCACTTTCTCGCCAGAACTCAATTTGCAAATTCGCCAAATGTCGCAAACCTACTTTTTCAAACTCCTCCCAGGCAATTTCACCAATTTGCACAAAACTTTGCACACAGCATCTGTGGACCCTTCTGACAAAAAGTTATTAAAAGAATTTTGATATACCAAAGAATACTCAAGTTATTAAATAACAACTTCCTGCAGATTTCGTTCCAAACAGGAAGTGTTGCATATCTCCACATTGGTGTGTCCAAATGACACGAAACTCAGTATACTACTTCCACATGAGCCCCTTATGCTCTGTGCAAAATATTAGCCGATGACCACTAGGTGGCGCTCTTTAAATTGAAGTATTTTATATCTCCACATCGGTTGGTCACATTAACACGAAACTTGATAGAATTATTGCCAATGCCCTCCTGAGGCCAGGTGACGAAGGTCTTACCCATCCGACACTAGGTGGCGCTCAACCAACAACGTAGTTGAGGAAGACATCTTTTCTGAACTGATAGAGGCCAGTCCGGATTTATGCGTGACAGTAAGTGAAAAAAATCCGACATTGGTTAAGTCACCATCAGTGAAAAGTGAGTAGTAATTTACTTTGATATTCATTAGAACATAATCATCATTTAGACTTGGCCAAATCAATGGGGTATGAAAACAACTGCTGGCATAAGTCTATGATTATACTATTTAATTTCTTGACAATAGCTGTGTTTTAAAATTAAGTGTAATCCTTTATAATCTAACTGTATTCTTTGCTTCATCTTATATTTGAAAAAGTGTGTAGTTATTTTTTGTAACCTGATTCTGATCACATGAAATCTATTAACTACCCAGCTCAGACACTGGAGGAAGACATCATTCTTGAGATACAGATCGATCCTGGTCCAAGTCCAACAACACAAGACGGCATTTCAGAGGAAGGTATGTCTCATTATAAAATCAGTTGAAATCAATGTTCAGGGTTTTTTTGCTTCACAAATATCAGTTGAGATCTCATGTCTCTGCCTTGACTACTATAACAAAGTAGATTATAGAAAAATATATTTAAAAGAAAGATCTGTATCTAATTGCAAAAACAGTTTGAAAATGTGGGATCAGGTGTGATTTTTAACCAGTGTCTGGGGAACCACCAAATGCTACATCTCAGGCATGTCACAGTTACGTTTTATTTCTTTTAGACTTCTCTCCTTTAGATCATTCAACACCATCCTCCCTCACGGATACGAAGACATCACTTTCTTCAAGTGACAATGACCACTCCAGTCGAATAGAATATGGGATTCCCATAGGCAGACGTACGTCCAGCTCTGAAGTCATACCCAGGCCTACCACAGAGGTTTCTGAGTCAGAGGCTGCAAAAGAGGTAGTCAAGGGCAGCAGATGTAAAATACATTGTTGACCATCATAAAGTGTCAAACTAAATGAGTTTCTCATCAGAGTATTTGTGACATTTAGAATGATTGGGTTTGGCTAATAGCTCTGTACTTAGTAATCTAAGGCACATAAGAAACAACATTGTTTCATCACAAATCATATTGCACTTGCATAATCAGTTAAACAATTGGTTAGATTTTTTTGCTGAAATTGCTGATCCATTTTTGTGTGTGAGAAACCCTCCTGAATCAGTGATTTTAACTTTTACTCTTAATCTTGTGGTATATTGTTAAAATGATTTTATCCTGAAAGACTGATTTGTACACTGAAAACTTTATTTTCTTTTACACAAATAGATGGTAAAAATGCCTTGCTTTGCAAACCTGGGGGTGAGGATGTCATCGACGAGTACAAGGCAGAAAAGTCACTCACTCACCGCACCAGGAGACAGCTTGTCAACATATTGGCTAGCCATATGACTGAGAGGCATGGGTAAGTGTTAAGTGAATTGTTAGATTGTAAACATTATATTAAGAAAGATTATCATGAATTTTCAAAATACATTGCATTGAATTAACATAGCAAGTGGGGCATTTTTCAATTGTATGTTTTTGCATTTTAAGAATATGGTCTTGACCTGTTTATATGAGCATGTAGAAGATACACTAATAATAAATGTAATTTATTAATCACTGGCGATTAATAAAGCACTCGTAAATGGGGCACCACCTCCAATGTTTTGTCTATTTGAATAATCCGGAGGGAATTAATCAAATCCAACTGGACAAGGTTAACTTGGAACAATTCTAATCAATTTTAAATCAATGTATTAAATCTCATAAATGAAGCAGTGATTTCTACACAGTTTCCATCGGTTCTCCACATTAAAAACAAACCTGCACAGAGAACGAAATACGGTTAAATATGTTTTATTAACTAGATAAATCAGGGTAAATAAATGAAATGGTGATTTAAACAAACAACAATGTGGAGACTGTGATGATTAAAGTAATGGGATTATATGGACATGGGCGGATGGTGAAATCGGGGTTGGGGAAGCACTCAAATATTACGAGAGTAATTTTAATATTAACGAGACCCTAACCGAATTCCTCTTAAGCTAAAAGATATGAATCAGAAGCCAAAAAGACACCAACTCTTTCATGCATGTGAATCCAGCAGTGTGCAAGGTGCTTAGCCTACTATGTCCGGAGAGTTGGGACATCCACAACTTTCGGTCTTTCCTCCGGAGTTCGTAGCTCGACTGTGGGCTTGCAGTGCCGGTCCAAGAGCCAGAGGGAAGTCGCGGTTCGTCCGATTTCACAGGGGTGACGCCCTCGTTCCGATGTCGGAGGAAGAGCGCAACTCGTCCAGCACTCAGCTGATGATGATCTCGGTCCGCTGCCCAGCGGAATGGCACCGCTTGTGAGCGTTGGAGGCAGGACTGATCTCGGCTTGGCACAAAGTCTTTCTGTCGTTGCAAACCGCTCGCACGGTTTGTTGAAAAACTATGGTTTTTAATGTTTCGAGATCGTGCTTCACCTTTCCCAGAACTTAACCATGGCTAAATAGGTGGACGTTGTCTAACAATGAAATAATATGACCTGATTAAAATCACTGAACATTCAAAAGGAATTAAAACTGGATCAAAACATAAAACACACTTGAATATACAGTAGAACTGATAGAATTGATCACTTATACATATTTCTTACAGTTCTAGCTTAATACTAGTTTAAAAAGACATATCAGAGACATTTACTAAAAAAAAAAAATGAACATATTAAACAAAAGATTTTTCAGAGCCTGTCCAATTGTACCAGGACTCACCGTCAGGAGGTGCTGTGGTTCCACCGGCACAAGGCACATTAAACACACAAACTTGTTCTCAGCCAAACTTCATCACAGAGAAACGCTAAAAAAATCAGTTATATGAACTTCTTTTATTGTTTCCCAATTTGTTAAAATTAAGAAGGTGAGATCCTGGTATAATGGTTAATTAGAATTGTTTTGAAATCTGGATGAGTGCAGAAACCATTATAGATTGGAATATCACACAGTGAAAACCAGATGCTTCATAAATCACAAAGGAGGATTAGAACAACAAGGAAGAGGTTTCCAGAGTCCTTTCACTCTGGAGAGTGGAGAGAGAGTGTGAGTGTGAGTGAGTGAGTGTGAGTGAGTGAGTGAGTGTGAGAGAGATACCTAATTTGCAATTGCAAAGACATTTGATATTAACACATCCTTGTCACGAAACAGTTTCTCTGTCCCTCCTGATGTGAAGAAAGCAGACGAATCCATGCTGAACTCATTCAGCTTGACCAGAGAGAGGAGTTTATCTGTTTTGAGGGGGAAGAAGGGACAAATGGGTTTTAAGTTGTAAATTAATTAAAAAGGGTCGCCATCTGAAGGCTTTATTGAGAAGCTTTATTGAGAAGGGGTCAGACTGGCCGTCGCCTCTTTCCTGTGAATAGTTTTCTTACAGATGAAGAGAGTTAAAAAAAACAGGGCCTCAACATCATACAGAGGCGATAGACATGTGTTCCTACAAGCAGTATCATCAGATAACATCTATTGGGGTTTGATGCAGTATAAACTGATTTGGAATGTTGTTTCTAAAGGAGGATGCCTTCCCGTAAACATAAGGAGAAGTATGCCCTGGGAATTGTAACACTCTTTCCTTCACTGAAGGATCCTTTTTCTCTTATGGGCTATGTAAGTTAAAAAAATTATTACTTCCAGAAAACACACCAGTTTTACTGTTTTACAGTTTTTGGGATTTTAGTTAAAATGATTGATGCATCACAGATACTAATCAAAATAGTGTTGACATTTCTACATTCTTGTATTTGTAAAAAATAATTGACACCACCTAAGTCTAACAAAATATTTTAAACTTGAGTATGCTACAAAAAGTTCAACTCTGCCATAAAGATTGTCATTAGGATGCAAAATGACATCAAATGAGTGAAAATGCCTCGTCTTGCAATTGGAATGAATTCGGGCAATAGGATACTTCACATGAATTAGAAAATGGCAAACCTACTTTAAAGTGATTATCCTTTCATTAATACTGTTACCACATTTTTTGTAAAATCAAGGAATAATAAGACTTTTGTAATGATGTTTTATAAATATCTTAACAGGAGCACTTCTATGATACGGAGAAAGGCACTGGATATTTAGCATGGCACCTTAAGACCATGTCCAGGAATACAGTAAAAAGACCAGCCAAGACAGCTACAGTGGCTCAAGCACAAGGACCAAAGCGCCGAAGATTGGCAGCCACTTTGCCTGAGCAGCTTGATGGAGATGCCTGCAGAGAAGCCATATCATTTCTCATTCACTCTCATGATGAAGCAAGTGTGTTTCAGAAGATGAAGATGACCTTTCAATATCGCCAAGACCTAGTGCATGACCCACAGAGAACCACAGATGTCATTTCCACGGTTTTTAGATGTCAAAGGGCTGGTGAGTTGTCCATTTTATTTATTTACACTTCATTGTTTTGTTGCTTGAATGCAAGTACAATACTCTGACCTTTTTTGAATTTTGTGTATTTATATCAGGGTGTCCGTGCATCCATAAAAAGTCTTAAAGTCTTAAATTCATGTATCTAAAATTAAGGCCTTTAAAAAGTCTTAAATACGTCTATATTTTGCATATAGGTCTTAAATTACATTTAGTTAGGTCTTAAATATGAACGTTCATTTACCGCTTCCGTCATCGCCTTGTTTTTTGTTTTTTGTTTTTGGGAAACGTGTTGTGAGATTCACAGTTAGCTTCGTGTGTTGTACTTCTTTCTGCAGTATCCAGGAACGTAAGTGGCATTTTGCCAACAGTCCGGTCGGAATTTATCGCCGTACACTTCGCCAGTTCCGGAAAGACTTCGACTGCGAAATCTGCTACACTATGGGAAAGTGTTTAGTGTGTTGGCTTGAACAACCAGAATTCAGTTGGTTAAAAGCCGCATAATAATGAATCTGAAGCGTAGTGTACGCTCTGCAAGAGGACCCTCAACTGAAATAAAAAGCAAACTGAAAAACCAAATTAAAATAAAAACTAATGAAATTTAAAAACTATAATAACCTTGACACACAGTCACTCCATTCTTCATTGTTTGAGTTGCTCTGTGAATGGCAATAAATTTAGTTATTTTTTAAAGTAATTCTGGGACTTTATTTTTCCTTACTGTTTCGTACTTCGTGTAGGTCTTAAATTTAGTTCAAAAAGGTCTTAAAGTCTTAAATTTGACTTGTTCAAACCTGCAGAAACCCTGTTATATGCTTATGTGATCAACAGCTGAATCAAGACTTCCTTCTGCTGTTTGGAGCTGAAACAGCCTCCAAGATGCTTGAGAAGTGGGACACAACTTTCAGGCCCACGGTTATCAATGAGGCCAGACACCTGACTCAGTCAATTGAGGTGTGCCGACTTCTAAAAACTACTGAGAAACTGACAGAGAACGATGACACCAGTAAGCTAATCGCTATGATGGATTTTTATTCCTAACAGCAAGTGCTGGTTACTTTGTGCATTCCAACTTGATACTAATGGCTTGTTTCACCTCATTATCCTCCTGATAGCCTGGGACAGTGACATGGCTTCTCTGCTGCTCCTTCTCCATCTCCTGCCACCCACAGCTGGACAGAAGAGGACCAAGATGAGCCCCAGTGATGCAGTGGACAAAATGTTGCACTTTCACAAGGTATGCATGTCTTTTTTTTTTTTTTTTTATCCAATTAGCTAGTATTTTATATGTATTAACTCAATTTGAAATGACTTGGAAAGGCATAGTCAAACAAGAGGACTAAACTGAACGTCTTCATGTTGGCTACAATTCCTCAACAGCGAGGACTTCTTTGGGACACACACACACACACAGATGCGCACACACACAGACAGACACATATGGAGAGAATTTTGTTCCTTTATTATTCAATCAAATAGAATAGATTTGAAACCAAAAAAGAGATTTGAGAGCAAAAGAGAGTAAGTGGCAATCAAAAAAATTTTTTTGAGATCGAAACAGAACAGGTTGCAATTGAAAAAAAATATGAGAGAGCATATTTCTTCAACTTCAATCAAAACTAGTGTTTGTAAGTAAAAACATACGACCATTTTGCTTATAAATCAGTCCTCTTTGCTTTCAAGTTAAAAACCTTTGCTTGCAAATCAGTCCTCTTTGCTTGCAAGTTCTAAAGTTTTGCTTGCGAATTCAACTGCACTTGATGGGCGGGGCCTACGCTGGTGGATGAGAGAAGAGTTTCTATTAGTTGGTTTGACCTGGCTCCAGCGCCAGCTACGCCTTCCGCATTACACCCACCTCTCCCTTGTGCTGTGCTGCTTGGAAGTAAGTTGATAGCCTGTTGCTCTTGAAACGTTTCCCATAAGTAATGAATTGCGCTATATATCGTTGGCTACAGCCTGCCGTACGTTCACAACAACAACAACACAAGTAATGAATTATAATGCCCTGCTGCTGCAAGCACACTAATTAGCAGCAACATGGTTGTCTCTGCTAGTCACGGCCTGAGCAGAGTAGCCTAATGAGTGAGTGAATTACAGGGAGGCGTATACAACGTAGGGCTGTGATTTAAACATTTAGTGTTGCATGGTACTTGCGGTGCCAAAACGTCACGGTTCCTACACAACAGTACTACCGCTGAACGCGGTGCCAGTTTCCACTGTGTAGGGCTGCCGCTACTCCTCCCAGCTCCCATTCTCACTACAGCTGTTCTAATGTCAACAAACACACGTGGCGAATAATTTAACAAATTCATGCACATTACCAAACTCAGATTTATGTGTCTGTAATATTATGGAATGGATCTACAGATTCATTGGGAACACTACATTGATCTTCATTCGCTGTTGTTTTTTATTTACCATGACTTTTATTGTTATGCAATGTTACATAAATACTGTCAAAATAATACGTCCGTTTTTCTTTTAATGCCAGAATGGAAAACCAACAGCAGTCACAAGCTAGGGTAAGTCATTGCTTAATTTGTTTCTGTACAGCCTAAGTGACAGTAATGCATTGTACTGTAATTTACTGATGTCCTTTTACCAATGTCCATACAGAATGAGGGATACATGTGAAATCCCTTTCCAGTATGATGCACGTGAAGCCACAGAGACGGCCAGACACCTCCTGTCTCTGATTTCAAGGGCGATGCCGGATGAAAGTCAGGGACATGGACAGGGACAGGGACAGAGTCAGCGACTCTCAGTCCAGACTGAAATGGCCAGGTAGACAGTTTTGCACCCATGTAAATTGACCACCTAAATGTGTCATGTAAATGAACATTTTCACGTTACATGTATTTTATCAGGATCAGTCTCTTCTCTTCATGTGGAGAGAACATGACCAAGTTAGGCTTTTAACACTGTACATTTTTACTACTTTTTCTACATTGTTTCTACTGTAGACATTATATTGTACCTGCAATTTCACCATTAATGGTATGGGATTATTCAGGTAAAATAAATTACATTACTCTGGCTCTGCCATGATGGTAGCGCAATGATGGAGCTGCTGATTTAGGTTGTGTGGTTTAATTTGTTTATCTGTATTATTTTCTCTGGTACTTGGATGTGGTGCATGTGGCTTGACAGTCGGCTTACTTTAAGTTGGAATTAATAACATTATTTTTCTACAATCACACAGGTCTTTCCCTGGATTCTTCCGAGGCAAGAAAAGAGCACTCCCCAGAGGTCAAATGCCTACAGCCAAGGCTGTGAAGATATGGAAGCCGTTCGATGTTTCCTTTTTTTTACTTGGATCTAATGTGGAAGTAACTCCAAACCCCAGGGAGGAGTTAACTTTTATGTAAGCTGGCCTGGGGAAGAGGACTATGTCAGTAGATTCTGACATATCACATGTTGAGGTATTATGCATGTTGAAGCAAGTACATTGCCTAATTGCCCGTGTCATCAAGGGTTCTGTGCAATGCCTTTCATATACCTCAAAAAATATTTGGTGGTGAAGACATTCCCCAGGATGACACAGCTCTAGGACAGGTGGCTCCTTTCTAAAGCAGCAGGTACATAATTACTGTACTGAAAATGCAACTTCTTTTATGTTTGCTGTGTTAATACTGCAGAAAAACATGAATACATCATGGTTTATGTCCTTATATTGTTTGTCATTTTAATAGGTAGAAATGGAAGGAGGAAACTTTCAGTTTTTCCTTTAGAGGCTGAGGGCTACACTGGGGCCGTATTAAGAAGTGCTTCAGGGGGAGGGAAGTTTGTCCTGTTTATTGTTCCTCTTCAGGACGAACTTGACCTTACACCTCTCCCTGCTAGTGCTCCTGAGTTTGCCCTCATGCCAAAGGCTAGCTGCAAGGATTGCAACACAATGATTGTGTAGTGCAGTGTTGCCCTGAAACACAGGTGAAATGTCTTACTGTTAATTATCAAAGTTAGTACAAGTTTAATATGTGTGTATATTGACTGTTTGAGCCATCTTTAAGCTGTGAACCAAATATAGCTTATCTTGTAACAAATATGAAGTCTGTTGAATAGACTGAATGACAGTGGCACAGTAGTCTGCTAAAAGTTACTGTTGAAAGTTTTTAACACCCCTAGTTTAGCTCTGACATAATATTAAAGAGCTGTTATTGCATCTGTTTTGTTTTACATCTAGGATGAAGATTTGATCTTTGTTGACCAATCTACATCTGGATCTGCCTCATCAACCTGTGAAGACCACAGCCATCAACAAGTAGAGCACTTTTTTTTTTTTTTTACTGTACTACTGTCACTGTTTTACTGTTTTGATGATAAGAGTTTGCCTGTAGCTTTTTGCTCAGGTTGTTAATTCATATGCCTGCATGCAGGAAGATGAGGTCCAATGCCCTATTTGCAAGAGGTTCATGCAAGTTTTTGTGGATGCAGGTCATTGTTTTTGGTCGTCTGACATTTTTTTCCTACTCTGTAGATTCATTTATAAGTTTGTATGTGTCATGTGAAATGTTGCATTTATTATTTTTTGAGACTTAGAAGGCCAGATGTCTGGTTTGTACACTAATTTTGACAGCATATTATCTGTGAAGATCAATAATGATTGCCTTTATTGTTATAGTCCTGAGGACAGAGCCTGTAAAGGAGACACACTTCAGGCTGATTTGGATCTTATCTCATGGTATTATTATTATTATTTATTTTTATTTTTTTATATAATGCTTTTATATGTGCTTAAAAACATATGTCCCAATATCTGTCTTATATCGAGATTTGATATATTCTTACAGTGAGGAGGATGTCATCATCATCTCCTACACAGAATAACAGAGCAGTTAATTAAATAGTCACATGACTGGAATAATCAGACACGTTCCTCTGTACTTGTTTGACAGTCTCCAAGATTTGACTTGCTTTGTTCTGGATTATAGCAATGGTGGCTGGGATAGAAAAAAAAGACTTTTTGAAGGTGATGGTGAAAAGGGAAAGATGCCCAAATACTTGCTCAATGACCTGGATGATGAGCTCTTCAGGTGCATATATATGTATATATATACATATATATATATATATATATATATATATATATATATATATATATATATATATATATATATATATATATATATACACATATATACATATATATATATATACACATATATATATATACATACATACATACATATGATTCTGATTGTGAAACTTCCCCTTGTACTTACGTTGTTTAAACCATCCTGTTCTTGTTTGTAGGGCTGCAGGGGAAATTTTTGCAGTGAGCATAGCACAAGGAGGACCAGCACCACGGTACTTGCAAAAATGGTGTTACAACTTCCTTGTTTCTGGCAATCTTTCTGCTGATGATGTCTGTGATACCACTCACTCACCACTGATACAAGCGGTAAGTTGACTTTTTTTTTCAGACATTGTACCCATTTAATATTGTCTTAAAGTGCTTCACACATACTACTTAATACTGAAAAGAATAAATGTATAATTTAATGTTTTGGGTGTGATTATTTAAGATTGAATAAGCAGATGACATGACAGCCCACATCCAAGACATCGTGGACTGTGGCTACACAGGGAAAATAGACATGGAGCACAAAGACAGCATACTGAGGTAAATACTGCTGTTTTTGTAACACATTGCAGTGTGACCCCAGATTGCCATGTGTAGTTTGTTTTCCCCTCAATAAATGTGAGAATAATGGCAAAGGCTTTCCAAAAGTCTTTTCCAAGGTGCTCTTTGGCTTGAATGTGAAATCTTTTTGACCATTTGAGTAAAGCCAAATGATCTTGAGGCACTATGCTCCTGTTAAAATGTTGAAAGTTTGTTTTGTGTTAATATAGGAATACAAGGAAATAGTATTGCCTGCATATAGTAGCAAAGCCTTTTTCATGGCGTTATTCTTGAGCTTGCTGCCATAACATCAGTGGTGGAACGTAACTAAAATTTACCTTTCATCAAGTACTGCACTTCAGTACAATTTGAAGGTACTTGTACTTCCCCTAAGTATTTCCATTTTTATGATGATTTAATATTGTACTTTATATTCTTTAACTACAAAAAGCTGATAATACTTATTTACTTTTACTGTAGTAGGGGTTTTCGTGCAGGATCTTTTCTTGTAATAGTGTTTTTACATTGCTGTATTCGCACCTTCCCACCATTTCAGTGCTACACCTAGGCAATAGTGTGAAGTTAATTTTTCTGTATTCAGGACAATTTGACTTCATGTGACGACAAAACGCATGCCCATACTCCAACAACTACGTGAGGGCCTGAAAGTGTATAACCTCATCAAAGTGATACAGACAAGGCCAGAAGTGTGTCACAGCCTCTTCATCGCTGGAGACAATGATTTGGTATGCTATTGTACAGTATAGCTTCGAGGTTTTTACAAGTTGTACTACATGGTATTTCCTTAGCTTACCCCTTGCTTCTTAAGCGGGTAATTATCAGGGAATCACAGATTACCTTTTTTTTTTTTTAATCTAGGTGGACTCACATTACATCCTTTCCCATCTGTCCCTGAACTTCAGCTCAAGTGGTTCAAGTAAGCTTGTGAAAGAACGGAAAATCTTGGAGTACTTTCAGGACTTCCTTCTTGAACTTGAAGGTATGTACAACCTTCAATTTAAAGTAAGTAGTAGAATGCCATATCACCCCCATCTTGTTTTCTCTGCACTGGCTTCCAGTTTATTTCAGGATTCATTTTAAAATATTGGTTATCACCTATCAGGCCATTCATGGACAAGCTCCCACTTACATTTCTGAACTCTTGAAAGATTTACCCTCTAAACATCCCATACTTTTGCACTTATTTACTTAGCCAAACTGTTTTTTGCTGAGAAGATAGCTCACAGATGTTTACCTTTTTAACTAGTAGTGCAGTTTAGAATAAAGAAAAATCACAAGTACCACACTAATTTTCCTCCAGGCCTGCTGTTAACAAAAAATTACATGAGCATTTACAGCAAACCAACCCAGGCTGCTGAAAAACGCTGAGCAATTCACCAAATTGTTGGCATATAAAATGACTGAACAGATTTCTTACGACTTAAGCTTTTTGTCTTTTCAAGATGCACACCCTGATCGTACAGAAGATACCCTGACTGTATCCTCAGTCATGCAGTGGATGACGGGTCAAGCCCACAGACATCTGCTTTTAGCGGAGCGGCAGAAATTCAGTATCACTGTGAAGTTTAATCATGAATGTATGAATGACATGCCGACTCATAGTATTTGCTTTCCAACTGTCGGTGCTTGCACTGACACTATCACATTTCCAGTCGCCCACATCAAAGACTATGAGTCCTTCAAAACACTACTGCAAACTGCAATCAAATGGTGCAGGATTTGACAGAGTGTGATGTGGTTTGTTAAAACTGTTGAGAATTTATTTGTGAAGAATAAATAAGTTAATTCAAGTTAATGTGTAAGTTAACGTTAATATTGATGTTACTGTAGTACCCCCCCCCCCCCCCCCCCCCCCCAAGTACCCTCTCTATCATCCAGTCTCTGTCCCAAATGCCTGTTTTTGCATTATGTAACTGTTTTAGATTGTGTACTACTATTGTTTTTTCCATACTGCTCTTTAATTCGCAGTACAGCTGAATTAGAAGCAACCAACTACTTCTCATACAGAAGTTACCTGGTTGCTTCTCATTCAGTTGTACTGCAAATTAAAGAACCATAAGAGATTCAGTTGTACTGTTAATTGAATTAATACTGTACTGTGACCAATGTTATGGATACTAAAAGTTGTTCCATTTTAGCATTCAAGTCTACCTCCACTGAAATATGTTTTTGTTAATGTGGATGATGTATCCACTCAAATCTGTATTTGTTTTTATGTGGATGAGAAATCAAAGTTACTTGACTGCTTCTCTTTCATATTAAAATATTTCAGCTGACAAATAAACAGGAGGCTTTTATTGCGTCAATTTAACAGGAATGGAAATGTGTTTATTGTTTTGCCTTTTGGCAGAGCTTTGGCAGTGCTACTATTTAATTTTCAATATAACAAGCTACAAAGAATAACATCAGGATATATTTGTAACTATTCAGTGGATCAGCTAAAACAGTGTAGGAAGACAGAAACGCACAAATGGCCACAATGAAATTTGAGTTATCCTGACTGACTTCTGTTACAATCCACATCATACTCACACAATGTTGGTGGGTGTTCTGGTTGCTGGATTTGTGGTGGAAACAACACATTGGGACAGCACAGATTACTATAAAGAGTAAAACATCTAGCTTTTGATACTAAGCTAGAACAACTAATTATGATAGGTTGAGAAGATCCCATGCACATTGTGGGACACCATGCCAGACTAGATGCATCATATATGTACAAAAAGAAAAAATGTAGGACAGAGCAAGAACACGGAGTGCAGTCAGTTGTGTGAAAGCAGCTGGTGTAGTTTGGTCCCCGAAGCTTGAATTGAAAAGACAGTTTTACACAGACGGTCACAGGTTAGTCATCACATCTTGTGCCATGGAGTTCAGAGACATAAAGTGAGAGTGGAGGAATATATATCGATCTATCTATTTAAGACTGTCACTGTCAAAGTGCTATTTCAAGGGCACGCAGGTAGATGTCCCGACCAAAGGATGAGGACTCTGTGGTGGGGTTTACTTGCTGCTGCAGTGTGGCAAGTCTTTCTTGTGACAGTGGGCACTGTATGTCTGGAACAACAATTCCTTGCTCAGTGTTTTCTTGTGTGGGTTCTTCCTCTGCTTGCTGGATCTGGAATGACAAATACAAGCCATCCATGAATTAGACATTTATTACTGGCAAAGAGAATGATCTTCTTGTACACACATATAGATCAGAGATCACAAGTCTTTATGCCCTGTTAATGACAATGATGTTTTTACATTTTGTTTTTATTCCCCATTCTGACAAATTTCGAAGGTTATCTTCCCATTACTGTATAGTACTGTATAAATACCTCTGCCAGGTCTGGTTCTGGCACTGGTGCCTGCAGCATCCCAATGTTACATAGCTGATTTGGTGAAAGATTTCCTTCTGTGCGCAATGGATGACAGTTCCAGCTTTCTGTGAAATGCTGCAAGTCAGCTCTCAGTCGCGGTATGAAGACATACCCCACACAGAAGAGGTGCACTGCATTTGACAGGTCGATAAATCCCTCTTCCTCCAAACTGTGGAGCAGATTATAATACTGACATGTTACACTCCAAACGTCTCTCCACAGGCGTTCCACCCTAGAAACAAGCGACAAGGGGATACAGATGAGACAACACTATGTGAGGCTTTGCACTGAATTAAAACCTGAAAACAACTATGAAATATTTAATAGATTTAATAACCTGATACATTTTATTACAATGAACATCATTTTCATCTTACGTTTTAGAACAAAGTAAAACTGGCATTGGATTTTTTGGAATATCACAGGTTTTCATCAGGTGTTTTTTTGTTTGTTTGTTTTTTACCCCAACAGGCTGACTTCTATGTATTCTAATTCTAAAACAGGTGAGCTCTGGTTATCAGTTACCTCTGGTTGTGGACACTTTTCCCAGCGATAAAGCTGCCACAACCCGTTCCTCGCACACTAAACATGCATCTAGCAATGTCTAGGTTTTCTACCCCTTGATCACCTCTTATTCTGAAAGACAGACAAGATACAAAATAATACATTTTTAATGTGTTGGAAATCAGGACAGTTTAATTTATGAAAGAAATATTCATAACATTAACTTAAAGGGGAATTGTCGTTTTTTACAACCTGGACCTTATTTCTAGCATAAAATACGATCATTTACTCACCCAGATAACTTTGGTGTCATTTGGAGTCGTTCGGATGAAATTAGATCCACCGGAGCGCCGCGTATATCCATATAATGCGAGTGATTGGGGCACTGAAGCGCAGCCTCTATATAACGCATTATCTGCCGCGAAAATAGTTCATTTCACCAATATTTTGTTATGATACGCTAGTGCTATTCCCCTCTGAGTCCGGGGTCGCCTGTTATCAACATCCGGGGTCTGTAGGTTGACCTACTAACCTCTGACTCCACTTGAGTATTCGGGTCCATTCTCAGCGCAACTAGCCAGAGCTTGAGGAAGTCCAGGTTGCGGAGAGGAAGCCTGTGGAAGCTGAACTTCGTCCAATTGGTCATTTTGTTCAGACAATTTGGAAATACGCAGTAACGAACCATAGCAGTGCCAAATTGCAGCTAAACGAGCCGACCGCCGCAGACTGGGGCTGTGTCCAAATTCAGGGGCTGCAGCCTTCAAGGCCGCGGCCTTAGCGGTCCACGAAGGCCACGGCCTTCGGAGAGACCTTGAAGGCTACATCCACCGTTGTTAAATGGGACGGTCTAGCCTTCGGAGTATTTCCTGGTTGCGTCACCAGGTGTTCATGCATTAAAGTCTGTTTTGGTTCAAATCTATCAAACGTGTACATTTATTTGTGTGTGTACAATGTGTCAAATCTGAATTGAATTATCAACATTACAAAATAAACATGAACCCATTGGTGAATAACAACTATGTTTACCATAGCATTACCAGCTTCACGTATTTTAACTGAAAGTTAAACTTTGGAGGTTTTATAGTCTCTTGAAGTTTAACATATCTGGCGTTGGATGTTCAAATGAGTAAAAACCGAGTATAAACCCATTACTTAAATTTAAATGTCATGTCTGCGCCACTTGATGTCGCCATTTTCTCTTGCTTCCTCTTCTGTTTCGGGACTGAGCAGCGGTGCGCAAAGGATCTTGGGATATGTGAGGCCGCGAAGGATAGTAGCGGTGCGTCCTCCTAAACGAGGGTGGGGAAGGCTGCATTTGTGGGCTGCATGTGGCGCAGCCTTCGAATTTGGACAGCCTTCGCGCAGCGTTGTGACGTAATTGGCCTTCAAATGCGCCCTTCCTGGGCTGCAGCCCCTGAATTTGGACCATGGATCTATAATAAGACCTGGATATGACGACGCCTCTCAGCAGACACGCCGATTTTTCCCAGTGGCCACTCGTGGTATTGCAACAAAAAATCCCATGGGGCCCAGAAAGCATTTTTCCCATAAGCCGTAATAGTAAAAGAGAAGCCTGTAAAACTGTTCTCAGGACACCTCCAGCTGTAACCACTGTTAATTGCTAATCTTTGTATTCCATATTTTTAAGTCATGGACTTTTAAACCGTCAAAAAGTTTTCTAAAGGCCAGAAAAGCCCCCCCAAAGTCTCATTTTCCATGGTGACGTCACAGCTGTGTGCGTGCACTCCCAAGCGCGGTCCCGCTGTGTCTCGGGAGCGAGGATGCCTGTTGGCTTAATGACGGCTCTGAACGGGGCTAAACGTGGTCGGAAAAGTGAATTAAACGACTCCAGGGTGAGTTTTTTTTCGAGACAGAGTTGTGATACAAGTTTCATATTTTAAACGGCATGTATTTTTAAATGCAATTCTAAAGGTATTTTGGCGTTAAATTAGTGATGGGATTTTCGGCTCCTTTGCGAGATCCGGCTCTAACGGCTCTTCTTGATGTGGAGAGCCGGCTCTTTCGGCTCCCAAACGGCTCACATACGCATTTTTTTACATTATTAATTAATTAATAGTGTAAACCTAATTTTACGTCATTTTGTTTCATTATTGACATTGTTAAGCACTTATATGAGTAAAAATGCAGCACAACAATGCTTTATGAATAAAACTTTTATTTAAACCAATTCAATTATCACAAAATAGCACCACTTCCATAAAAATAACTTAAAAAATAAATAGTTAAATATAAATAGGGCCTAGAAACACCCACCACAATACAAAAAAGTAGGCTGTCAAAGCAGCTTCATAACAGAAAAGGTGCCCCAATACAAATATTAAATACAGTGCTATTAAATTAAAGTATAAAACTATTAACATGTCACAACGTGAACAACACCAGTTTTGAACCACTATAGAGTTAAGGAACTTACTGTATCACTCAAAGACTTACAGATTGGCGTTCAGAAATACCAGGTGTCTAAGCTTGGCCGGGCTGATCCTATTCCTTCTCTCTGTGATGATCTGTCCAGTCTTGGAGAAGATTCTCTCTGATGGCACGGATGTTGCCACTATGCACAATCTGTGTGCCATTACGTGGGAGAGATATGGATAGATTGGTGCCTTTTTCTCCCACCAGCTCAGTGGGTCGGCACTGCACGGGAAAAGAGGCTCCTCAAGGTAGGACCTCACCTCGAGAATGGAATCAGCCGTGGGATTCCGGATTGCAGTGTCCCCGCTTGCCCGCTCCTCAAAAAACTTCCAAACAGCTGATGCTTGGTGCTCGTCCGGCTCAGGTGCTGCTGCTCCCTCCTCTCCCCCATGGCCCCCTTGCAGGTGGGATGACTGCCCATGCCTCGATGCTGCTGTTGTGATTCTTTGAAGGGCTTCATCGATGGCTCTGTTGTCATTGAAGGCCACCTTTTTGAAGCGGGGGTCGAGGATGGTGCATTCTGACAGAACGGCATTGTATTCCATCCGGTGGAATTTTTTGTCCATGCTGGCACAGAGGGAGTCCACCAGCTCCTTCACATCCTCTGAGGTGACTCTGCTTTGTTGGCCTGCTGTAACTTGCTGGAGTCCCCTGCACAGGATCAGCATCTTGGAGGCAGTGACATACCTGAAAAAAGAAGCATCAAAATATTACTTATATTTGATATGATTGATTTATATCATACTTAGCAATATTATTTTAAGCATCACTTCTAAATTGATTTACATAGGCTATAATTCTTTTTATTTTGCAGCCTAATATTATTTTCAGTCACTTCTAAAACTGTCAAAAAATATTGCACAAAAAAATACAATGATAATAACATCCTAATAAAGTTTAATAGATGTCATATTAATATTATAGCAAAGTTCAATGAGATGATGTTTGAAATTGAACACTGTACCTCTCTGCGCTGATCTCGACTGTGACCTGGTCAAAGGGCTCCAGGACACTGCAGGCCTCTTGCAGGGCCCCCCACTCCTCCTGGCTGAGAGGAGCCACAGGGGCATTGATGACGGCCAGTGTTGCAATAACTGCATCCTTCGATTCCAGCATTCGCTGGATCATGTGGAATGTTGAGTTCCAGCGAGTGACACACTCCTGTTTGAGCTTCAGCTCCGTCATGGACATCTGCTGCTGGGTTGCTTTCAATTTTTGGGTTGCTGCTGTGCTCCTGTGGAAAAATTCCACTATGGCCTTTACTTTATCCACAGTGGGCTTCATAGCCCTCAGAGCATTCCTGACGAACAGATTTATGGTGTGAGCTAGGCATGGATGGTGTGTCCATTTCAACAGCTGAATGGCTCTGGTTATATTGGCTGCATTATCTGTCACACAGCACACAACTTTGCTCTCCACCCCCCACTCTTTTGCCACTCGGTGGAGCTCTGCAGCCAGGTTTTCGGAAGTGTGTCTGTCACTGAACTCAAAGCAGTCCAGCAAACATGATACCATCTTGTAATTTTCTATGAAATGGCAGGTGACAGACATGAATGATGTGGTGGTGCGGGATGTCCAGCAGTCAGTTGTCAAACATACAGCTGAGGCTCTATTCACCTTTTCTTGCAGGGAGGTCCGTACATCGTCGTATAGGTCTGGGATGAATTTCTGTGTGAGGGTTTTTCGGCTGGGGATGGCATACATAGGATTGAGGGCGTGGCAGAAATTCCTAAATCCAACATCCTCAACGATGGCAAAGGGTTGGAAATCTCTGGCTACCATCTTGGCCAACTCCAGGTCAATTGCTCTCTGTCTTGCTGGAGTTAATGATTTCTGGAGGAACTGCTTCATGGAGCTCTGGGTTGTGGATGCAGGAGGGTGGGCTGCAGGCTGGGATGTAGAGATGGTGGCAGTTGTTGCTGATGCTGAGGGAGTAGTTGTTCTGGTACCTGAGAAAGCTGCAGCTGTTGCACTTGTGCTGTCAGAAGGTTGTGATGATTCATTTTCTGTCCTCGACTCCTCCATCACCACTGCTGGATGCATTAGCCGCAGGTGTCTGTGCATATTATTTGTGGAACCTGCACGATAGGAGCAGGTCGATTTGCAGTGTCTGCACTCTGCCCTGTTTGGGTCAGATGTTGTATTAAAATGAGTCCAGATTTTACTGCGTTTTCTATCACCACTCATTTTCACACCTATATTCAATTGTCACTGACTTCTTGTGTGTGCCTCTTCTTGGCCGCTCAGAGTGACTGACTGCAGTGCACCTGTGACGACGAATGCTATAGAGCTTGGCCAATTGCCTGGGGTTAAACAAAAAAAAGTGGAGATAAACTTTTTTTCAGTGTTTTCCCGCTACATTGTTAATTGAAAGCTGTTTGTGATTGGACAGATGTGTGGCGCACACGCTTGACACGAGGGCAGTGGAGACAGCCAGGCACCAACGGAGGCAAAAAACCGGTGCAAGATTTTTTTCAGTGTTTTCCCCGTCACTTTCTTAATTGAAAACTGATTGTGATTGGTCAGATGTGTGGAGCACACGCTTGACATGAAGGCAGTGGAGACAGCAAGGCACCAACGGAGGGGAAAAAAACTCCCCGCTCTAGCACAGGCAGCAGAACAAGACGTCGGAGAGGGAGAGAGAGAGTGAGAGACTCAGAGCGAGAAGGAGGAGGGGAGGGGGAGGGGAGAGAGAGCAAGGAGGCACCGCAGGGTAAAAAAACGACGTGGGAAACAACAGAGCACACGCACAGTACAGGGAAGTGGAGAGACAGCGATATACTGAAGAAAAAAAAACGGCTCCCAACAAACGGCTCTCATTGGAGAACCGGTTCTAATCGTTCACGGCAAAGAGCCAGCTCTTTGAACCGGCTCGTTCGTGAACGACACATCACTACGTTAAATTACCCGCTTAATGACATTTTCACTTACTGCCAGTGCCACTGCTGTGTAAAAGTCAAGTTATTTACCTGCATGTGATAGTTTCGGTGATGTGTCACCAGGGTCTCGGTCTCACCTTGACTGATGTTCAATATCCTTTTCATCCTATCATAACGACCTTTTATTACGGTTTGAACCGTCTCAGTCTGATGACCTGGAATTATGCAATGTGCAGCAGAGCATACTGATGATGATGCAAGTATAAACTACAACGCAATAAATAATAAAGATGAATAAAATATAAAAATATAAAATTAATTAATTAAGAAATGCACATTTTACTTACATAATGTCAAAGCATTCTCTATTTAAAGAAAGTAAGAAACAACAGTCAACATGCAGTTACACATGTTTTACTCTCACTCGGCTCTTACAAACTATTCTCAGTTTTGCAGACTGTAATCACAAATTAAACAATTTTTACTTGGGACAGATTTGATTGAGCCTTGGAAATATTTTACACTTATTTTTTATACATATATGCACAATCAACTTAACAATGCACATGAATAAAGGCACTTGCACTTCGGTAGAGATATTTGCACTTTATTGGATTCGCACACAACATTGTTTACACATCACACCAGCTCCGCCTGAAAGGGAGACAGTCAGGATCCTGGACATGGTGGATCACTTTGTTAGTATTTGGTGGAACATGTGCCATAATTACTGTGGCTTACATGTGTAGAATATAGTGCCATAAGTGTGTGCATGTAGTTGAGTCATTGTGTACAGTATGAAACACTAAACTGTCCTCTGTGCTCCAGGGTTTTTGCCAGAAGGCTTCCCCGGGGGCCAGACGCCTCTTTATATCGGTGAGAGATGTCTTGTGTAGATGGTGGAAAGCTTAATCTTTGTTTGGAGTAAGAGTGGGTGTATTAAAATATTGCATGGGGGTTAGGAGTTAGCAGTGTGTTAAAGGCTGAATATGGAGAGTGAAGAGAAAAAACACCACCTATTGACCAGAGATGGGAGTCACAGCAACAGATAAAGTGATTCCTGCAGTCGGTTGCCAGGCCCGTTGCTAAGGACGCCACTCTGGTCAGAGTAGCACAGAGAATAACTATGCAGGGTATTTACCTTGTGTTTCATTTTTACCTTCATTAAACAGCTTCAGACTAATTGTGATGGTAGATGTGGTAAATGACTTGTAACTTGTTACAGGGAGAGTGGAGGCTCCTTCCGTATCGTGGCTAAAAACCAACCCTGCGATCAGCCTCGGGACCGGGCGGTGACAGTCGCTCTGGCCACAGGCTCAGCTCCCATCTCTGTGGCACCGTGAGTCCGCGACACAAACGCGCCCCGTAACATGTGATCTGTTGTTTATGACAGATCAGACTACACAAATACACACAACATGTATATGATAATCCATCGATCCACCGACTGACTTCACTGAAAACAAATGCATACGACCGGGAGGAGGGTGAGGAAAACAGCGGAGAACAACGTTTTATCCTTACTTAAAAAAAATAAAACAACACAAATTAACCACGTATAGTCTATAACCATGACTTTGAGAACATCACCGGCTGATGTGACCTATAAATCCATCATTTGATTGTGTAGATTTTTCATTACCGGTCAAACTCATCCACAAGCACTCATGAGCGCGCAGCGCTTGTTCAGAACGCGGTTTGCTCGTTCTCATACGGTGGCCGTGAAGTGCAAAACACAACGGCAAATCAGACAACAACGGCAAAAGAGAAAACACAACACAAAAAGAGAAAACACAACACAAAAAGAGAAAACACAACGGCAAAAGAGAAAACACAACCCCAAAAGAGAAAACACAACACAAAGAGAGAAAACACAACACAAAAAGAGAAAACACAACACAAAAAGAGAAAACACAACACAAAAAGAGAAAACACAACGGCAAAAGAGAAAACACAACACAAAAAGAGAAAACACAACACAAAAAGAGAAAACACAACACAAAAAGAGAAAACACAACGGCAAAAGAGAAAACACAACACAAAAAGAGAAAACACAACACAAAAAGAGAAAACACAACAACATTAACCAAACCGGAAAAGGTAGGAACCCTTGGGCGACATGAATCGTCGCTGATTGGACTGGTCCGTCCTTTGAACCGGAAGGACATGGTTTACATGTTTTCAAAACAAGAGCGCTGCCAGTGACGACGTACACACTGCTATTAAAGAATATTTTGATGACGAGACCAAATCACCGCGACGATCAGCCCTCCTGACCGAGACTCAGTGAACTTTCCCCCCAGAAAACAGCCTCTTTCCCCCCGAGTGAAATAGTCAGACGTCCTGTTGACTGATGGTGATTATGTAATTTAGAGAAAAACGTAACTTTGTCACTTTCCAGGATGTTTGGTGGGTCGGGATCTCAATCACAACACATTATAACGGCATCCATATGATTATAATCAGTCAGCGGGTACATGTTTAGATTAACAGGAGGACACCGGGAAACACCTTGAAAAAAACACATACGTCATCGTCATGACGTGTACCGTCACACCTCCTTTGGAGCCGCAGCGCCGGCTTTCTGTGTGAATTATACTCCGGTTCGTCTTTTACGCCGGAGCTGCTTGGTTCTGTGTGAACAACCAACGGCGGAGAATTGGCGAACCACTGCTGCGGTGATAATCCGGCGTCTCTGTGTGATTTCAGAGCTTCCCCGCTGGACACCCTCGAGTGGCCTCACCCGCTCGTTTGGGCTGAAAATAGGAAAACAAACACCAGTTTTCAATGTTTGGTGCATACAGAAAAACGAAATATTGACTCGTATTTTCGTTTTTCGTTTGCCACATTAAATAGAATTGCATGATCAGATGATACACGGACCCATATCCATGTCCTGCATCAAAATATTCTTTAATAGCAGTGTGTACGTCGTCACTGGCAGCGCTCTTGTTTTGAAAACATGTAAACCATGTCCTTCCGGTTCAAAGGACGGACCAGTCCAATCAGCGACGATTCATGTCGCCCGAGGGTTCCTACCTTTTCCGGTTTGGTTAATGTTGTTGTGTTTTCTCTTTCTGTGTTGTGTTTTCTCTTTTTGTGTTGTGTTTTCTCTTTTTGTGTTGTGTTTTCTCTTTTGCCGTTGTGTTTTCTCTTTTTGTGTTGTGTTTTCTCTTTTTGTGTTGTGTTTTCTCTTTTTGTGTTGTGTTTTCTCTCTTTGTGTTGTGTTTTCTCTTTTGCCGTTGTTGTCTGATTTGCCGTTGTGTTTTGCACTTCACGGCCACCGTATTCTCATTGCCCCAGGGCATGATGGGAGGCCCCAGAGCATCATGGGGGGTGACTCAACTGCGCATGCTCTATGGGCCCCATAACGCGGAAGTAAACCCGGAAGTCAGAAACTTTTTCGGCGTATGCGCCAGGCGAGCAACTCCGTTGAAATCAACGGCCGCCATTTTTGGTCTGGTATCCATTAATAATAGATCCATGATTTGGACACGGCCTGGCTGTGCTGTGGCTGCGTGCGGCGCTCAGAGATGACATCATCCAGGTCAGAGGTTAGTAGGTCAACCTACAGACCCCGGATGTTGATAACAGGCAACCCCGGACTCAGAGGGGAATAGCACTAGCGTATCATAACAAAATATTGGTGAAATGAACTAGTTTCGCAGCAGATAATGCGTTATATAGAGGCTGCGCTTCGGTGCCCCGATCACTCGCATTATATGGATATACGCGGCGCTCCTGTAGCCAGGTGTAAAAAAACACTCAGCTATAACAAAAGGAAGAGAGACTGTATATTTTCTTATATTATCTTTAATTGTAATGTTCAGTCGCTGAAGTGTTAATTTTCCCATTGCAATTAAATGCACCACACAGTTCACGTAGCCCCACGTGGGGGTACCTAGTCTCAGCAGCCAATCAGAGGCTACGCAAGCCACGCTCAGCCTGTCCTCTCGAAGCAAAGTGCAAAGCGCGCTATTTTTCCCAGTCACTTCCGACTTCAGCCAGAGAAACGAGGGCTGCTGCATGTAAAA
The DNA here is from genome assembly GCF_040436345.1 of Pagrus major. Lineage (NCBI taxonomy): Eukaryota > Metazoa > Chordata > Actinopteri > Spariformes > Sparidae > Pagrus > Pagrus major. The sequence goes on along the minus strand of NC_133238.1, from coordinate 480,140 downwards.
GAGGAGAGAAAACAGGGGGAAAACCCAGAGTTTACCTGTGAAAAAGGAAAAAAAAAGAGTGGAGCACTTACCCACTGGAGTCCGGAGCTGAGTGACGGAGCAAAGGAGAGGAGTTGCGTCGGTAAGACGAGTCAATTATCCGATAAAAAAAAAACAGCTTGTTGACGCTTACCATCGTCGTCGATGCTAATGCTAGCTCTGTGCCTAATAGGCTAACCACTTGCCTTTCATCTGGAGAGCTGCTACGAAGTCCGACACCGGCGTGCTTCGCCTTGATACACACAGAGCAACGGTGAGAGATGTGCATTTTAGCTGCTCTGGTGCTGTTTTCCCCTTTTATCCCTTGTTTATGCAAGTGCTAAGAGAAAGCATTGGTGATATTAAGGTTATGAGAGTGAACTGAAGTGAAAAATGGTGCAATATTTCTGAACATGTTTACATTGTGGTTATCATTTCATGTTGATGTGAATATATTTAAAGGGGAAGTGTTTACATTTTCTTAATGCCAATTTGAAAGGAAAATGAGTCGTTTCATATGTTGTGATGAATGTTACAATATTTTATTTATGTTACTTCAACTGAGCTTAAAGTTACAAGAGGGTCATTTTTGGTGCATTTCTCTTTCATGAATAGGCCTATATAGTGTAAGAGTAAATTGAGCACACCTCTTTAATACCTCTAAGTCTTTACTCAGAATGTGTACTGTTATTTTATTTGCACATGGTTCTGATATGCTTGTGATACATGATATTTTGAATGTTAATGGTTACTTACCGTAGCTATTATTGAAACCCTGTTCACACGAACAGCAGGTAAATATGTGAGCACTTTAATGTTTAGTTCTCATAAATGATACTTAAGATTTAAGACTGAATGTTGTACAACTAAAACAAAGATTTGAAATTTGAATAGAAATAAAATAATATTCATGTCAGAATTAGATGTAAAGAAGTGCATCTTTTGACAGAATATCCCTAATGATGCATCTGAGAACGAATGGTGTTGAATGGAAATTTTCTGACCCTGTCTATAGGTCAGGTTTTTTTGGAGGACTGAATGTGGTTCAGGACACACTTCCTGCTGAAACCGATGGCGAGCTAAGTACCCTGAAGAAAGTTCAGCACCGAGGAGATCCACGTACACAACTATTCACACAAACATTACACACTGACATTACACTACACGACCAAAGTGCCTTACTTTGATCCTGGGAATCAGATGAACTGCAGTGACTCAAACACACAAACCTGAACAACTTTTTATTTTGTTTATGGCCCCAACGGAGATTTTTTTATTTTCTAGTGTGCACACTACTTTCTTATTTTTCTAAATGTTTGGGTAATTTTGGATCCTGTTAAAAATTATAAGAGTGACTACTCAACTGTTATTCTCGTGTCTGTCTCTTTATTGTTGCTCATACTGTGGCTCCTGTCGAATTTAGTATCTTCTGATTCTGGTCCAGCTTCCATTATTAATTTAATTGGTTATTATACTGTAATTCACTTTTATAATCTTTAAAATTGGTTACACTCCACTGGATCTAATTTCGTCCGAACGACTCCAAATGACACCAAAGTTATCTGGGTGAGTAAATGATCGTATTTTATGCTTGAAATAAGGTCCAGGTTGTAAAAAACGACAATTCCCCTTTAATAATTTGCAGTGAGATTGAACATGAAATGCCTGTGTTTTGCAGAATAGAAGAAAATAATGTTGTTAAGCCAAACTCCCAATACAACAGTGTAAAAATACTGAATTTCAAGTAGAAGTTCTCTGTAGAAAAATGCTACAGTTAAAGTCCATAATTATTATCAGCTCACTGTATTGTGGTAAAAGTAGTGTTTTGATCCCTCTGACTGATACATTATTATGTATGACATATTTAGATTTTTAATAGTGAAGCATTAGTGTTGGAACAGCATGTTAAGGTTTTAGCTACTGGAGGTGGAAATTGTTTACACTTTATATGCACTAATTTTAGTCCAGTTGTTTACAACCTAAGTCCCATGCCACGCCAAAAGGCTAGCAGAGAAATTTGAGGGGTGGTGAGGTGATTAATGGGAGAGGAATTACTTTTTTTCTCTAACCTTTGACTTTAGGTGAAATATTTGATTATTTAAACATTTATTGACATGAAACCATGAAAGAAGTTTAGAATGAAAAATCATTTGCGGAGCTGTTAGCAACTCAGACATCAGAAATGTAACCCTGAATACATGAGACAGAAAGGTTTCATATTTAACCATCAAATGTAGCGGGTTAGAAAGTATTACATATTATGTATTACATATATGTAATGTGGTGGAGTGGAACTACAAATTAACATAAAATGGAAATGCACTCGAGAACTACAAGTACCTCAAAAATAGACTTTAATTAGACATTGAGTAAAATAACATTGAACTGATGAGGAATAGTGATCAGTCAGTCACTCCAGCTGTTTGGAACATGGATTATTATTTTTCAGTTTACTACTGCTAACATTGTGTGTTGACAACAAAATCTTGTCACATTTCTTCTGAACAACTGCACTTACCTTGATGGCCATCCACATTTCTGAACTCCATCCATGAAGAATTGCAAAGCTGTCTCTGCTTTGTTGTTTCCTGCTGTGTCCAGATAAAATATCTGTAACAAAGTGTGTGTAGTGGTTCATGTAGTGGTTCAAAACAAAAAATGGTGAACAAGGTTGTGAAAAAAGATTACCTTCCTCGAGAAGCCATCAATTGCTCCATAAATCACAATGTTGTACCTACCAAAAAGTTGATTGTTAGTTGTATGAGCCATTTCCGTGTGACTGCGTGTCTGTATGGGGCCAGTAGGTGTCCTCAGCGCACCACGAAAGGGGAGTCTACATAGGTGGGAGTTATTGTTCCGGGGTCAGGGGTCAGGTGCTGCAAAGGGGAAGAGCACACAGTTTTCGACCGCTCTGTCATGCTGCGGCAGGCGAGTCGCATCGGTAATGGTGCATGGACTTTGTTCACACTAGAAGATGTTTTGGTGAGAAAAATAAACCATGATCGCAAATTAACCGATTCCGAAGTCGTCTGTGTCTCGCAGTGTTCGGCAAACGCGTCAACCTAAGTTCAGCCCTCTATGCAGCCCCTCAGTGGCTTTAAGCACTAGGTTTAGCCTCTACATTAGTCATCACTGATATTACAAGTGAGTGACATCAATTCACAATTGATTAGAAGAAGTTCAGTAGGCAAAAACACACTGGATTAACTTGTGATTTGTGTCGATGTGGACAAGTGACAGAGGAGCAGGAATGGAGTACGTCCGTCTTGCAATGCAAGACAGTTGGACCATTCGAGCTACTACTCCTGCACCATTCACACGCTGCAAAGAACTTTTTACTCTTCTCCATGGAATCCGGTAACCCATTGATCTAAGGGATCCTTTGACTAGCCTGTAGCCAGCATGGGGCAATCTTGCTTTCACTGACCTAACCTTTAAATCTAGAATATGATCAGGGATGTCTGAATACCCTTCTCTGACAGAGAGGTTATGCTCTTGCATTCGTCTGTAAAGGGTAGATCTTGAAATCCCATGGAGATTCGCAAGAGATGTCAGTGGTAACTCTGTACCAAGAAGATTCAGCAGCGTTTGTCTGTCTATGTTGAGGCGGGGTCGCCCCACACTCCCACTCCATTCAACAACAGCCACATCATCAAACAGTGGAGGGGCCGTACTGTAGGGCTGAACAATTTTAGGAAAAGATCTAATTGCGATTTTTCTGGCAGATATTGCGATTTCGATTTGATTCATGATTTCCTTCAAATCAAGCTTCAGTGCAATATTCACAATGTACAGTAACATTAAAACATTAAATGCTATTACTCTAATGCAAGGATGAAAACTAAAGTTAAAAATTGCTTCCAACTGTGGTGCCAGCTGTGGTGCCAGTTTCCACTGTGTAGCGGCAGCCCGCTACACAGTGGAAACTGGCACCGCGTTCAGCGGTAGTTTAGTATTCCACGGTAGTACTGTTGTGTAGGAACTGTGACGTTTTGGCACCGCAAGTACCATGCAACAATAAATGTTTAAATCACAGCCCTATGTTGTATACGCCTCCCTGTAATTCACTCACTCATTAGGTTACTCTGCTCAGGCCGTGACTAGCAGAGACAACCATGTTGCTGCTAATCAGTGTACTTGCAGCAGCAGGGCGTTATAATTCATTACTTGTGTTGTTGTTGTTGTGAACGTACGGCAGGCTGTAGCCAACAATATATAGTGCAATTCATTACTTATGGGAAATGTTTCAAGAGCAACAGGCTATCAACTTACTTCCAAGCAGCACAGCACAAGGGAGAAGTGGGTGTAATGCGGAAGGCGTAGCTGGCGCTGGAGCCAGGTCAAACCAACCAATAGAAACTCTTCTCTCATCTACCAGCGTAGGCCCCGCCATCAAGTGCAGTTGAATTCGCAAGCAAAACTTTAGAACTTGCAAGGGAAGAGGACTGATTTGCAAACAAAACTTTATAGCTCGCAAGCAAAGGTTTTTAACTTGAAAGCAAATAGGACTGATTTATAATCAAAATGGTCGTATGTTTTTACTTACAAACACTAGGTTTGATTGAAGTTGAAGAAATATGCTCTCTCACATTTTTTTTTTCAATTGCAACCTGTTCTGTTTCGATCTCAAAAAAAAAAAATTTGATTGCCACTTACTCTCTTTTGCTCTCAAATCTCTTTTTTGGTTTCAAATCTATTCTATTTGATTGAATAATAAAGGAACAAAATTCTCTCCATAGACACACACACACAGTTTGTCATGGCTTGTTTAACAACTCAACTTTTCTGGTGTACAGACCCAAGTGAGCAGTTGAAAACTTGATAGTGTAATGTGTTGATGTTACCCTGTTTTTAGTAGAGATGGGATTTATGGCTCTTTGAGGGGAGCTGGATCTTGGTGAGCCGTTCCCTTCAAAGAGCCGTTCAAAAAACTGGCTCATTTGACTGATTTTTATATTTATTAAGTTTTAAGAAGCCAGCCTGGTGGTAACTCATTTTATCTTGGAGATAATCACTGGGAGGTATGATGGGGTGAGATTTGGAACAAAATAATACAAAATTAGATATCCCACCAATATCTGAGTTTGAATTATTCTGAAATATTGATTATCACGACACACGAGAGACTGACTGTCCTCCTCCTAATTAAGACCGCTGCAGCTGCTCTGCTCTCCGAGGCAGGGGCAGTCACGTGTTTCTGTTTTTTGTTTTTTGTTTTTTTACGCAAAGGCAGCATGCACAACTTAGGTGGCGTCATGCTACATTTGCATATCTAATAAGCACCGTGCAGCTGGGCTGCACTCCTCCCCATGTAACTTTTTTTTCCCTCCTGTTCTCTGTCCCACTCAGGGGAGGAGCAAAGGAGGAGCTTTTGTGTGCATCTGCGTGAAACACACAGTGATAAAAAAAAAAAAGAACGGTTCCCAGCTGCGACTCGGTTCCCATCGTTCATGTTAACGAGCCGTTCAAAGAATCGGTTCGTTCGTGAACGTCGCAACACTAGTTTTTAGTCATGCTGCAGCTTGGATGAACACCTTCGGAGAAGAGATGGTAGACAACCATACATCCTTGCTGTTGGTCGAACCAGGAACAGGATTGACACTTTCTACATTGTTGTGGACAAACAGCTCAACCCCTGCCAAGCCACTAGCTCGTTGGGTGCATTTGACGAACTGTTTAAATCCCACTACGTGTTCAACCTGTCGTACGAATGAGTACCTGGGCCAGCTCTTCACCTTCGTGCAAACAACAGTTTTCAATATTGATGTCATAACAACAAATGAGTCTCCCAGAGTTTGTGAGTTTCGTGCTAAAGTCTTCAACTAAAGTACTTAAATGTTTAAGTGTTTCATTTGTCAAGCTGTGCATGTTCCCTGTCAGTCCTTGATCTCTCATCTAAGACTTGATCACAGTTTTTATCTTAGCACCAGGTTAAAGTTAGTTTGTGCACAAGATCGTTGTAGGTGTCAGTTTTCAACATATTCAGGTTTCAAAAAACATTTAATTTGTTCTCATGAGAAGGATTCTCGTCAAAGTGGAGATGCAGCAAGGCCAGAGTCATTTCAAACTAATTTCCACATGCCCCAAGATACTTCAGAAGTTGCTGGAACAAGTGCCATGCAGAACCCAGAGTCCAAGTGTTTTGAGGACAATGGATCAGGTCAAAGGAACAAAGAAAATACAGAAAATATTTGTGCTTCAATTATTGCTAAACTACAAGGAAGTGGCATAGCAAATAGTGTTGTTTCATCAGTTGTTGGTGATTTGGAAGAACTTGCTAGTGGACTGCACACTCAGGTTAAGCAGCGAGTACTGTCTGCTGTGCCTAAAGATAATCCTGTAAGAGCTACATTGGAAAAAGTTCTGGAGACTTTTGAAAACCCATTTGTTAACTTCAATACTGAAAGTAAAAGATTGAATTATTTCAACAAGAAATGGGGTGTTGTGGAGCCAGTAAAAAAATTCTAGGAATTCGATTTGATACAAGGCAAAATAAACAAACAGGTACTTATGATCAAGTCCCAGTGAACAATACATTTGTTTACATACCAATTTTAGAAATGATAAAATTAATGTGCTGAAATGCTGATATTTGTAAACTGCTTGGGGAAACTTGTAAATCAAGACCTGACAGATACGAAGACTTTTGTGATGGAAGTTATTCTAAGACACATCCATTGTTCTCTAAACACCAGAATTCTTTACAAATCCAGTTGTTCTAGGATGCACGCAATTCTGGGATTTACAGAATCTTTCAGTGGACGTTATTTTTGTTGTTTATGTTTGATAGAAAAAGATGATGCCCAGAATGTTTACAATGAGGATGACCCCAAGATAATCTTGTGTGGAAAGGAACTTTTTGAAATGCACTGCAATGAGTTGCTGTCAGACCCACAGAAGTTATCTGTGTTTGGTTTAAAAAAGAACTCGACTCTTAACAGCCTACAGTTCTTTCATGTTATATGTCATAATTTTTCTTTGGACATTATGCATGACATTCTGGAAGGGGTGGCTCAGTATGAGCTGAAGTTACTGTTGGAATATCTCTTGGAAAATGTTTTATCGAAACCTTGTCTAGAATTTATGCCTTTGACTATGGGTATGTGGAGCGCAAAAATCGACCTACAAGGATTAACTTGGACAGTAGTGGCAATAATATAGGGCTCAATTCCATTTAGACTCTTTGTCTCGTAAGAAACATTGCTCTGCTTTTTGATGACATTGTGCCAGAAGGAAACCGAAACTGGTTTTTTGCTGCTGCTTTTACTGCAGATAATTAGGGCCCGAGCAGGGAACCTGCGAGGTCCCTATTGTTTTTCGAATGATTATTATTATTTTCCTTTGTCCTTAATGATCGCATTTTTCACTGCCTGAATGTGAATGAAAAAAGAATTTTATTTGGCAAACTCATTAGGCTTGGCGAAAAATTTTATAATCTGTTGTTGTTGTGAACGTGCACCACTAGGTGGCGCTATTATCAAGGAAAGTGCGTTTTGGCTAATAACTCCCACATACTTTGTCGCACCTTCAAAAACCTTATATCCACGCGTTCAGTGAATTGTGCTGAATCTCCGGATATAGGTCACGCCCATTTCCGCCTGGCGTTTTTTTTCACTAGCTCGCGAAATGTCGCAAACCTACTTTTTTGAACTCCTCCCAGGCAATTTCACCAATTTGCACCAAACTTTGCACACAGCATCTGTGGACCCTCCTGACAAAGAGTTATTAAAAGAATTTTGATATTCCAAAAAATACTCAAGTTATTAAATAACAACTTCCTGCAGATTTCGTTCCAAACAGGAAGTGTTGCATATCTCCACATTGGTATGTCCAAATGGCATGAAACTCAGGATACTACTTCCCCATGAGCCCCTAAGGCTCTGTGTAATATCTTGGCCCATGACCACTAGGTGGCGCTCTTTAAATTGAAGTATTTTATATCTCCACATTGGTTGCTCCGATTAACACAAAACGTGGTACACTCATTGACACTGCCCTCCTGAGGATAGCTGATGAAGGTGTTATCGATCTGACACTAGGTGGCACTCTGGTGGCAGTTTCCTTTTATATTTGGCACTGTGCCCACACCATAACACTTATGGCTATGAAATTGATAGGGGTGGTATAGACCGGCCCCTGTAACTCACACACCAAAAATGACCAGCAGGGGGCGCTATCATCAACACAAACCGTTTTTGCCTAATAACTCCCACATAATATGGCGCACATTGTTAAACCTTATATCTACGTGTTCCGTGCATAGAGCTGAATTGTGTGATGTAGGCCACGCCCACTTTCTCGCCAGAACTCAATTTGCAAATTCGCCAAATGTCGCAAACCTACTTTTTCAAACTCCTCCCAGGCAATTTCACCAATTTGCACAAAACTTTGCACACAGCATCTGTGGACCCTTCTGACAAAAAGTTATTAAAAGAATTTTGATATGCCAAAGAATACTCAAGTTATTAAATAACAACTTCCTGTGGATTCAGGTCAAAACAGGAAGTGTTGCATATCTCCACATTGGTGTGTCCAAATGACATGAAACTCAGTATACTACTTCCACATGAGCCCCTTATGCTCTGTGCAAAATATTAGCCGATGACCTGGCGCTCTTTAAATTGAAGTATTTTATATCTACACATCGGTTGGTCACATTAACACGAAACTTGGTAGAATTATTGCCAATGCCCTCCTGAGGCCAGGTGACGAAGGTCTTACCCATCCAACACTAGGTGGCGCTCTGGTGGCAATCTAAGTTTATATATGGCACTGTGCCCACACCATAACACTTATGGATATGAAATTCATAGGGGTGGTATAGACTTGCCCCTGTAACTCACACACCAAAAAAGACCACCAGGTGGCGCTATTATCAACAGAAAACCGTTTTTGGCTATCAGTTAAGACATGCGCGCACAATAACGGGGCAATGGGTCCGGGTAAGGAGCACGCCCCGACAGCAGCACGCCCCGACGCGCGTGGCCTGCGAGGGCCCGTTCATCGCTGCTTGCAGCTTTAATTAACATTATATTTTCTCCATCTGTTACACTTGGCATGACTGTACTTCTTAAGCATTTGATAATGGAACATCATGAGTTGTTCAAAGAGCTGTATCCCGATAGAAACCTGATCCTGAAACATCACTTGATGATACACTATCCATCTTGTATCCGAAAAATTGGACCACTAATACATATGTGGAGAATGAGATTTGAGGCAAAACACAGGATTTTCAAAAACGCTCTTAAAAACTTCAAAAACATCACAAAATCTCTTGCAAAAAAAACATCAAATGTCTATTGCGTGTCATTGGGAGACATCACATTCAAAATGTATTAAGTATGGACCTATGAAATCTATTAATGTGGACAATGAGGACTATAGTGATGTGTTGGTCCAAGCTTTGCATGTTGAGTCTGTATCGCAAGACATCCATGCAACTAACTGGGTTACAATCAGTGGGACAGAGTACAGGGCAGGATTAAAGGGGAATTGCCGTTTCCCTCTGAGTCACTCAGAGCGCTCCACTGGATCTAATTTCGTCCGAACGACTCCAAATGACACCAAAGTTATCTGGGTGAGTAAATGATTGTATTTTATGCTAGAAATAAGGTCCAGGTTGTAAAAAACAGCAATTCCCCTTTAATAATTTGCAGTGAGATTGAACATGAAATGCCTGTGTTTTGCAGAATAGAAAAAATAATGTTGTTGACACTGTTATCTGCTTTCTTGTGAACAAGCTTGTGGTTGACCATTTCAATGAACATTTTCATGCTTACAAAGTATTTGAAAGTAATGACAAAGATGTTGTTAAAGCAGACAGTCTTGTGATTTATAAGCCCTTCGACTTACAGAGTGCTTATGGTGGAGATGAGAGCCAATATATTGTGCCATTATTTTCTTTGTAAATGCTTAAGTTGCGCCTGATCTTATTATTGTGCTAATTCCTATGGTGCTGGGAAGTAAGTAATTTTTTGAATAAAAAAAAGATAAAATGTTTGTTTGAATGATTTTATACTTGATCACTGTTGCTGGTCAACACATTTGAACTAATGATGTAACAGTAAAGAGTGTGTGTTTTGTATGTTAACTTTCTGTAGCCTTGCAGGTGACTACAAGAATTTTCAGATTTGGTGTATGGTAGGCTAGTAAACACACAATTACACTTTTAATGTATCGTAAAACAAAACAATGAATGTTAATTAACACACTAGTGAAAGGAAATAACACGATTTTAGGGGATAAAAATACACTTTAATGTGCCATCAAATAACACTGTATGTTAAAAGTTAACACTCACAGTGAAAGGGAATAACACAATTTCTAGTTGAAAGTGCACTTATGTGATGTCATAAAACAACAGCAAGGGTGTCAAATATTTAACACTAATAGAGTTAAAATATTAACACTGTTCAAAGTGTAATTTTGACTCAGAATCCGTGAGAATTATATAAACTCGGAAAAAGTGTGTACAAAAGATAATCACACTCCCCCACAGCAATGGTACATTCCGGGGGATGGGCCAGTGAAACCTGCAGTGCACCTAATTAGCACACCTGTCATCCCCTATATAGTCATAGTCACTTTCCCACACAGCCAGTCCTTTTGTCCCTCAGCACGGTGTGCGTACTTATCTATGTGAGTAATGTCATGAATTGGTGTTCTTGATGTGATTTTTGCTATAGGTTTGTACACATTATGGGAGCTGGTGTTGGGTTTGTTTGATCACATATGTTGGGATGTTGGTTCACTGGGTGCTCTACGGGTTTGATGATTTATGTTTGACTGTCACTTATGATGCATTCACGGTGGTTTTCTAACGAGCACTTTGTTTATAGTGAGAAATATATTTTTACAATTATGAAGTTTCTGTCGAAGTTTCCAGCCTGAGTTTGGTAATCATTATTTGTTTATATCCTTTATAGAAACCACACACCTATTATGCTTTCAATCACAAGCATCAATAAAGAACTTTAATTAAACCTGAACTACTGACTCCTCATGATTCTGAACGATCATCTATGGTGGGTTCGTTTCCCCAAACCGGCAACAGTCAAGAGAGGATAGCCACATTCAGCTATTCCTTTATTTCAAAATGTTAAATTTAACACTGTGTGAGTTGAATTAACACTCACGATTTTGCTGTGTACTGTGTATTTCTACTGTGTATTTCTACTGTGTGTTTCTACTGTGTGCTGTTTATTTCTACTGTGTTCTGTTTATTTCTACTGTGTAATTCTGTGTATTTCTACTGTGTGTTTCTGCTGTGTATTTCAAGTGTGTTTCTGCTGTGTATTTCTGCTGTGTGCTGTGTATTTCGACTGTGTATTTCGACTGTGTGCTGTGCATTTCTACTGTTCATTTCAACTGTGTATTTCTACTGTGTTGTGTATTTCTACTGTGTATTTCAACTGTGTGCTGTGTATTTCTTCTGTGTATTTCTACTGTGTGTCTCTGATGTGTGTTTCTGCTGTGTATTTCTGCTGTGTGCTGTTTATTTCTACTGTGCATTTCTACTGTGTATTTCAACTGTGTGCTGTGTATTTTTTCTGTGTATTTCTACTGTGTATTTTGACTGTGTGATGTCTATTCCTACTGTTTTTCTACTGTGTGCTGTGTACTTCTACTGTATATTTCTACTATGTGCTCTGTATTTCTACTGTGCGATGTGTATTTCTACTCTGTGCTGTGTATTTCTACAGTGTATTTCTACTATGTACTGTGTATTTCTACAGTGTATTTCTACTCTGTGCTGTTTATTTCTACTGTGTATTTCTACTGTGTTGTGTATTTCTACTGTGTATTTCAACTGTGTGTTGTGTATTTCTACTGTGTTTCTGATGTGTTTCTGCTGTGTATTTCTGCTGTGTGCTGTGTATTTCTATTGTGTATTTCTACTGTGTTGTGTATTTCTGCTGTGTATTTCTATTGTGTATTTCTACTGTGTTGTGTATTTCTACTGTGTATTTCAACTGTGTGCTGCTCTACTGTGTTTCTGATGTGTGTTTCTGCTGTGTGCTGTTTATTTCGACTGTGTATTTCGACTGCCGTGCGTTTCTACTGTGTATTTCTACTTTGTGTTGTTTATTTCTACTGTGTGTTTCTTTTTCTTTTCGTTAAGTATTTTTTTGGCATTGTATGGCTTTATTGATAAAACAGCTCAAGAATTGACACGACACAGGGCCGCTGCAGCGAGGACAAAGCCTCTGCACATGGGACGTCCGCTCCACCAACTGAGCCAAACGGCGCCCCTACTGTGTATTTCTACTATGTATTTCTTCTGTGTGCTGTGTATTTTTACTGTGTTTCCACTGTGTGCTGTTTATTTCTACTGTGTATTTCTACTGTCTGCTGTGTTTTTCTAGTGTATTTCTACTGTGTGCTTTCTATGTCTACTGTGTGTTTCTACTGTGTATTTCTGCTGTGTATTTCTACTTTGTGTTGTTTGTTTTCCACTGTATTTTTACTGTGCTTCTACTGAGTATTTCAACTGTCATATTTATTTCTACTGTGTTCTGTGTATTTCTACAGTGTATTTCTACTGTGTGGTGTATTTCTACAGTGTATTTCCACTGTGATGTGTATTTCCACTGTGCATTTCTATTGTGTGCTCTGTATTTCTATAGTGTGCTGTGTATTTCTGTGATGTGTATTTCTACAGTGTATTTCTACTGTGATGTGTATTTCTACAGTGTATTTCGAGTGTGTGCTCTGTATTTCTACTGTGTATTTCTACTATGCGCTGTGTGTTTCTACTGTGTATTTCTACTGTGATGTGTATTTCTACTGTTTGCTGTGTATTTCTACTGTGTATTTCTACTGTGTTTCCACTGTGTGCTTTGTATTTCTACTGTGTGCTGTGCGTTTCTCCTGTTCATTTCAATTGTGTATTCCTGTGTGTTGTGTATTTCGACTGTGTATTTCTAATGTGTATTTCTGATGTATATTTCTGCTGTGTGCTGTGTATTTCGACTGTGTGCTGTGCGTTTCTACTGTTCATTTCAACTGTGTATTTCTACTGTGTGTTGTGTATTTCTAATGTCTATTTCTGATGTGTATTTCTGCTGTGTGCTGTGTATTTCTACTGTGTATTTCTACGGTGTGCTGCGTATTTCTAATGTGTATTTCTACTGTGTGTTTCTACTGTGTATTTCTACGGTGTGCCGTATGTTTCTACTGTGTATTTCTACGATGTGTTGTGTGTTTCTACTGTGTATTTCTACATTGTGTTCATTTCTACTGTGTATTTCTAATGTGTTTTTCCACTGTGTGCTGTTCATTTCTACTGTGTATTTCTACTGTGTGCTTTGTATTTCTACTGTGTATTTCGACTGTGTGCTGTGTTTTCTACTGTTCATTTCAACTGTGTATTTCTATTGTGTGCTGTGTATTTCTACTGTGTATTTCTGCTGTGTGATGTGTATTTCTACTGTGTATTTCTACTGTGTGCTCTATATTTCAAGTGTATGTGTACTGTACTGTGTATTTCTAATGTGCGATGTGTATTTCTACTCTGCGCTGTGTATCTCTACAGTGTATTTCTACTATGTACTGTGTATTTCTACAGTGTATTTCTACTGTGTGATGTGTATTTCTAATGTGTGCTCTGTATTTCTACGTCTGTTTCTACTGTGTGATGTGTATTTCTAATGTATTTCTCCTGTGTGATGTGTGTTTCTACAGTGTATTGTACTATGTACTGTGTATTTCTACTGTGTATTTCTACTTTGTGTATTTCTCCTGTGTGATTCGTATTTATACTGTGTGCTGTATATTTCTATATTTCTACTCTGTGATGTGTATTTCTACTGGGTAATGTGTATTTCTACTGTGTATTTCTACTGTGTGATGTGTGTAACCCCCGGTTACTAAAATCCTATTAAAGCCAAATGGGTGACCAATATGAGAAGATAAGGTCTACTGATGGATAAACAATATAACCTCTGGTTATTGTTGACACTATGAACAGAAATTATAAAACAACATATATATCCATTTATTTCTCTCTCTATATATATACATATTTGAGACTCTGGGAATGTGATAATATAGCTTGAGATTTGACTTTGATAGACGTTGGTAACGTCAATAAAGTCAAACACTTGAACTTGCCCAATGTATGGTAAGAAATTTTCATTATGTCCTCACGTCCTTTTCCTCCCTGGGCAGCTAAAGAGACGTACGTGTGTCTGGACAGTGAAGGCATCAGCTACGTGCTAGTAAAAGCCAGATAACCAATCCATTACTCATCCAAAAGACCTGTGGTGGTCACAATTCTGCTGCCATTAGCCAAAGAAAAATTCTTGGTGAGTTGACTGAGATGCTAGTGTGTGATTTCGGTTTGTGTGTGTAAAAAAAAAAAAAAAAAAAAAAAAAAAATTAGCTACGCGGCTTTCCCGCTAGCTTAGCAACATTAGCATTAGCGCCGCGACTATCGCGCTAGCTATATTAGCGTCATTAGCATTAATCACGTTAGCGTTGTTAGCTTCAGTAGTGACTTCTATTAGCAGCTCAACTTCATAGTGCCCAGTTGTGATGCCACAGAGTGTGTTTATAGACAACTAATCCTTGAATGAGTTGGTGTTGGCATGTTCCATGGCCTGAAGGGGAGAGTGGGGTAAGTAGTGCCAATTTTTACTTAAAGTGGCTTTAAATCAAGGGGATTACAGTAATGCCTCCAACTAAAATATGTACATATAGTTTAGGATGTTGTGCATCCCTGGGAACAGTCACTTTGGATCTTAAATAAACTGTTTGAGAAATATAGCTTTAGAAAAAAAAGTGTTTTTGTGGCACAACTTACCCCCTTTACACTGGGGTAAATTGTGCCATTGATAATTGAAGTAAAACAGATCATTTTAATCTCACAAACGATAATTCTATATAAAAGCAAGACAAATTCAATACAAAATTACTTATTTAACATTTATTTATAGTTTTAACAACATCAAAGGCCACTTTTCTATAACAAGGCCTATACCATCACATGAACACTTAATAGACTCTTACTCTTCACAGATCCAGCCTACTAGGCTTACAACTTAACATCCTACTTGTCAATACTGCAGGGAAATATGAACTTCTGCTCCCTTCTGGCTGTACCACCAAGTTTTGTGGTGTGGGTGGTTTACTTAAAGATAGTTTACGACATCAGAAGACATGGTCAGCTAGCTCTTTCTCCATGTTCTCATTGAAGACTTGTTTGGCGACTGCTGTTCTTTCATAGCCTGGCTTAGTTACTTCTCCTATTTTTTTTTCTTATCCATATATCTTTTTATTTTCATCCTACAGATCTTCATCTCCTTTCCAACCTGACGTATGGTCTTCCTCTGTTGCACCTCTTTCACTGCTCTTTCCAACTCCTCAAGAGGAGTTACCAGAAACCCTGTCTGTCTTCCGTTTGTATTTGTGTGGCATGATGGATTTTGGTCTAAAATTAAAAATGTCACATAGATTTAGTGATCAAATGTAAGAATACAATGTACAATAACAATAAAATACAATAAAGTAATATATAGTAAATAATCATAAGTTGGAAATCAGAGCCGGGCCGGGGGCAGGGCACATGACCGGGCCCTTTAAACCCAAATAATAAAGCTCATCATAACATCATTTTACAACATACACATGCCCGCAACAGCGGGGCTTACAAGCTTCAGCACCACGGAGAGCAACTATGTCATTTTGAAGTCCATCAAACGGACATGAAGTATAACAAACCAAGAGAACAACAAAAACATTAGGCTACATGGCCCCTAATAATAAAACAACACAAATTCAAAGCAGTTCAGCACCACGGATAGCGACCACATCATTTTGACACCCACTTTAAGTATTTCAACTAATGAGAGCACAGTAGGCTACTAGCCTATATCAATAGCTATAAAGTTTAGTAAAACTGGCTCAGTGGCCCACATGTTCACGTACAAACACAATTTCAATATGAAGTACTATAGGCCTACTCACCACTATTGGAAGGGCATATTACGAGCCTTGCGCTCCTCGAACTCGTCCACGATGCTCTGTATGTCCATAGGAAGAGTCAAAAATAAAAGGAGGGCGGTGCAAACCTCACTGAATGTATAAGTTACTGCTGAGTGGTTGACAAGGAGTATTTTTGCCAGATCCGCAACAGACTTTTGCTTTGGTATCTGGTCCCTGAAAGAGGTTCTAAAACAAAGCAGCTGGCCAGGGAAGCTGGGGCCCATGTCCCGACTGTAGTGCTCACTAAGCCGCTGGGCAGCTTGGTGTAACTCCTCATCTCCTGCTTGCAGCAGTGTGTTGGGGTGAATTGCCTCAAACATATTCACAGTTCTATTTAAGCTGGTCAATCTTTGGGGCAGTTGCTTGATGATAATATCAAGACAAGCATTGAAAACATTCACCCGAAAGTTGCTCTCTGCGTCAGTGAGGCGACTGTCTTCAGAAAGTTCATCAAAGTGACGCCTAACTTTTCTGGCCCTGGTTGCTTCAAACTGCGTTTGAGTTCCCCATTTTGTAGCTAGAGCAAGAGTGGCAGACTTAGCCTCATCAAATTGCTCCCTAAACTCCATCAAAACACTGATGGCGTTTTGCAGAAGAGTAGATGCTTTCAGAATATCCGCGTCCTTAGCTTGCAGTAACTGTGAGGCAGCGTTTATACATTCAAGAATCTTGGTTTGCATGTTGACTAAAAATATGAAAGAAAATTTGCTTATGGCATTCTTGAGCGCACTTGCTTCACCACGCTCATCTTTTTTGTCACTGGTCAGGGATATTTTGACGAGGGCTTTTATAATGTCTCCATATCTGTGCCTTAACGCAAAAAGCGCATCATGTCGAGATGTCCAGCGAGTGGGACAGAGGCGTTTTAATGTGACAGTTCTGCTCTCTGGCTTCATTAACTCACTGAGGAGCGCTCATCGTTTGATACTGTGACCAAAAAAGTTGTACAGGATCTCTACAGTGTCATGGAACTACTTCACTCCAGGGATGTTTTTAACAGAGTCGTTGAGAGCTAGGTTGAGATTATGAGCAGCGCAATGAACATAACAGGCAAGGGGCTCCTTCTCTGTTATTCTTGCCTGTACTCCTGATGCACCACTCATATTCACGGCCCCATCATTGCCCTGTCCGCGGCATTTTGTCAGATCTATTCCGTTTTTCTCTATAGAGCCCAGGATTTGGTTTTCAAGCTCTGATGCTGATGAGCCCACAGTCGCCTCAAAACCCCAAAACACTTCATTGATCTGTATATCTGTTGCAATATCCATGTCATTCTTAACAACAGTTACGTAACTGTACACCTGGCTCAGCTGGTCTATCTTTGACACATCTTGCGTTGTGTCCATGATAATTGAATAAAACGGGGCTTCATTTATTTCATTAATTATGTCAGCTTTCACGCGTTGAGATAATATGTAAATAATCTCATCTTTAATCTGGTGACTTAGGTATTTCGCTGACCCTTCTGGTCGGTTGATTAGCTCTTTCAAATCAGGGTCGTAGCGAGCTAATAACTCGATTATTGACAAAAAGTTGCCAGCATTTCCCTGACCTAGAACTTCCCTGTGCCCCCTGAATGCCAGGTTGCATGAAGCCAGAGTAAGAGTTACATTTACAATGCACTCCACGACCTGTCTCCAAAACAAGGCTGCATTACGTACATTCCTCTCCATTTCGTCTATTGTGTTGTTGAGTTTCCACTGCTCGTAGACTATGCATGCAGCAAGATGTATTTGTGTGGATTCATGCTTCTCAACTTTGGCAGAAAGATGTTTCCAATCTCTTATTCCGTTTACCCATGCATTGTTGTAATACGGGCATTTCGGTTGGCAAAAAGACAGCAAGGCTCACAGTAACAGCAGTCTAATTTGGGGGAATAGTACATCCAGCTGCGGGGAAGTTTCATCCCAACTTTAGTGGTAGAGGTGTAGTAACTTTCCGAAAATCACCGATTGTCGTTATCAGTGGGAAATGGACCTTTGGGTCTGTATGGGCCCATCTTAAGGATATATCTTTTAATGTTGCCGTCCTGGATGTTTTCAGCAAAATTGGCCCGATCAGTCAGAAAAAACTCCAGAGGAGGGTTTTCATCATCCACGGTCTGCGTGTCACCTGTAGCATGAGGAGACCTGCTGCTTTCATTTCCAGTGTCCAGTGCGGGTGAGGAGGGGGGCTGCTGGTCAAGTACCAGGTCTGGCTCTACCCTGGAGCAGCTAGCAACTGCTGAGTCCCTAACATCACTGCTATACAGCCGAGAGAGAAAGAAGGGGATTTAAGCTAGGCGGCTGGGCTACTACAATAACAACCATCAACAGTTTACAACTAACTCACACATTGTGTATAGTGTAGTGATTGTTAGAATTGCTACCTGTAAATCTGGCTCCCTGACTGTGCTGGCAGTATTGGCGGGCCTGAATCGCTGCCAACAACAATGTCGGGTTCATCTCCAGGGGGACGAACAAAATATGTGTCCAGTTTTTGTAATTTGGCTTTTCCTTGCTCTCTTTTTTCCTTTTCTTTGCACTTCGCCCGCTCCACTTTTATGTTTATATGAACTGCCACTCATGTTAACTTCGTAGTAAAAATGCTCCACCTAGCTTGCACTCTGTTGACAAGTGACTGATGACGTTGGTGGACGGTTGATGACAATTTTGCCCAAAATACACTTGGAGACAATATCGGCGATCCACTTGCAAATTTGCACATCGTAAAGTGAAATGTGAGAGTAAAAATAAAGTCATACAGCACAACATTTTATTCAATATTTTACACCTACTACATCACTAAAGTCAGTCTTGTAAAGTTTTTAGCAACCATGACTCATCCTGACTGGGGCAACCTATATAAGCCCACATACGTCCAGCTCTCTTGATAGTGGTGATTAGAAAAAAACTGTTTGCATGATCTGAGCTCCTCCGGGCCCAAGCCGTGGGAGAGGCCCGCCCTCCCCAGCCCGGAGCCAGGGGAGGGGCCCGGCTCCCCCGACTCCCCCAGGTCCCCGCTCCGACCCTCCCAGCCCCTCCCGAAGCTCCGCCCCTGGGGGTAAGTTGGGCCACTGGCACTCGCAAATAACTAAACAATAATAAATGGCGCTTACATTCCGGCCCCTAATTGTTACTGCTGGGGCATAACAATTACATTTCTACACATTAAAGCGTCATTTAATCTGAAACACTGACTATATAGTGAACTTTTGTTTCTTTTTGTTTACATGAACCAATATAAATTTCTCCACATAAACAGTACTTCAAGTACACATTTATCTAACATTATCTTAATTCAACAATCACTCAAGTTTAGTGTGGAGCATAAATCACATGCTTTAAACACAAGTGTATCACACACGGAATAAGAACTTATTCATCCATTTCAAGCAATAAACATAACTTATCTATTGGTCTTTCCAAAACACTAGCTTTAGTTTTCACAAAAGCACATCTAACAAGACCTTTTGCATCAGAAACTGCCTTTTCAACTTTTCCCATCACCCGTGAACTTCTTGGTGCACCGTCATCCACTATAAGAACGACATGTCCTCCCTTCAGATTTTTCCTGATTTCAGTCCACTTCTGCCTCTCCTGCAGAAGCGGCAGGTACCCTGGTCCGAGGTTTCCAGAAGATGTCAGACAGATATTGTACCTGTTTCCACCTCTTCCTGGCATACAAGTCCTCTTTCTGAAACACTCCAGGAGGCAGCACTGGTTGGCTTTTCAGAGGAAGTAAATGGTTAGGTGTGAGAGCCTCAATGTCATGTGGATCATTTGACACTCTTGTTATAGGTCTGCCATTTACAATAGCCTCGACTTCACAGAACAATGTGTGGAGACGTTCATCATCAAGAGGCTGCTGTTTCAGTATCTGGTTAAGAATTCTCCTCACAGAACGAATCTGCCTCTCCCAGATGCCTCCAAAATGTGAACCTGCTGGTGGGTTGAATATCCAAGTGATTCCTTTCTGCATGAGCATATTTGAGATTTTTGACTGATTCCAGCCTCTGATTGCTTCACGCATTTCTTTTTCTGAACCCACCAGATTCGTGCCATTATCTGACCTCATTATAGACACCTGGCCTCTCCTGGCTATAAATCGTCCAAAGGAATCAGTTTCGAGAGAATTAGCAACTTCTATATGAATTGCTCTGACTGTGAGACATGTGAACAAGACCCCATACCTCTTGACCATACTCCTCCCACACTTGACCTCAAAGGGTCCGAAATAGTCTATTCCTACACTAGTGAACGGAGGATTGTCTGGTATCAGGCGATCTTGTGGCAGATTTGCCATTCTCTGTTCACCAGGTTTTGCTGATATCTTTCTTGATCCTGCACGACAGGATCAAGCTTGATGATGTGACTTCTTCTCTTCAGCTTGTCACCTTTCTAAAGAGTCATCAGTTCATCACATAAGCCTTGCATTTGATACAGTTTGACAATTTCAATCTCTCCCAGTGCAATATCTTCAGTAGTGAGCAAAGATCCACTGATAGTTGTTTTGAACTTTTGCATCTGGTTTGCAACAATCTCAGTTTTCCTTTCATGACTCAGTCTCCCACTTGCTTGTAATGTGAGTAATTTGCGATGTACTCTCAGTTTGTGGAGCAGTTGTTTCAACTTCATCATCCAGGAAACTGCTCTTGTTAATCTGTGCCATTCTGAATAATGACAAATGAGCTTGTTAAGTGTATTCTCATATGCATTTGTAGCATTCGCACTCACTGCAGCTTTAACTTCAACAACATCTTTCTGTATCTCTTTGATATCAGGTGAAACTGGCCAGTGTTTCTCATCTTTCTTCAAAAAATCTGGCCCACCAGTCCAATCCTGACACTTTATGAATGTGTCTGCATTCATGCCTCTGGATGCATGGTGGCTGGATTCAGCTCAGAGTTCACATACATCCACTGACTTGGCTTAGTGTTGTCTGTGATAAGTGACACTCTGTTTGCTACAAAGGTTTTAAATCTAACATTCTCACTAGCAATATATCTCAACACAGTGGTACTGTCAGACCAAAACATGGATTCTTCCAGTGGCATTTGCAGCTCTTTTGTCATAAGCCTGTCCATTTTTACAGCGACAGCAGCAGCTGTCAATTCCAGTCTCGGAATTGTTGTTTGTTTTAATGGAGACACTCTGGACTTCCCAATGATGAATGAACAGTGAACTGAACCCTTTTTGTTTTTAATGAGAAGGTAGGTGACAACTCCATAACCTTTCTCACTCACGTCCACAAAGTGGTGCATTTGTGCAGATGTGACTTTTCCAAAACCAGCTGGTTTTAGACATCTGTCCAATGTGAAACCATGAAGTTTTGCAAGATCCAAAATCCACTTTTGTGACTTTTGAGCCAGGTCAGCAGGGATATCTTAATCCCAGGAGACTTTCCTGCCACACAGCTCCTGCAGGATCATTTTAGCTGGAAGGATTTTTATGTTTACAATTTCATTGTCATAGACCAGTTTAGACCATTTTATACTGTCATATTTATATCAAACTGCCATATTTATATCTATATTTATATCCAATCCCAATACTGACATATCTATTCTACACTATTTATATCTCCGGACTTTATATTCCCGAATGTCTCTTAGCTGTACATATTTTATTTTTATTTTTATTTTTATTTTTAGATCTATATTTCTATTTTATTCTATATTCTTATATTTCTTATTTCTGCTTTTTTTTTTTTTTTTTTTTTTTACATATTCACTTATATTGTCTGGATAGAGGGAAACACAATTTCAATTCTCTGTATGTCTTGTACATATTGCAGTTTTGACAATAAAGTCGACTTTGAACTTTTGAACTTTGAACTTTGATGACAGGTGACAAAAACCCTAACGGGTCATACACAGCACTTACAAATGACAGGATGCCACGTCTAGTTTATGGTGTATTCTTTGCATTAATTCTGTCCTTGAAAACATCTGACTCTGTACACCAGTTCACTCCAAGGACTCTTCCGTCAGGTAATGCATCATGATCAAGGTCCAAATCTTTAACCTCTTTTGCTCTTTCTGACTCAGGAATGGAGGCTAGAACAGTCCTGCTATTACTCATCCATTTTGTAAGATGAAATCCTCCACTCTCACACAGTGCTGTCAAGTCTCTGACCACATCAACTGCTTGCACTGCAAAAAAGGAATTTCAAGAAAGTAAAAAAAGCCTTGTATCAAGAAAATAAGTCTTATTTTTTTGCCCAAAAAGAATATTAATCTTGTCAAGCATGTTTTGATTAGAAAAATTATCTCATTTTAAGAAAGTATGCCTTACTTTATCTTGTTAAGATATACCAGCTAATTTTGAGCTAGAATGAACCAGAAACAGAGTATAAAAATGTTTTACAATAAAACCCAGTGCAGTGACAAGATTATTTGCCTTATTTTAAGAGTAAGACCATTTGCACAACTTCTCAATTTAAGAATGCCATGAAACAAGGACAATTAAAGGTTTATTATTATTATTATTATTATTATTATTATTGTTATTATTATTATTATTATTTTCATTGCAGGGCAGAACCTGCTGCTTCATATCTTACATATTAAGATGACAGCAGACTGGTCTATACAACACACAACATAATACAAATAACCATGCTGAATGAAAACTGCATGGCCCATAAACAAAACAAAATGAAAAAATGGCCAAAATGATATGACCCTTGACTCAATTGCATCCTGAATCACAAAAGAACATGCAGTATCCTGCAGCATCGGCATCTGACTGCTAATTGATTGTTTATCTGAAGAAGAAAGAATCATGAAACAACAAAATTGACGGTCAAGAAGCACAGTTTGTGGCAAACACATTAAACAGTGCGCCTTTTACGGTCCATCAGATGAGGCTCTGTGTAGCCCAAGCACATCTCAATATTTTGTAGGGACATATGTCACATCCTTGTGAGTATAACTATAATATGGAGTGAAATCTACCAGATTATCAGATGCTATGAGTTCAGTTGCTTGTGCCATGTTTGGAATCTCTATTGTATATGCCATGTAATTTCCATCATAGCGAACAGTAGTATGCTGCTGCAACTCAAAACAATATAATGATGAGTTAATTACATAGATATTGCTCACAAGTCCAAACTCAGGTAAATCATTGGAATTAACAGCAGTTACAAGTAATGTCTTCTCCCGTATATATTTATTACCATTTAGATTAATCCATTTTACAGACACTGCATTGTCTATGTCATCAGTTCCAAGGAAAGCCCTTGTTTTTTCTTTCAAATACGACATGTTGCGTATTTCTGAAGTTGGTCCCAACGCACACTCGTTAAAAAAAATTGGGTGTTCAGAATAACTTACATTTTGACAACATTCATACATTTGATTATGCCTTATTAAAGACTTGCAAAGTATTAAAGTATTAAGTCTTTTCAACTTGCTAATTGTCTGTAGACAGGAGCAAACAAAATTTTAACAATTTCTATGAGTTCAAGAATTATTTTGTAGTATTCAGTATCTTTAGCTGTATCAATAAGAAATGGCAATATCTTTAGTAGAACAATCATTTGGCCTGAGGATTGCTTCAATTTATTATCACTTGAAGCTAATGTGCTGTAAGCTATAGGGCTTGGTTTGTCTTTGACATCAAGTGGAGAGTAGGGAAATCCAGTTAATGCAGTATTGAGAACATCCAAGTCTAGTTGACCTAAAAGAACTAACTGTTTTAACACACACTTTATTTCTAATGGAGCAATGCCTTCAAGAAATCATTTCCCCCGTTTTTAGCCTGAGTTAACTAGCTGGAGTCCGACCTGCGTTTGCCCCTGCTCTGTCTGAACCGTCTGAACCATGACCTGGTGATACGTCCTGGTTATTGCTCACACCATAATTCAGTGTCTTATGACGGCAGAAACGACTTGCCATTTATCAATTATCACATGAGTGTGCCTCGATTTTAATAATTATAAAGTAATATAAACTTATTTAGATGAATATAATTTGTATAAATGCAAAATAAACTCATTTAGGCTGAGTGCCCACCCCCGCTCCCTCTTGGAAGATGGTACAATCCACCCTGTCGCGCTTTTTTTTTTTTTTTTTCTCCGCTTGGAGTCCGTTGCAATTTGAATTAGGCCTACACAGCAGCTATTCCGGAGGTTACCTGCTGCTGCTCGAAATGTATTATTCTCAAACATCGATTGTGGATGGATATCAGAGTCAAAAGATGGACAAACTGGACGAGGTTGCAATTGCCACACTCAGAGGTATGCTACAGGGGTTACTTTTATGTTGTGCTGGCGTTGTTTACCTATCTTAACGATTTGTGGATTTGCTAATGGGCTAAAGTTTAGCAGCTTATCTACATCAAAAAACCGGCTGGTGTTGCATTATGATTCCCATCTAGAAATAGGTTAAGTCTAATTAAGCTTTGGGTCCATGTTGTTAATATTAGGGGCTGTAAATGCTGAAAAATGCCTGGTTGTAAAATGTTAAGGGTTAATTGATTAAGCAGTGCACATGCCCAGGCAGGAGCCGGAGCCGTTGGAGCTCTTTTGCGCGCACAGGACCCCGGTTCAAGTCTTGCCACTGACTCGGTGTTTGTTACCTTGGCAACCCCCTCCCCCTCTCCCCCCCGCACAATAAGTACAAGGCGCCTGAGTTTAATCTGTATGCTAACGCATTTGTTTAAAGGTGCCATTTGTGGTGCCAATTGTCTATCAAGCTTTACAATATTAACTGACATGAAATGTGAATGCATTTTATCTAGCAAGGCTCTATTGTCACTCTTACTGTAGTTTGCATGGCTTCAATATATGTACCGGTAATTTATAAATGCTGTCAAATTCACTCACTGCTCTTGAAGTAAAAATAGGAAAAATTTGTAAAATGTCCAAACAGTGCTTATTGTACAAGGGGTGTTGGCAAAATGTCCTCACCTGCTATGTTAAAATCTGAGGGAATTCAATGATAACCTTTGTTTCTTGGCCCTGACTGTAACTGTTCTATATTCCAGCTGCTAATATTGGAGAAGACTTACTCCACTCGCTTTCCCGAGACGACATCAAAGACCTCTTTCCTGGTCCTGAAAATTTCTTGAGGCGGCGGGCTATATGGCTTGTTGTAAATAAAGATGAAAAGGTCAGGTTTGTATTTCACAGTACAACAGAACTGTTTAACAGTACAACATTTTTCCAATATCACAGTTTAAATCTGGTTCATATACATAAATATGTCATTTGTTTAGACATTTCTGCTTTGAGTCCATTTCAACAGTGGATATAAAATAAAAAAGTGCTTTTTTAATCCCCAAAATGAAAATGCTTGAACTAACAAGTAAGAACATACTATGACAAAGTTACTCAATAAATGTTTGTGTCAATGTGTTTTAGGTGGATACTGTTCCCGAAATTCAGCAATCACCCCCCACTGGAGGCAGTGACCTTTCAAAAGAGGAGGCCAATACTTCTAAATTTGTGACTATGTCAAACCCAGAATACATAGTCTTCACAGACAGTGAGCTTGAACAGGTGCGACGCTCCTACTTTGAACAGAAACGGCTGGGGACCGAGCACAATGTGACCCTATCCAAGGAGCTCTTCTGCCGACTCATAAGAAACACTATGACTAACATGATCTCCATCGCAAGAGCCACAGAGGACTCCAGATACCCCACCAAACATGAGGTGAATGCCATGGCAAAGCGACTGGTGGATTACTATCCAATGATAAAAGACAGGTCATCAAACAATGAGTGGGTGAGTAGATTTTGTCACTTTTGCTTGTTGCTGGTATGATGTTAATACTGAGATTTCTGTTCATACAGTGCTAAATCGTGACAGAAAGTTCAAATGGAGCAAGACATTGCCGAAAGATATAATTAGAATATAAGAAAGTTTGAGCCTATTGTCATTTTTTTTTATGTTAACTATATATGCCTCGCAGGAGCATGTTGCCAAAAAGCTCATGAAGAGACTCTCAAATGTCAGAAGTCCAAAGAAGGCCAAAGGTCCTCCTTCCAAGAAACCACGACAAGAAGTCAGTTCAGACGTTGCAACTACTGACTATGATGGAGATTCCAGTACATCCACCATTATTCTGGAACGGTCACCTGTTAGTCCCATGGGCATCCCAGTAGATCTGTCACCTAGAACCAGCACCCCAGCGCAGAACCGGAACAGCAGTGATGAAGAATGTATGTATCTTATTACATTTAATTTGTCAGTTTTACTTGTTAGTTTGGAAATCTCATGTCCCCTTTCCACCATAACGTTCCTGTAATGTCTTCAGCTTGTTCAGTTGACATCATGGACAGCCAGAAAATCCAAGCAAGACACTACAAGACCCTCCAAGAAATGTACAAGTCCAAAAAGCCAAACAAAGCTGCGGTAACTCATTTGCTGAACATGGAATTTGAGTCTCGAAGACGCTTCATCACCTCTGATGTTTTAAAGGAGCAAGACAGAGCAACAAAGATTCTAGAGGCTTACCCTTGTTTCAGAGAACTGGATCATGTAAGTAATGTTGTTGGGTTTTTTTTTTGAAGAAGTCATCAGAATGTACTTTTTTTCAGTTTTTTTTTCTTTATCTGAATCTATTTTTCAGGTGCTGGATGAGCTGCAGCGAATCATCCAACCGACCAACTCCCAGTACATATCAGAGATGCAGAACAGATGGAAAACCTTCTATTCAAAGGTCCAGTTTTATGGAGTTATGAAGAAGGCCATGAAGCCTCCTAAAACTTTGAATGGAGGTGAAGTCACAATACATTGACTTGTTCATTTTATATAATAATTAGAGATAGACCGATATGGTTTTTTCAGGGCCGATACCGATTATTAGTAGTCAAGGAGGCCGATAACCGATATTTGGAGCCGATATTCATTTGCAGTAAAAGGGAAAATATTGGCCTTGATGCAGTTATATTATGTCTTAAGTCTTGAACAGCAATATCCTGCTCCTCTCTACAAGAAACTGTCAAAGACAGCTTCAGGACACACTTCATCTAACAATATGTCATTTTCTGCTGCTTGGGATCTCAATCAACACAAAAAAAAGGTAGAGTAAAATAACTTGGTAGTTAAACAGCCATTATTGCCCTACAGTTTTCTCTCAGACGGTGCTTTGCTGTCAGTTTCTGCAGCTTCTCATGTGGCACACACACACACACACACACACACACACTTCTTTATTAATTAACTTTTAACTTTAGTTTTCTTAATTCTCTAGCCATCCCCTCAACGTGCTTCCCTGCAGTAAAACTAACTGAATTTTACTCACACACACACACTTCTTACTTTGATCACTGACTATTTCCCTATCAATATTATCAGCATCCTTGTTTCAAGTGATTAAACCGTTAAAAACACTAAATAGCCTGCAGCATCTTCTCTTTAATAATCAGTGTTTATCATAGGAACAGACAGCTGCCGCTAACGTATTGGGCCTCAGAGTAACGTCGTGAGTTGTAGAGTTTCGCTACAGTCTGCTGAGCGTCCAGAGCCAGGAGGAGAAAGCGGACCGGTGGGGCTACCGGCGGGCTACGTTACTATCACGGACTATTTCCATATCGATATTATCAGCAACCTTGTTTCGAGTGATTAACAAGCACGTCTGGAGGGACTGCGAGCGGAGAGGAGAAAAAGTTTTGCCGAACGGAACCGGCGCTGTTCCTGGGGGCTCGGTTTCGAAGGTAAGTTAAGGCAGCAGACTCTCCTGAAATTGTAATTAACATCCCAGTCCTCTACACTCAACTAGTAACATGACTGTGAGCCCATTAACGTTATATAAACATAAGCGGCAGCTCTGCTCGCTCGCAGTCCCTCCAGACGTGCGTGTTAATCACTCGAAACAAGGTTGCTGATAATATCGATATGGAAATAGTCCGTGATAGTAGAAGTCTGTGTGTGAGAGAGAGAGAGAGTAAAAACCTAATGAACTCAATTCAGTCCAGGTGAAGGCTGATTAGCATTAGCGTAACGTTAGCCCACCGATCCGCTTGGCTCTACACGCTCAGCAGACTGTAGCGAAACTCTACAACTCACGTGAGCACTGTGCATGCACAGCTTTCACTGCTGATTGGCTGTTACCTGTGCGTGTAACCAGAGCTTGTAACCACTCAGATGGTGCTGTGGGTGGGACAATGCTGGAGCCAAAATAAGAGCCAGAATAACCCAGAGCCAAAATAACCCAGTTTTAAATTGATCTCTTATCGGCCGTCGGATTAAAAAAAAGGCCGATGCCGATATGCGTCAAAATGCCGAATATCGGCGCCGATAATCGGCCCGGCCGATAATCAGTCTATCCCTAATAATAATGTCTCGTAATTATTTGTTATGTTAAAGTTATTTATGGTACCACCTTGTATTGTCCCTTTTCCATTAAACCAGTGGAGCATATCACAGCTGTCTTCAGAGCCATGCCACTGCTCTTTCCGTCCAGCACTTTGCCACCGAAGAAACTGGGCTCAAGCAGCGAGGCTCTTTTCCATGTCCTAGCGGTGAGATTTACAGACTTACTGAAACATTTCATAATATATGTTACAGTTTTTCAGGCATACATTTTATATTAGGTTTAGTTACTTTGAGATAAACTTTTATCATTTCAAAAGCTCCAAAGGGGAAGTGTTTTCCATAGTGTACTTAATGTAGTACTAACATCATTGGAACTAGCTGTGCATTCAGCATTTGCAGTGGGCTTAATGCTGAGGGGTTACTGTGACTGTTTGTTTTAAAGTACAATATGATTTCACTAATGTCCTAGTCCAGGTCTTAAGTTTATGTTACTTGCAATGTTTTTTCTAATCTTCTTGATTTATTTGTGTCATCTAGACTTCTGAGGATCCTAATGGTTTCATGCAGCAGCGACCCCTGTCTTCTCCGGTTCTGCTCGTTTCTGAGGACAACTGTATGATCGCCATCGGAAAAACACCTGTGACCACCTTCACCATAGACAGACTTAATGAGGGACTTCTCTACGTCATGGCATATTACTATGCCCTGCACATGACCTACCCCAAGTGCATTTCTACACTACTGTCAGTACTGCAGACAGAGGTACTTCAAGATTCAATTCATGAGCAGGATTTGACCCCTCACTACAAAAAAGCGATGGGTGAGTGGAAGTCATTCAGTGAGTGAGTCCCTTTGTCCATCACTCTGCCCCACTCTTCCTGTTGTAAGTATTTCAAAGAAAGATGATGTTCTGTTTAAAAAAAAAGTTCATCACAGTTAGACACATTTGTTGGTGAGATTGAAAACCTTTCCTGTGGGATAATATGCTGCAAAGCAGCTGCAACATGGTGTTTATTGCTGTAGTATGCTGCTACAATAACTGATGGGTTTTTTTGATAGTGAGGTTCAAATCAAAACTGGCTTTTCAATCTGTTAGATTATGATAGCTCTGGAATGTGGAAGTTGTCCTTTTTTGGATGTTGAGTTGAGCAATTGTATTGCAAAGTTAATAAAAAAATATTAAATGAGAAAGTTTTGGTGTCTTGATTTAAGACATCACTTATATTTGTTATGCTGTTTTAAGAAATGATGTCTTATTTTAACTACTTTTATGCTCATTATCAATCCCAGATTAAGGTGTCAATTCTTAAATTTAATTTAGTCAAGAGACTTAAATTCTAATTTTAAGTAACTTAATCTTAAATTAGTGTTTTTTTCATTGCTTGTTTTAGAAGAATTCGGGTTAATTTAAGATTTTCTGTCTAGTTTAAAGTCTCATTTTAGTCTTTCAGAGCCAAGAATTTTGGGCTTATTTTAAGAAATCTTGTCAAGCGAAAAAAGCTTACCCCATTGGCAGATTTTTTTGCTTGATATAGGATGATTTGATTGAATATAAGAATTTTTTGCTTCTTTCTAGAAGGGCTGTTTTTGCAGTGTGGGTTTCATCTGACACTGACAAAAGGCAGTCATCTACATAAAAATTGTGCATGCTTTAACTGCAGCAGGTGCCATTTTGTCCTTAGCATCCTCAGCTGTCTTCCTTAATGCAAAGTTGGCACCGCTGGGAGAGGATGTCGCCCCAAACAAGTGCACAACCATTTTGTATTCTTTCAAGGGCTCATTCAGGTTTCCATTCGGCCACCAGAGGAATCGCAGGAGGTCTTGATCCTCTGGTGGTACTTTCACTTGATGATACATTGCCTCTATGTCTGACATTAAACCAATGTGGTCATGTCTGAATCTTGTTAACACTCCTATTAGTGTATTTGTTAAATCTGGTCCTTGTAAAAGTTCTGTATTCAATGACTTGCCCTGATGATGCTGCAAATTCAAAAACTTCGCAAAGTTTCCCTTTTTGGGGGTGATATACCCCATGATTAGGTATGTACCACACACTATCATTTTCAGACACAGTCTCTTCTTTTGGTACTTCCACTGCATACTCTTTACTGATCAGGTCAGACATGAATCTCTGATACTCTTTATGAAAGTCTTTGTTTTTGACAAGTTTCCTTTCCAGGTTTTCTGCTCTCTGGAATTGTTGTGCCCCGGTGGCACAACAATTTCCACTAGAGTTGTGTGTTGTTTCACAAGTTGTCATGTTTTCTGTGGTGCTTTTCTCACTGCTCTTAACAGCTTCATTATCATCTTCCCTTGTGACATGAAGCATGTGTAGGAACACATGTCCATCGCCTCTGCATTCCATTGAGGTTCTGTTCTTGCATTAATTACTCCTCTCATCTGCAAGCTGACTGTTTTCAGGAAAGAGACGCCATGAAGTCTCTCACCTCTTCACCTGACTTGTTTTGCTTTCAATGAAACCGTCAGATGGACGCTTCACAGGAGAACCCCTCTCCTTTATTTACAGCTTTGGATAACCATTTGTCCTCTTCCCCCACTCAAGATATTGACACTCCTTTCTCTCAGGTCGGTTGAGTTCATCATCAAATGAATCCACTACAGAGTAAAAGTACTCTGGGCCTCTTCTCTGTTTTCCAGCCCTCCTGCCCTAATGGTTTACGACTACGCTTCTCTTATCACACATTCCAACCTATAATGGTTTCTGCACTCATCCCGATTTCAAGCAAGTTCTAAAATACCATTAAACCAGGAACTCATCCTCTTAATTTTAACAGATTAGGAAACAGTAAAAGAATTTCATAAAACTGATCTTTTTCCCGTTTCTCTACGATTAAGATTGACTGAGATCAAGTTTTAATGTTTAATCTGTCCTGTGTTCGGTGGAACCACAGCACCTCCTGATGACGAGCTATTTAAGAAATATTCTGTTTAATATGTTTATTGTTATCACCAGTAAATGTCTCTGATATGTTTTTGTTTTAACAAGTATTAGGCTAGAACTAGGAGAAATATGTATAAGTGATCAATTCTACCAGTTCTACCTACGGTATATTCAAGTGTGTTTTCTTTTACGTTTTAATCAAGTTTTAATTCCTTTTGAATGTTAGTGATTTTAATCATGTCATAAACCTTTTCATGATAGACAAAGTACATCTATTGAGCCATGGTGAGATTCTGTGAAAGGTGAAGCACGGTGTTGAAACGTTTAAAACTATAAGTTTAGTTTTAGTGAGTTCCTGTTAATTTTCACACTATCTACTCGGAGACAAAAAGTCGGCAGTCCTGCCCCCAGGCACGCCCGCCATTTGGAGACAACAAAACTAAGAGACATCACTTGTCTCGAGTTAGTCTAGGTTTTTTTTGTTTCACTCTTACTCTTGTAATTTACTTTTGAAACTCTCGTCTTTAATTTTTCCGCTCCTTACTTTTACTTTGAAACACGCTTCAAGGCAGCGATCTCAGCAGAAGTGCTCGCGCATTGATTTTTCTCACTTTTATATTTTTCGCAGTATCTTTTATTAAGTTTGTACCAGAACGAAGTTCTGTTTTAATTTGTTTTATACAGTTAAGTATTGTAACCTGATTTAGAGGAAGTGAACTTAATTTAGATTATCTTGCATTAACTAACAACGGAAGATCCGCCTGATCAACGTATCATCCTCAGTTATTTTATTCAAGAAGTTAGATTTAGTTTACAAAGTCAGAGCCTGAGAACCACTCGAAGCAACGAAGAAGAACATCTTTATCAAAATCATCATCACGACACTACAGCAACTTGCTGTGTCTGAAACCGTGCAAGCGGTTTCCAACAAAAGACAGACTCGTTGACAAGCGGTACTGGACCAGCTGCCCTCTTCCTAAGACATCGGACCGAGGTGTCCAACCAGCTGATACCGGACGAGCTGACCCCCACCATTGAACCGGGACTGCCAGCTAGAGTCGTAAATCACCTGAGGGAACCCGCCGCCGCGGACTCAACCACTCTGCTAAGAAAGTAGGCTTTCCATCGCTCATCACAGCTGGATTCACACATGATACATGAGATGGTGTCTATGGCTCTGATTCATATCTTTTAGTTTAAGAGAAAGTCGGTTAGGATTTTGGTAGTATTAAAATTACTCCCGTAATATTTAAATGCTTCAACCTAACTCGTGATCTCACCATCAGCCCATATTCCACTAATAACCCATTACTTAGTTATTCCATATTTCCTGTTACCTGTTGTTATTCATTTAAATTGCCATTTCATTTATTTAATCTGAATTATTTAGTCAATAAACATATTTAACCGTATGTCATTGTCTGTGCAGGTTTGTTTTTAATGTGGAGAACCGATGGATCTGTGTAGAAGTCACTACTTCATTTATGAGATTGAATAAATTGATCTGAAATTGATTAGAATTGATACAAGTTAAACTTGTCCAGTCGAATTTGATTAATTACCTCCGGATTATTCAAATAGACGAACAACGGAGGTGGTGCCCCATTTACGAGTGCTTTATTAATCACCAGTGATTAATAAATTACATTTATTATTAGTGTATCTCCTACATTCTGCAAAGGAAGCACAGGGCAGAGTCAGGAAACACACAGTTGCAGGTAGGAACAGTCATATTTTTGCCGGGAGTTTGGTCCGACGTCACCCATGTACCCCTTTGTGTGATACCCCAATAAGGCTCCCCCTTGCTACAGGTGAACCCGGAACTTAGAAATAGAACTGATATAAAACAATGCAGGAAATTCTAACTTTTTTTTTTTTTAGATAATATTAGCATTGACCAGGTTTTGAGAATGTTCACCATAATTAATTAGGAAAATAAATAAATAATGACAATAATGAATGATCAGATGAATAAAACAAAGTAATCATTGACCCAGCTACATACTCCCCCCTGAACTCCTAAAAAACAGCTCCAGTACAGGATAATAGCTGGCTTAAGGGTAATCTCAACATAGTCAGTTATCACTCTCAAATATACATTACTACACGCAACATGAATGTCTCCCAACTAGCAGGGAAAGTAACATGAAGAAGCTGGCCAGACTTCTTTAATGTACTCTTGCTTAGGAAAGTGCCTTATACACAATCCCCTGTAGCTGACTAGATAACTATAACCCAAACTGTATGTTTACACAAAAAAAGCACATTAATGTTGAACTTAGAATTGTCCCTGAGACATAACAAACTATGAAACTATGCCATTTGGCTGTGTGTTTTTCTGTGTCATGTTCTGTATCAGTCGGTTAACTGGCCTTATAATCCTGCCTACTCTTGTCCTAATATGGCCCACTGAGTCACTTGGTGGCAGTCCATCAGGTTTTAAGGCTAGTTTAGTAGTTACTCCCTTGGCTGTTTGACTCTTTGGTTGACCATCGCCTGATCCTGATTGTACACTATTTCGCCTAGTCTCTGCCACATTGCTGCTTGCTTTACTGCTGCTGTCCATGTCTGTTTCAATGGGAAGATCTGACGCAGCACTGACGCTCTCCCCGTCAGTCTCAGTGCTGACACCGTCGCTTATCTGTGACACCCGAGAGGGTGATACAGGATTACCAAGGGGCCGTTGAGGGGAATCAAAGGGCACAGGCTCAGTTTCTGGGGGGCCTTCAGGAGCAGCAGACTCAGCTACCCAACTGGCAGTGCGATCTGACCGGTCAACCTCGGACTCAGTCAACAGGAGTCTCCTGTGTTCTTTACTTGTTTCTGAGCCACTGTCAAAGGTTGACTCAACTTCATGCTCCACTTCCACTGGTAAGAAGTTAGCTTGCAACAGCATATTTCTGTGGACAACCCTCTCTTGACTGGTGGTGAGATTTTTAATGTGGTAAGTATGGCACCTTAAGTCTTTGGAAACAACTGTGTAGAGTGTAGACTCCTACCTGTCAGCCAACTTCCTGCGTCCGCGTCCACCCTTATCTGCCAAGAGAACCTGATCCCCTTCTTCAATATCTGTGCCCTTAACCCCTTTGTTATACAGGTCTGCCTGTCGTTGTTGGCTGGGATTGGCATTGACCTGGGCCAGTGCGAGGGCTTCCTTGAGGTCATCTCTCATCCTTTTGACATAACTGTCATAGTGATGTCATTATCTCTCTCCACATTGCAGAAGATCACATCTACTGACAGTCTGGGAATGCGTCCATACATCAGGTAAAAGGGAGCATAGCCAGTCGACTCATGAGCTGTACAGTTATATGCAAAGGTCAGCATTTGTAGCATCTGCGGCCATCTTTGTTTATCTCTGGGGGGTAAAGTCCGGATCATATTCCCCAAGGTTCGGTTGAATCTCTCAGTGTGGCCGTTCCCCATGGGATGGTAAGGGGTTGTCCTTGACTTTTTTACACCGGCAACCTGCAACAGCTCCTGAATCAACTGGCTTTCAAAATTTGCACCCTGGTCTGAATGGATCCTTTGAGGGAATCCATAGACACAAAAGTACTTATCCCACAACTGACGTGCAACATGCTTTGCTGACTGGTCAGAGCACTTGAAGGCGTGGGCCATTTTAGTGAAGTGGACTGTTGCCACGAATACATCCACACTCCTTCCTTTAGCATCCTCTGCAGACCAGAAATCCAGACAGACTAGTTCCAAGGGGCTTGTGGTCTTAATACTTTCAAGCTTGGCTCTTCCTTCAGGTTCCAAGGTCTTACTGACAACACAACGCTTGCAAGTCTTGACGTACTCTCTGACATCACGCTCCATATCAGCCCAAAAGAACCTCTGCCGTACCAGATACAAAGTCCTGCTCTGACCTTGATGGCCAGCATCATCGTGAACGCCTCGCAGAACACCGCTGACCAAAGAGGTGGGTACCATGTACTGATGGCACTTCCTCCTAGTTACTGTATCCTTACACACTCGGTATAAGATACCATCAAGCATTTTCAACCTATGCCACTGTTTCAAAGTTTTAAGCACCCTTATTGACAATCCGGCTCGCTCTCTCCTTGAAGACCGCCTTGCACGGGTGACAAACGGAATGACCTGCGACAGTGTGGCATCATTTCTCTGTTGATCCTGGAGCTCCTGGAGTGAGAAGACAGGCAGGGTGCTTTCGCCTGGTGGGATGAGTTGCTCCAGATCCTGCGCAAGACAAGCGACCACCCTTTGTTTGGACCCCTGATCCCACTCAACATGTCCTGCCAACACTGCAGACACCTCAACATCAGTCATAGAGCAGCATTCGAAACTCTCTAGTGAAAGTGGGTGTTCGACGCTCTGGTGGTTGGCGTCAGCCCTGAACACTTCTTGAACAACACCCTCTCGAACTTGTTGAGACTCCTCCAAAAGCTCGGCATATGGCTCCTTTATGAGCCTTTGGCTGACACGGGTTTGAACGAATGGCTGCCTACTCAGAGCATCAGCGACGATGTTCTTGCTACCAGGTATGTATTTGATGCTGAAATTATATGGCGGTAACTTGGCTACCCACCTTTGCTCACACGCATCGAGTTTGGGTTTTGTGAGGATAATCAGTGGATTATTGTCTGTCCAAACAGTAAAGGTGTGCCCTTTCAGCCAATAGCTAAATTTGTCGCAGACGGACCACTTCAATGCCAAGAACTCTAGGCGGTGCGCAGGATAGTTGCACTGAGCGTGGGTCAGTGCTTTGCTGGCAAAGGCAATAGGACGTGTCTTGCTGTCGCCATCCTGGAGCTGAGATAACACAGCGCCTAAGCCATCCTGGGAGGCATCAGTACAAAGAATGAATGGTTGGTTGAAATCAGGGTGTGCCAGTACGACAGACTCCAGAAGTGCAGCTTTCAGACGTTCAAATGAGTTGTGGTGCTCCTCTCTCCAGTCACTGGGGTGCAGTTTCCTGAACGCAGCAGCGCCTCTTGCATTCCCTCTCTTTCCTTTTGGTGCTGCAGTCACTGCAAACAGGTTTGGCTATGCGGGAACAATCAGGAATGAACTGCTGATGATGATCATACCCAAGAATGACTTGATCTTTCTTTGGGACGGTGTAGCGCCATCTTCCATCATAAGATCAGACTCAGACATGGAGGCGATTGCCTTGACCTTATCTGGGTCGGTCGACACACTGTTTTCATCCACAATATGACCCAAGAATTTCACGCTCCTCCTCAGTAGGTTTAGGGGCCAGCTTTAGTCCATGAACACGAAGTCTGCTGAAAACTGTTTCAAGCCCCCTGAGAGCTTCAGCTTCGTTGGGAGCATACACAAGCACATCATCCAGGTAACAGAGTAGAGTTAGAAAGTTCTCATCTCCAAATATGCCCATCATTAGTCTCATAAAGCTTGCAGGGCTGTTGCATAACCCCTGTGGGAGTCTATTAAACTCATAAAGCCCCATAGGTGTTGTGAAGGTTGTGAGTTTTTTGTCCTCTTCTGCCATGGCAATGTTATAAAAGCCAGATGTGAGATCCATTGCACTGAAAATGGCATTACCTCCCAGAGCTGCCAGACAGACAGATTGATGGGGCAAGGGATGTGCATCCTTGATTGTGCGTGCATTCAACCAGCGATAATCCACGCAGATCCTGAGATCCCCGTTCCTCTTCCATACAAGCACTAATGGGGAAGCCCACACGCTGTTGGACTTGCGAATGATCTCACGTTCCTCCATCTCCGTGAGAACCTGTCGGAGCTTGTGATATTCCCCTGGTGGAACACGCCGGTACGGGAGTCTGAACAGTCGCTGGTCGGACAAATGGATGCGATGGACCAAATCGTTAGCCATCCCACAATCAAGCTTGCTCCTTGAGAAAATGTCCTCATACTTTTGTATCAGTTGCAACAGTTGTGACTTCCAGTGGTCTGTCCCCTCACATGAATCAATATCCAGATCATCCAATCCCAGATTACACAAACTGTCACGAAAGTTGGGACATGGTGGAGGATCTGAGCTGTGGGCTGATTCACCACATACTGTCTGGTTCTGCATTCTGACCTCTGCAGTTGATGTTTGCTCAGAGGCCACATCCAGATCCTCAATAGCAATGCAGGAGGACACATCTGCTACCTTGGTGTGGCACTTTAATGTGACAGCCTTGTCAGACGTGTTCAAGATTCTGACTGGGATCCATCTCTCACCATTTATAGAAGCAACAGATTGACAGACGATTATGTTTTTCTTGTGGATTTGTTCTTCGATGGCTCAACCAGAACAGCGCTGCCTTCAGAGAAGGGTGAGACTCCAGGTAACTTACCCCAAACCAGGTGCTCTTGCACTTGAAGGCGTGGGCCATTTTAGTGAAGTGGACTGTTGCCACTAATACATCCACACTCCTTCCTTTAGCATCCTCTGCAGACCAGAAATCCAGACAGACTAGTTCCAAGGGGCTTGTGGTCTTAATACTTTCAAGCTTGGCTCTTCCTTCAGGTTCCAAGGTCTTACTGACAACACAACGCTTGCAAGTCTTGACGTACTCTCTGACATCACGCTCCATATCAGCCCAAAAGAACCTCTGCCGTACCAGAACAGCGCTGCCTTCAGAGAGGGGTGAGACTCCAGGTAACTTACCCCAAACCAGGTGCTCTTGCTTTGGGAGAAGAGTTACTGCTTGCACCAGCTTGACAGACCCGATAAAATCTGGCATAGTGTCACCTTTCCATCTGTTGATGCCAGACAACATGTTAAGAAACTGCATTATCTCAGGTGCGTTTGTAGACTGAGGTTTGCTCAGAACCTGCCAGAAATGGGGAGACTGTTTAAACTGCTTCAAGAGATATTTAATGACATTTGTGCCCAAAATCAACTGATCTTTCTGCCCCGAAACCACTAAAACAGGTACAATAAATGTACAACCATACACTTCCATCTTCAGGTTGTGAATGGATTTGGGCCTGACTTGGGTTCCACCACAGCCAACAAGCACAACATCAGGATGGGCAGAGTTGGTCTCTGATACTGAACCAACATTCTTAAGCATCTGTTCAGCCTCTTCACTAATGGTGCAAGCCATGGAGCCCGTGTCTAGCAGAGCTTGTAATGACAGTTTATCATCCACCTGTGCACTGGCATAGAATAGGCTGTCAGATTTATTGAGCTGGGTTATGTTCTGGAACAATACAATGGCACCAGGTGGAGCAGATTTTAGGCTTTCTGCATACACTGACTGCATATCTTCACTGGGATTGAGGGTCTCATCAATGTCACTCACACTGTCCCCTCCCATGCGTGAGTGATTTAGTTTCCCTGATCAGGTGAGTTGTTGCCTTGCTGAGTAGCAGTGACCTGGGGGCAATCTTTTCATCTATGTCCTAGTCCTAAGCAGCTCAAACATCTCCGTTCTCTCATGAGGTGTGTTCGTGTTGAGTGGGAGCTGTTACCACAAACTCTGCATGAGGCAAACTGAGCTGATGGGATGAACTGAGGTCCAGCAGCAGGGGCAGACTGGTTGGTATGTTCTAACACTCTCTCTAGCATACTCAACACACGTTCCAGAGCACCTGATTCTGAAGCAGCTGCTTCATTTGACTTGGTTGGGTTAGTTTGGGTGCATTTGGCCGTGTTCACTTGGGCAAAATCAGTGTCGGGTTCAGGGGAGCTAATGGATGCTGTAGCTGTAGTTACCTGCAGAACGTGTGCTTTGGCCGTGGTTACATTTGGTCTTTTAACTTGACACTCTCTTTGATGTTCATCGATGACCTCCTGCTCCTTTGTGAGAGACCAGTTACTTATGGGCCTTCACTTGAAAACACAAGCAAGACTGGGGTCAGGACAGTTTCTAATGAACATCATAGCTATTTCTGCATCCATATTGTCCATTTTGCTCCCTTGGCACTTCAGGTGTCTGTCTGCTGCCTCAGCAGCTGTATTTAGCCTAACCCAATAATCTACTGGTGTTTCTTTTGCCGCTGGCTGTGTGGCATAAAAGTTAGCCAATGGTAAACAAGACCCAGGGGTTTCACTGAAATAACCTCTCAGTATGCTGTAGATTGTCTCAGGATTAACAACTGTGTCAGATGACGAACTGCTCTTCAGTCCTACTTTGACAATACTTTTAGCTTTGCCAAGAAGATGACTCAGAATCTCATCTCTATGTTCGTGGGTCGAGAACTGTTTCTTGTGCAAATACACCTCCATCATATCAATCCACTCCTGAATGGAATATTTTTCATCTCCATCGCCACGATACATGGGAGGTTCCTTCACATCTGATCTGACGACCAGGCTCACCTTGGAAAGGTCAATGGTCGTTTCTTGTGCTTCAACCCTTGCTGAACTAGCTGCAGGGGACTGCTGTGAGGTGAATGGGGACTGACTGGCTAGTAGACGACTGGCTATTGATTCACCTATCTGGCTCCCCAACTCACCAATGAGATCACGTAGCTGTTGGACTGTGTTCTCAGTGTTAGCAGCAGGTGTGGAAAACAAGGGCTCAAGTGGAGGGGTGTCAGTGAAATCATCTGAATCTAAGGGCTCTTCATTAATTAACACTGTAGACTTACTACGAACTACCCTATCTGTGTTGAATAAACCCCTGTTCCTATCAAAAGCTGGCGTAGATACATTAAAGGTATTCTGACCTCTGCCTGCCATATCACACAAATTTAATGCACATATACAATAATGGGAAAAAACCCCTCAGAAATAAGTTTTACAGATATCACAGAAAATGCAACTTGTATCAATATGACTCCTTGGTTAGTTATTGATTTTTTTTCTGAATGCCTGTGTTAAACAGTCTTAGCAAACACTTCAGCAACTAACAGGATCCACAGGTACAGCAATCGGTGGCGGCTGACCAATGGATCCGGGTCACGGCACCAGTCTTATGTAGCAGTTGTGAAATGGTTGCTTATAGGCTGAAGGATGACAACACCAGGGATCGGAGTTTGTTCATTTATTCTGCAAAGGCAGCACAGGGCAGAGTCAGGAAACACACAGTTGCGGGTAGGAACAGGCTGCCTCCACAACAAGAGCAGCCATATTTTTGCCGGGAGTTTGGTCCGACGTCACCCACGTACCCCTATGTGTGTTACCCCAATAAGGCTCCCCCTTGCTACAGGTGAACCCGGAACTTAGAAATAGAACTGATATAAAACAATGCAGGAAATTTGAACTTTTTTTTTTTTTTTAGATAATATTAGCATTGACCAGGTTTTGAGAATGTTCACCATAATTAATTAGGAAAATAAATAAATAATGACAATAATAATGATGAATAATGAATGATCAGATGAATAAAACAAAGTAAACATTGACCCAGCTACACATGTAATCATCCATCCATAATAGGGTGACTTGATGCGGGGTCAGAGGTGCACTGACTCCAATGGTCATCGCTATGCCCATCAAGATTTCATTGGGGCGGGGGCGTGTCAACATGGCCACTGTGTAGACACGTCTTTGCCAGCTCCTGTATATTTAATCATTAATAGCACACCAAACGTCATTTTACTGGACTACTTCGGTTGTTTTTTATTTTATGACGATGTATGAAACATTCAGGTATGGCTGGGAAAGCTAACTCTCGCCTAGACCGCTCAAATCGAGCTCAACCTCGGCACGTTAGCGAGAAGGCTAACCATCCGCCGTCACCCAAGCATGGCGACGAGGAGGAGGAGGGGGACCTGTGCCTGTCAGCCGTTATCAAACTTATTGAAACTTTCCGCAGTGAAACCCGCTCTTCGATGAGCACTCTGCAGTCTGTTATAGAGTCATTCGGGGTACGTATGACAGTGGTGGAAACCTCGCTACAGGATTGTGATGACAGGATTACTACACTGGAGGCGAAGTGTGAGACTTTGGAGAAGTGCAACAAGCTGCTAATGACGAAAACCAAGGACCTCGAGTCAAGGAGCCGCCGCCAGAATTTACGCGTGGTTGGTATCCCGGAGGACATGGAGGGGCCTAGAGTCACGACATTCATGACCGACTTCTTCGCTGAGACGCTGGGCATGGATATTCCCGAGGGACCGGAGATGGTGGACGGGGCGCACCGCCTCGCTTCGCGCCCGGCGCGGGCTCCAACACTCCTCCCAGACCAATGATCTTGAAGGTGTACCATTTCGGAGTAAAGCAGCAAATCCTCCAGCTGGCCAGGGAGAAAGGCCCGCTCACATTTCGTGGAAAATCAGTGCATATCTTCCTGGACTTTACTACTGAAGTCGCTAAACGGAGGGCATCTTTTAAAGTTCAAAGTTCAAAGTCGACTTTATTGTCAAAACTGCAATATGTACAAGACATACAGAGAATTGAAATTGTGTTTCCCTCTGTCCAGACAGAAATAAGAAATATAAGAATATAAAATAAAATAGAAATATAGATCTAAAAATAAAAATAAAAATAAAATATGTACAGCTAAGAGACATTCGGGAATATAAAGTCCGGAGATATAAATAGTGTGGAATAGGTATGTCAGTATTGGGATTGGATATAAATATAGATATAAATATGGCAGTTTGATATAAATATGACAGTATAAAATGGTGTAAACTGGTCTATGACAATGAAATTGTAAACATTCTTACACAGTGCAAATAGATTTTAAAGTGTTTTTGAGTTGTAAAAGTGGCTGGTGCCATGGGGGGGGGGGGGGGGGCGGGGTCAACAATGTCCATAGTTAGTGGGGGCAGCGGGCGGAGAAGGAGAAGGAAGGGGGGGCAGCGCTGGGAGGGAGTTCAGCATCCTGATGGCCTGATGAATGAAACTGTCTCTCAGTCTGCTGGTTCTCGCTCGGAGGCTCCTCATCCTCCTCCCGGAAGGCAGGAGACTGAAGAGTTGGTGGTTGGGGTGGGTGGGGTCGCCCGCAGTGCTGAGTGCTTTGC
Organism: Pagrus major; assembly: GCF_040436345.1. Classification (NCBI taxonomy): domain Eukaryota; kingdom Metazoa; phylum Chordata; class Actinopteri; order Spariformes; family Sparidae; genus Pagrus; species Pagrus major. The sequence goes on along the minus strand of NC_133238.1, from coordinate 438,124 downwards.
GGGCCAGACGTGTGCTGTAAGTGTCCTGGAGGGAGGGGAGGGAGGCACCGATGATCCTCTCAGCTGCTCTTACTATGCGCTGCAGGGTCTTCTTGCAGGATGCAGTGCAGCTGCCGTACCACACAGTGATGCAGCTGGTCAGGATGCTCTCGGTGGTTCCACGGTAGAAGGTTGTCATGATGTGGACTGGTGCTCTGGCTCTTCTCAGTCTGCGGAGGAAGTAGAGGCGCTGCTGAGCTTTCCTGGCCAGTGATGCGGTGTTCCTGCTCCAGGAGAGGTCCTCAGAGAGGTGCACACCCAGGAACCTTAACAATGTCAAGCAGAAGATCCAGGCTGCCCACATCCGATATGGTCTGCTGTTCCCGGCTCGGCTGCAGGTGACCTTCAACGGCGGGAGATACAGCTTCGCTGCTCCGGACGAGGCAGAGAGATTTTACGCGGAGACCATCGCCCCAACGCTCCCGGCGGGTCGAGCTGACGGCACCACCGACAACGGGTGACTCTTCACGGGCTCACGGTTTGTTTCTCCCCATGACAGCCCCACAGACTATCCAATATGGGTGGCTTAAATCTGTTTCACAACTGTTTAAAACTGTGTTTTCCCATTTAAAGCCGCCATTTCAATTCAATTCAATTTAATATATTATATTAAGTGTGATGAGTGCTGAAAGTATTTCATTTTGAATCTGTATACAGATAATGTCCATGACAAGTTTTCTTTTCTTTTTCTCTAGACGTTTGGTGTTATATATTGTTAGGTTTGGAGCACTGGTTTAGTGCAGTTAGGATACACCGTGTGAGGTGTAGTAGACGCTTCGTTTGGGGAGGCGTTTGGGGTGTAGAGGGTGGGTGGGCTGGGGTTTTGTTCTTCTCCACACTGTTTTCACTGTTTTTATGTCTTATTTTTTGTTTGGTCAGAAGGTTTTCTCCACAGAGTCTTGACATAATATCGGGGGTTTCGGCCAGATTTATTGTACCTTGTTCTCAGATTGGATTGTTGAATCCTCTCTCATTGCTGGCGACTTTAACTGTTACCTAAATCCACGGCTGGATAGATCTAGCAAAAAAGTTCAATCTAATATAGGGCAGGGCCAGTCTTTACTTGGCTGCTGCAATGACATCCATTTTATAGATACGTGGAGGACTCTCCATCCCACCGATAGGCAGTATACATTTTATTCTAAGGTTCATAATTCATCCTCTAGAATTGATTATTTTTTTACTCCTAAATCTGCACTGCAGAATGTGCGCTCCTGTTCGATAGGTAATATTATCATTAGTGATCACTCACCAGTATTTTTAGTCATGTCCAGTAAAGTACAATGCCCCAAGGCACAGTGGCGGTCCCCAAATCATCTTCTGAAAAACCCTAATTTTAAATCGCATCTTACTGAACAGTTCAAATATTTTATCACTGAAAATGACACCCCTGGTGTTTCTCCTAGTCTGCTTTGGGAAACCGCTAAGGCTGTTATCCGTGGTCTTACTGTATCATTCTCAGCAAGCGTAAAGAAAAAACAGAGGGCAGAACAGCAGAAGCTTGAACAACAATCATGTAATCTGCAGGGAGAGTTTAACCTCAACCCGTCAGAGGATTTGAGACTTCAAATTGATGTTACTACTGCAGCTCTGGACACTCTCCTCTCTAAAGAGGCTCAAAGATCCATTTTGTTTGCGAAGCAAAGGATGCATGAATTCGAGAACAAATCAAGTAAATACTTAGCAAATTTAGTTAAGGCAAGGGCTGATTCCTAGGCCATCCCAGTTATAAAAGACAGATCAGGCAAAAAAGTCTATGATAACAAGAATATTAACAACTCATTTTCAGAATTCTATGAAGGTTTATATAATTCTGAATCTGGTAGTAATTTGGAGACCCTGATGAATACATTTTTGTCATCCATCAATCTTCCTCGAGCTTCTGATACACAAAAAGAGCTGCTGAACAAGCCGATTACAAAAGAGGAAGTCATGCAGGCTGCCAAGAATTTACAAAATAACAAGACCCCAGCGCCGGACGGTTTGACTCCTGAATTCTATAAAGCTTTCCAGAACCTGCTGAGTGATCCCTTGCTCAAGATGCTGTCTTACTCCTCTGAATCTGGAGCTCTTCCTAATACTATGATGGACACAAATATTTCATTAATCCTTAAAAAAAACAAGTCTGCGGATGAATGTGCTTCCTACAGGCCAATTGCTCTGCTGGATGTGGACCGAAAATTACTTGCTAAAATACTGGCCAGAAGGCTTGAAAGTATCCTCCCAGATATTATTTCATTAGACCAGACTGGTTTTATTCTAGGTCATAAGAAGGGGGTAATGTAAGAAGACTCCTAAATCTTATACAACATAGCACACAGTCAAAAGTCAAATCTCTTGTGATTTCCCTTGACGCAGAGAAGGCCTTCAACAGGATTGAATGGCCTTACCTGTTATATGTTCTCTCTAAATTTAACTTTGGTGATAATTTTATTAAATGGATATCGCTTCTATATGCTGCCCCTCGTGCCTCGGTTATTACAAATGGCATGAGATCCCCTGCATTCACAGTGAGGTGGGGCACTAGACAGGGCTGTCCAATCTCCCCTCTTTTGTTTGCTCTCGCCATGGAGCCCTTGGCAGAGGCCATTAGAACTGATCCATTAGTGACTGGCATACAGGTGGGTCCTCTGCAGCACAAAATTTCGCTTTACGTGGACGACGTCCTTCTCTATCTGTGTAACCCTGAGGCTTCTATTGTAAGAGCAGTGGAGATAATTAGATCTTTCGAAAAAAATTTCAGGCTATAAGGTTAATTACTCTAAATCCGAGGCAATGCCAATGACCCCTTATGTGTCATGGTCTTCAAATTGCTCTGTCCCTTTTCGTTGGTCCCCATCAGGTTTTGTCTACTTGGGCATACATATTACTCCCTCCATCTCTGGCCTGTACAAAGCCAACTTCGTGCCCCTAATTCGTAGGATTAAAGAAGACTTAGCCCGCTGGACGGCTCTTCGACTGTTCTCTTCTGGGGAGAGTAAACCTCTTCAAAATGAACATACTTCCTCGGTTGTAATACCCCTTTCAAATGATCCCGGTTCTTTTAACAAGGAAATCACTTTCAGTTTTAAATAGCTCTCTATCTTCCTTTCTCTGGAGAAATAAACGTGTTAGGCTGAAACTCACCACCCTACATCGCCCTTTCGAGGAAGGGGGTCTGGCGGTGCCGAATATTAAACGTTACCAAATTGCTTGCCTTTGTAGTTATTTATGGCATTGGTTCAGAGGTGACCCTGATTCTACATGGCTCACTCTAGAAGCTACCCCAGTGGCCCCTATTCCTCTCCGTAACATTTTATATGTGTCTAAGAAATGGACACAGCCTAATGTAAAAGGCAACTTTTTGTTACAGAATGCTATAAGGGTCTGGAGACTGGCAAGAAAACTTGAGGGCCAGGAGGGCTTCATTTCTCGCTTTGTACCTATCCGCTTAAATCCAGACTTCCGCCCTGGCTTGATAGACCACGCCTTCTCCTCGTGGTCCAGTAAGGGTATAGAGACTGTGGGTGATTTGTTGATAGATGATGTTGTGGTGTCTTTTGCGCAGCTGAGAGACAAATATAATCTCCCACAGAACCATCATTTTAGATACCTACAAATACGTAGCTTTATTACCTCTATTATTAAACTACACCCTAATGGGTTTTCTCTTTCGGCTGTGGAGGAGGCCATCCAAAACCCAGGCTCCAGAAAACTTATTTCCAGGTTTTATAGGGCCCTATCAAGCCCAAATAACGTATGTACGGCTCATGTTAGGGCTCTTTGGGAAGCCGATTTTGGAGAGGCTATTTCAGATGAGGAGTGGGACCGTGTTTGGTCAGTTTAAGGTTGTACACAGGCTTCAAATTACTCCTGTGAAACATAACAAATTCAATCCTCTGCTTTCAAAATACTGTAATAAATGTAAAATTACCGAAGGTTCATATTTCCACTGTATTTTTGAATGCCCTCTTATTAATGACTTTTGGATCAAAGTGTGTAAAGAAATTGATATTATTTTCAAGAGGAAACTAGCCCTGGAACCTATTTCCTGTATCCTGGGAGTACAACCAGCAGCTTTGAACCTGCTTAAGGTGCTGCTGTTTAATGCAAGGAGATGTATTCTTCTACAGTGGATTTCAGACTCTGCCCCCACAGTCTCACACTGGATCCGGAGTATTATGGAATTTCTCCCCCTAGAAGCTATAAGCTTCTGGCTTAATGATAAACGGTTTTTCAAATCTGGGACCCCTTTCTAGAACATATTGGAGACGATGGGGCCCGGGCTCTCCGGAGTGGTCTCTGTGGTCTGGCATGGACTGAGGTTTCAAGATGCATTCCTAGATCTTGATGTGCTGTCGGCGTACTGCTGTGTTTGATCCCCCCTGGTACTTTGACTGTGTAAACCTTCTGTTTTTTTTGTTCTTTTTCGTCTGTTTTTGTTTTTTGTTTTTTTTGCGTGTATGTGTGGAGAGTAAGTTCTAAAAAACAAAAAGAATAAGAGCTATATTTGTCAGGGATGTAAGTATTTGTAGGCATCTGTGTTCATGTGTTTCATGCTGTACTGACAAAGCGAGAAATAAAGAGCTAAATCCTCAAAAAAAAAAAAAAAAAAAAAAATTCATGGGGGCTAAGTCCCGTTGTGGAGTTTGACGTGCTGCGAATAGCATACAGCACTAGCGGAAGGGCATCAGGCCATTTTAGCCCTGTTTTCATCATAGTCTTTGTTAATGGTGGAGTTCATTCTCTCCACTTGACCTGAGCTCTGTGGGTGATAGGGAACATGCAATCTCCACTGGATCCCCAGTATTGATGCAAGACTAATTTTTGCAACAAAAGCAGGGCCCCTATCACTATTTAGTCTCATAGTTACCTATAAATGCGGGATAAGCTCTTTTATCAAACATTCTACAACTGTTCATGCATCTTCTTTTCTTCTTTTCTTGATGGATACGCTTCCTCCCATTTGGAAAACATATCAGTGATTACAAGCAAGTATTTCTACCCTTGGCAACTAGGCATATGTACAAAATCAATCTGCATATTTACAAAAGGACCTGAATGCAGCGGCAAATGGTTATGGTATTACCTGCTTTACCTACATGTGTAGGCCCGTGTGCAACGCAGGGTAAAACATGAAGGAGAGAGCGGGGGCAGACCGGCCAGCCATCAGGGTGGAGCCACAAGCCAGACTCCTGTTGAGAACAACCTTTCCTGATCCATGTCTTTTTCTCCTCACCGTCAGCACGGTTTTGTGACACAGTGACATCATCAAAAGAGGGGAGAACAGGAAGTTCAGGAGGTTGAACTGAAGTACATTGATGTGCCACAGAGGATGAGGAAACGGCTGCCTGTTTGGCTGCGGCATCTGAAAAACAAATACAAATAAGAAAATATCAAAAATATATTCTAGTTCATATAGCTCTAGCTGTGATGTTCACATTTGTTAAACTGGAGTGCCCTTACACCAGGAGGGACTTTCACAGCAATCTTGTCCTTCTGTTGGTCAAAAAACTGTTTAAGCATTCTATAGATCTCTTGCTTCAACAGAATAACAATTTTTAATTACTATTTTATGGCATGCACATAAACCACTTTTATCACGTACACACTATCTTAAACCACCTGGGAGGTAAAACTGTTTATTTGGTTTTTAACTATTGGGTCACTAAGAAAAATTAACAGGACAGTTTAATACTGACTGAAACTCTTTACCTGTTCTGAAATTAATTGGTTAGTCTCTTGTAAAAAAGACTGTAAAATAACTTTTTCAAATATGAATATGTAATATATATAATATATAATAATATGTTCAAGGTTCTATTTCAATAATAAATCCCCTTTGGGTTAATTTTCTGTGAACTGTTTAATCTCTGTGTGATGTAAAATAATGAGCAGATCAGAGGAAACTGTCAGTTTATTGTTTTGTTTATTGACCTGATGATTTTATAACAGATCAGTAACACATGTTTGTGAATCAGTTTAAACTTGAGTTTAGGAAAGATCCAGACGGTTCAGTTCTTCATGTTTTTATTGTTCAAATTTACACAAAACAGAAAAATGTCAGTGACTAATAACGATACTAAAGAAGTACAAACAATGAGTTAGTGTTGGTTAATGAGTTAAATTACTGATTAATGACAAAAGTATTCAGCTAACTGATCTAAGATTGCAGGAAATAGTATAAATGATCTCTGGTTACGCCATTGGTTTAGTATAGGTGATGTCAGGAACAGTCATCAGGGCTGGTGTGGCCAGGGCTGTTTGGCATACTGGATGGTGTTGAGTGCAGCTACGATGTCAGAGTTTTTGGCCAGAAGGTGTCGTGTCACCGGAGCTCGGGTGAGTCCACTCCTCATCAGAGTCTCTACTCACCTGAAGATGACACAGTCCCAGTCTGGTTACCTACTGGTTTGTACTGGCTCATACTAAGTAACAGATGGTTATTCTAGTCTCACATAGACCTAAGTCAGTATCAGACCAGTCTAATGTGAGTCTGATTCAACATCTGTGATTACACGATAACGTACTGGCATTCTACTGACACTTTTTTTCTATATGATATTTTAACTCACTATACTTTGATGTTTCTATCGTTCGATTTAGATTTAGACTCAAAGATTTTTATGTTTTTTAACCGAGTATACTAAACTACGACATTTTTATGACTTCTTATGCCATTTACCATACAACTGACCTTTGACCCCTCTATGGCACCACCCTCACTGTTGCCTCTGTCCATCTCCACATTATCCTCCTCCAGTGCAAAAAGGGGTGTGACACACTGCCTGTCCACCTCAAAAGATCCTGCATGAAGGACAACACTCAAGAGGAACGGGAAGCTGAAGTCAAAAGGGCAAAAGAGTCGCAGAGAGAGTGGACCAGGGTTGGCAGATGCTGGGAATACGAGACTTTGTCCTCCTTGGTTCCAGATAAGGCTTGCCAATCACTGGTCGAACACATGAAAATACATTTTGTCCAGGTGAAGGAAGCTGAACTGCTGCTGGTGAGTAAAGAGAAATTGTAGACTTGGTGTTTAGGCATTCTGTGGAGAAAGTTAGTTGAAATATTTAATCTAGTCTAGATACTTTTTGTGTTAGTTGTTGTGAGACCATTGAAGTAAAGTAGCTATCAAGTGAGTTTCTGCCAAGCCAGGTGTGTTGAATAGGCTTGTGTTGAATGAGGAGCAAAGGACTCTTTGTGCTCAGTGAAGAAGAGGAGACACCGCAGGTTGCAGAGGGGAGGTTGGTTATGCTTATGATTTATTTGACATTTAAGCTGACTCTTTTTTGATGTGTCAAATCTACATTTCCTATATGAACCTGTGATGCATGTCAGCTCTCAGAGGAAGGAGGAGTCCTGGTCTGAGCACCGGGGTCTGCTGGAGGAGGCCACAGAATGGATCGAGGAAGCTTGCCGTAAGCTGCAAAGTAGCGAGCAGTTATCGGAGAAGCACATGACGATTTACCGGTACTTCTGCATGGCGACCCTGATGATTACGCACCGGAAATCGGAACACACAGCTGTGGATTTCAAGGTAAGCGTGCGCTTATTCTTATGTTGGCTCAGTTTCCCTGCAACTTTGACTCCCGTACATTGAAAGTTGTTTGTGTCCTTGCCTACAAAAATAATCCCCCATCACAGGTGACTGACTGGAACGACAGGCATTTTGGGCGTGGGCGTCGGTGCTGGGGTGTTGCTCCAGTTCAAGGAAAGACACAGTGGTAATCAGTGCAGAAGAGGATAGGGTGAGTTGAGTGTTTTTATTTTAACATTAAAGTCAAAAAAACATTTCCACAAGATGGCAGACTTGAAAAACCAGCTTGGCATTTCCTTTCCCACCGACAGTGGTTTGATGCCTACTTCACGGGCATCAGGCCGCTCTGCCTGAAGAGGCAAGCTCAAGCGCAGGGTGACAAGGGCTGCTTTTTCGTTGGTAAGAAAAAGCAGCCCTGGCATCGTCCCGTGGCCGATGCCAGGTCCAACTTGGACCACCTCTGGAATCAGTGAGTGTACTTTACATTTCTTAAACCGGGTTGAGGCAATTTCACGTCAGACAAGGCATATTGCAACCATTGAACATCAACAACTCTGACTTAAAACTTCCTTTTCTCTCCCTCTCTCTGTTTTCCTTTTCCCCCTCTCTTCTACGACACAGCTGTAAGAAAATCAGGGAAATCTGCTGTCTGGTACATGCCAGGCCGCGGGGACGTCCTCCAGAGATCAAAGGTAAACATTGCCAGTTTCGGTGCTGTAGCAACTCATAATGTAATAATGGCTAATAATGTAATAACGGCTCATAATGTAATAATTTAAATGTAATAAAAGTTCATAATGTAATAATTGGCTCATAATGTAATGAAATCACGGACGTATAATGTAATAAGGGCTTTGCGCATAATGTAATAATGTAATAACTTATTACATTAAGAGCCTTATTGATACCGCTCATAATGTAATAACAGCTCATAATGTAATAATAGCTCATGTAGTGAGAAAAGTGTTGCATTATCATCATTTTACCTCTCAGATAAAGCTGCAAGTAAAGCAAAAGGCATGGGCTTCAGTGCATTAGTAAACTAAATTAGTGAAACCAAGTATTTAATAGTAATTGCATTCTGACATTTTATTGATGTATAAAGTTGAGCCACTAGGTGGCACCCATGAGAGTTATTTTGGGCCTTTGAGAATGCTGTGCTCACTTCTACTGTGACTATTGCGGGTAAGCAGCACTATTTGTGACCTTTTAAAGTTCAATTAATATCTTTGTTAAACCAAGCCATCCACCTTATCTGTTTAAATATTCTGTGTATTAAGATGTTTGTTGGGATAATGTTGTATGCTTTAGCTAGCGGCTAGGCTCCATCACCTATATTATTTATATTTTTCGTGTGTCAACACAAAATGTTTTCAGCCATTTTTGTAGTATAAAGAGCCAAAAGTCTGGGATAGGCGGATTGGTCGGGCCAAGCCAGGTATTGGCGGGCATACACCTTATCATGAAGCAAGTTTTCTCTGCTCTACCTTTTCAGTCTGCCATCTGCCATCAACCAGCAACACTTAGAGGTACATCAAGGACCTTTGAAGCAGAGGGTGCTTCTTTATAATACTGGCTCTGATGCTGTCCCTGACTCTGACCACCATTCAAACCCTGACTCTGACCATCACTCTGACCCCAACAATGACCCTCATGGTGATTCCAGTGATGTCTTTCATGGTGACTCATGTGATGTCCCTTATGGTGACCCCAGTGATGTCCCACATGGTGACCCCAACGCCGTCCGTCACACTGACCCTGATATTGTTCCTTCTGCATGTCCTACAGTGCCAAAACATATCTTTCATGCTGACCCTGACACTCCCTTCATTGCTAGCCCTAATTTGCCTTTGCGCGTACTGTCACCCATTATCCAGTATTGCCCGTTGATGGATATGACAATGCTGGGCACCTTCAACAGAGTTTCCAACTTGTTCAGAGAGCTAACACTGCCATTCCTATCAAGAATTTATATACGGGATTCTTTGGTGGAATGTTTAAATATTGTGATGGATGAAGACTGCTGCAGTAGGGTTAAGTGTGCTGCAAGTATTTGTAGGTTATATAAATCAGCTGGAATAGTAATAGTGGCCTTGCATCCAACATCAGGCAGCTCTTCAGCCAAAATGCCAGGTGGATTACAGCATGTTTGTGATTCGACACATATCCTTTGGATGGATCCATATTAAAGACATTCATTGGTGCCAGTCCGACATCACAACTACCTGATGGCGACATGTACTTTTCTTTTCTTGCAGTTCTCCATCTGTGAAAGTCCCACCTGAGGACCAATGGGAAGCTTTCATCAAATACTTCCCCGTAACAACAGGAGCCCTCGCCCCCTCCAAAGATGACAGGGTCAGTGCCGGATTCGGAGATGACCGTTCATTTTACTTCAAGTGGAGGTGTATGCAACTTGAACAGCGTTTGCTACATGTCTCAGGTAGGCACCAGCATTGTCTTTGGTACAGGTACTGTATGCTGTCTGTAAAAAATGCTTAGTGTCTTACTTTGATTGCACTCACTCATTGTTTGCAGAGAGGATGCTGCCCTAGCACAAATTATTCACATGTTTGAAAGTGGGATCGACACTGAGACAATGGATATGAGAGCTGAGAAGCCGGAGGTAGCCCTACTCTTACGAGAGCGATCAAAACTACCCTTGATGGATGGCGTGTTGTGCCGCAGGGTTCTCAACCAAAGAGGTGAAGCTTTTCATCAACTTGTCATACCTAGTAGTCACAAGGTGTTCATGATGAAGTGGGGCATATGGACATTGAAAGAATTTCGGAACTAGCCAGAGCTAGATTCTATTGGCCGATAATGGCTAGGTACATTGAGACAAAATGTAAAAGCTGTGATAGATGTGTTAGACGGAAAGCTAGAGTGCAAAAGGCATCAAAACTGGTTAACATCAAAGTCAGTGGTCCCCTCGAGTTGATTTGTATAGATTTTCTGTCAATAGAACCTGACTCAAGAGACACTAGAAACGTACTGGTCATAACTGATCACTATACAAAATATGCACAGGCATATCCAACAAGAGACCAGACATCCAAAACTGCTGCCACAGTGTTATGGGAGAACCTGTTTTGAGTCAGAAGTTGTAGCAGAGCTTTGTAGGCATGCTGGAATCTCCAAGTCTCGCACAACACCCTACCACCCGAGAGGGAATCCGGTAGAACGATTCAACAGAACGCTTGATCTCTTGGGAACTCTGGAGGAGAAAAAGAAGGAGGAATGGAGGAAATATGTTAGGCCCCTAGTACACGCGTATAATTGTACAAGAAATTATGTGACTGGGGAAGCTCCTTTTCTTCTCATGTTCGGCAGAGAGCCGCGTCTTCCCATTGACCTATGTTTGGGCATCAGCCCTCAAGGCCACAACCCCAAAATGCACTCACAATATGTGCGTGACCTGAAGAAAAGACTGAGACATGCATATGAGCTAGCTTCAAGAAATGCTGAGAAAAGGCAGCTGTTGAACAAATGGCGCTGGGATGCTAAAGTGACTGCTCTGCCTTTGGAAGTGGGGGACAGGGTCCTTGTTCATCCAACACAGATGTAATATTTCTAAAAAGAAAAACGCACAGACTCTTTTGGTAAAACACTTTGTAGAACACGACTGGTCTTCACTTACCTCCACAGTATTACAGTGTAATCCAAGATGGTCCACAGCCCAGAGAAGGAAAATAGATACAACATAAATATTTATTTTAAAAGCATAAATATGGTTATTTTGTTAAGAAGCATAAATGTGTTTTTGGATTAAAATGCATACATTTCATTAAGAGCCACTTAACACAGATTTGGCAATAATTTAATGGAAATGATTAAAAAAATGCCTTTAAGAAATGTGATGACGCTTCCCCTTTAAGGCACTCGTTGCCCTGTGTTTACGCATGCTCCTGGCAGAGCTGAGCAGCAGAGCCAAGAGCAGAGGAGAAGCGAAGAGAAGCAGAGAAATTAACGAGTGAAATAGTTACAAAGACAGTTGCTTTAACGCCTGGAAAATAATACCCATCTACTTGGTGTTTCATGAGGACCATGTCTGAATAAGCCACAGCGGTTTTGGTGAGTTTCAGCTCGTTTTATGCTTCCTTGTACTGTTTGCACTTGAGTGAGTGACTGGTCGCTAGCAAAGCGCTAATAGCCTTAGCTAAAAAATGTGCGGAGAAAAGTCAAACTAAACTGTTTAGCGGCTAATAGTCTGCGGTTTATCAACCAAAGAGTTTTATTTCATGTAAAAAGAGGAGTTATACGGCCCAGCGGCAGGAGGAAAAGTACCCATGTCACTGTGTGGGGCCCGGTTACACCACGTAACAGTAACATTATGATTTAAACTCGCTGTAAAAGGTTATTTCATTTGCATGGACAGAGTAATTTATTTTGTTTATGGCCTGTTGTACAGGTCAGGTTTTTTTGCTTGCTCCTGAATGAAGTTTGACCAAAGAGAGACACTCTTCCTAGGTGCGGGAGACCACACATACGCACGCAGCCGTGGGACACAAGATGGCGAGCCAAACCCACAGACTTCGTTCGTAAAAGACATCTTCATCTTCACCTTCATATTCATCGCTTCAATGAGGATTTGCCGGATGGATTACTGGTAAACTCGCTGCCGGAGAGGTAGGAGTGTTGGAGATATTTCTTTTGAACTGAACTGAGTTGGAAAAATAACTGAACTGAACTTAAACTTTATTGAACTTGAACTGAAGTGTTACACCCTACTGAAGTGTTACACCCTAAACCATACCTGCAGGATACCTTAGACACTGTCTGAACACTGTTATGTTTATTGTTCTTGTTTACTTTAAGTAAAGTACTGGCTTTAATTTTAAAGAACCTGGTCTCTGGTCTAATTTTAACCTGTCGCCCCACTCCATCAGAACCTAGAACTGGTCCAGTGGCTTTAATAGTGTGTCTGGCGGACACTAGAGCTACACACCTCCCGTGCCTTTTGGGGCGCGGGCTCAGTTCCCCTGCCCAAACCCTAAAATAATAAATCATACTTACCTAAAAAAGTTAACAACAATTCATACATACCTTAAAGACTCTACATTTATCTAAATTCATATGGAGATTATAACATTGGAGGAAAGGGGGAGGGACAAATGAAGTGAAAAGGACAATCTAAGAAGAAACCACTAAAGCTTAAGGGACACAAAATCGGGAGGGTGTAAAAGGAGGCTTGTAGGAGAGAGAGCTCACTTCTGCTCTGACCACAGGAAGAGAAGCACCTCAGTCAGCCAGTCAAGAACAGCTAACTTGTTTTCTTTTTAGTGTACCTTGGCTTGAGGAAGTACTACAGGTCGAAACGTCGCCCTTGGCACACACTTTTTTCATTTATATACTTAAAAACAATTTAATTTCTTTTCATCTTACACACAAATTATTATTTTTCATTTCATAGATCATTTTAGTTAGTTAAAAAATGCATAAATAAATGTATTTTCATTTCTTAGAGACTTAGACTTAGACAGATTTTATTGTCATTCTGTGAGCAACAAATGAACAAAATTTTGTTTCAGAGGCTCAGCATAGAAATTAAAATGAAAGTATATCAAAAAATACCACAATAAGAAATAAATATCAAAAACAGAAACATACTAAAAAGTGCAAATTACTGAAAGCAGTCTGATGACAAGGGGGGAAAAAGCTGTTATAGAACCTTGTGGTCCTGCACTGAAAGCTGCAGAACCTCTTTCCAGAGGCCAGCGCGGAAAACAGTCCATGGTGAGGGTGGGAGGAGTCTCTGATAATATTTCCAGCTCGGGACATGCAGCACTTGGGAGCAATGTCCTGAATGGAGGGGAGAGAAGTCCCAATGATCTTCTCCGCTGTCCTCCACATGGAAATGCAGCTGGTCAGGATGCTCTCTATGGTGCTCCTGTAGAATGTAGTGAGGATGGGCGGGGGCAGGAGGGCTCTCCTCATCCTTCGCAGGAAGTGCAGACGCTGCTGTGCCTTCTTGACCAGTGCCGAGGGTTCACAGACCAGGTGAGGTTGTCTGTGATGTGCACCCCCAGGAACTTGGTGCTGCTGACCACCTCCACAGCCGTGTTGTTGATGAGAAGTGGAACGTGGCTGGGCTGCTTCTTCCTGAAGTCGACAATGATCTCTTTGGTTTTGTCCACATTCAGGATCAAGTTGTTTTTTCTACACCAGCCCACCAGCTGCTCGACCTCCTCCCTGTAAGCCAGGTCGTGGTCATCCCTGATGAGGCCCACCACTGTTGTGTCGTCCGCAAACTTCACAATGTGATTGGTGGTAGCCCTTGGGATTATTTATTATTATTCGTAGATAACAACAACAATGATAATAATAATGATGATGATGATGATGATGATGATGATAATTATTTCAATAACTATAATTACATAAATACACGACTCCAAAACAAAACAATGGATGGGGGTTGGACGGAGGTACGCTACGGGCGCGACCGTCAACCCGGTTGGGACTGAGTGATTGAGGCTTCAAGTGGGAAGGACCGTGCACCTCCCGTTAGTGATGGGAATTCCAGCTGTTTTAAGAGAGCCGGTTCTTATGACTCGGCTCACTGAAATGAGCTGGCTCTTTCCCAAGTGGCTCCTCCAATTTTTTGTTGCTTAAATTAATTAATTTATTACAAAAAAATATGTATAAATTTAATTACTAATGTACAAATATTTCACCCATTCTTGAGAATTGGGACAAATCATGTCCTACCAAAAAAACTTAAAATTATTAATTATCAACACACTAATTCCATTTATTTTTTGGTGAAAATTTCCTTTTAAAGGATTTATATATATGAAATAAATGATTTATAAAATGTATTGGTGTGCTTTTTTTTTTTTTTTTAACTTGCCATGCCAGAAAACACCGTTGTCCAAGACAGGAATTTACAACTTCAAACGATTAAAAAATTTGTTAAAAGTCTTCAAAATCGGGGAGTCACGTGATGCAGGCAGCAGAGATGGCAGCTTAGTCGGAGGCTCTGCAGTTGAGTAGTTTATTTTATTTAAATGAAGGGTTACACGTTGCTTTATTTTGACATGTGTGTGACACATTTTTACGTTGGAGTATTTTGAAACTACATTCGTTGAGTTACGATGCCTGGCCAGCAGCAAAAGCCCGCAACATGAAGCCAAGAGGCAGCTAGCAAACCCGGCGAAGCTAGTAACACAGCTAAAGCAGGTAACACTGCGGCTATAAACAACTCGCCGTTGCCCTCCAAAACTCCCAGCGACAGAGCTACCCCCCCCAACCAGATGGTTAAGGACATATCGAGCATCTATGCACTTTTAAAAGAAACCTCAGAGTCTCAAGAGCGCAAGCTTAATGCCATTCAGTCAGCAACTCGGGCTGTGGAGGCCAAGCTGTCTGACATTGCTACACGCCTGAACAATGTTGAGTCTCGCATAGATTTCCTTGAAGACGCTCATCAGGCGCTAGAAACTAATCCTCCCGCCACTCAAACTGAGGTGGAAATCTAGCGACAGAAGCTGGACGACCTGGAAAATAGGAGCTGGCGGAACAATCTGCGCTTTGTTGGTTTCCTGCAGGGATGCGAGGGCCCGGACACACTCGTGTTTCTACGCAAAGTTATCCCACAGATGCTGAACATTGATTTTCAGGGGGACCTCAAAATTGACCGCACGCACCGGACCCTTGCCAGATGCAGACCTGACGGCCAGCCCCCTAGACCGATCCTTGCTCGTTTCCTGAGATTCCAGGACAGGGAACGGATCGCTGAAGCTGCGCGGAAGATGGGAAAGGTGCACTGGGACAAGCATCACATCATGGTCTTTCCTGACTACTCCAAACTTGTCACCGAGAAACAGGCTTCTTTTAATCAATGCAAATGCCTGCTTCACGAGCGTCGGATCAAGTTCTCCATGATGTATCCAGCTGTGCTCTCCCTGAGGACGGTGGACGGTAGACGTGAGTTCACAGACCCCAAAAAAGCACTGGAATTCATTCGCTCTCTGCCCCCGTGAAAGCATATTCATATTCTGCCCTTAAGTTACCTAGAACCATCCAGTTGAACTGTACACGTCTCTCATTTACACTGTTAAACACATCTGAATATGAAAGAGATATTTCATTTACTATTTTGGATGGAGGCATTATGGCTTTTATTATACCTATCATTTTTGGTTGTGCTCTGATTCAGATTGTTATTTGTCTATACTGTTGGCATTAGAGTTGCTATAGTAGGGGGAGCATATCTGTAATGTATGTCACTCCCTGAACTTACTGGTGTACCTTTATTTTATTACTCACCCACTTATTATTTCACCTGTTTTTGGGGTGGAGAAATACATTTGTTTTGTTTTGTCTTCTTCCGCTCCGTCCCACCATTTCCATTAGCACTATAGACCAACCCAGAGCTGATAAGGGCATAATGGGGAGACATATGCCTCAGATAGACATTACTAGATGAGTGGAGAGATACTTAAAACTAACTTGTTCAAGTATTTTGGTTATATTTGACTATTTATTGCTTATGACCGTTACACAGTTCTTGTACTGATGTAGCCCTTACTAATTTGTAGCTACATAATTAAAGCTGCATGACTGCCCTCTTCGCGAGCTGTTAGACTGTTCAAAGTCACGGACCAAGTTTTTTGTGTGTTAGGTTTGGTGCTTTTTGAGCACCTGCAGGTGACGACAGTTCACGGTCACCATGTATCAGTATGTATACACGTCTTTTTTTCCTGTCATATTGTTTTCTTTTTTCTTTTTCTTTTTTTCCCAATTCTTTTCCTGCCCATGTACATGATGCTTGTTGCTCAGTGATGGTGGTTCCTAATGATAGGTTACATCCCCTACATGCATCGGTTGCTAGACCTACTCCAATCTAATGATGCAGGCTGATAAAGGAAGGACCTTGAAACTAATGACATGGAACGTGCAAGGTCTTAACCACCCTATCAAAAGGAAAAAAGTCATAACATTTATTAAGCCGAAAAGATGTGATATAGCATTTCTGCAGGAGACTCACTTATTAACTCAGGAATCTAGAAAGCTTTGCAGAGATTGGGTTGGTCATGTCTCCGCCTCGTGCTGGAATGGTCATAGCAGGGGGGTAGCAATTCTAGTCCACAAACAAATGCAATTCAAATGTATTAGGGAAAGTATTGATGATGCTGGATGGGTTTTGTTACTTCTCGCTGAGATTCAGGGCCATAAAGTAATATTAGCTAATGTTTACGCCCCTAATATTGATGATCCCACATTCTTTGGGCAACTAAAGTGTAAACTCAAAGATATGGGAGACTACCCGATTTTGATGGGGAGTGACTTTAATCAGGTTATGGATAACATATTGGATCGTAGCACCCCATCACAGCGTCAATGCAAATCAGCCTCCATTATGCACAAAATGGGCAAAGCTTCTGATCTAGTTGATGTCTGGCGGTTATTAAACCCAACCACAAGAGATTATACTTTCTATTCCCCGCGTCACAATACATTTTCTAGGATCGATTATTTTTTTGTTTCTGGATTTGGTATCGCCTCCATAGTATCTAGCTCTATCGGTAGCATTCTCCTCTCGGATCATGTTCCTGTGTTTCTTTGTGTAACCCCTTTTTGCAATACCCCTAAGTCCCCCAGGTGGAGGCTCAATTCCAGCCTTTTGCTTGACCTAAGTTTCAAAGAATCTTTAACCCTCTGGCCTTGTTCAAAATCACTACCCTCTCAGCTTGTTCGTGGCCAAAAATGGCCACCAACAGATTGAGTCTGTAATTTTTTAGATTTTTTGTGTTTTTTGCTGCTTTTACTGTATAAAGTTTTTAATCAATATCAGTTCTTGTCACCAGTACAAAATATCCATTCCTTTTTAATTTTTTAACCCCTCAAATGCCAATTAGTTTGCACAATGCGCTTGTTGGAAAACTACCACAAAAATGACCACTGCCTATCTTTTCAGTGCTACCGGTTTTGCTTGTATTATCAATAACACAGTCTGAGATATGTAACTGATTAACAATAACACTTTATTATGCATTGTTATTTTTGTGCAGGGAAGGCAAAGTAGATAAAACTCCCTCTCAGCTTGTTCGTGGCCAAAAATGGCCACCTCCTGTTTACATTTCCAAAATGCTATAAAATTAATATATATATAAAGAAAATTCCACTTTTACTGACTTTATTTTTTAAATTTGCATCAGTCCTGCTCATGAAAACCAAAATCTCATTCAAATTCTGAATTTTAACCCTTTAAATGTCTGTTAGATCACATAATGCTGATGATTTATAAGGGAGAAAAGCATAAAATCACATTGTTTTTACCAAATAATACATGCCACCTGATTTATTCTTTAACCATCATTGCAGCTTAATGTGTGTCAACAATAAGCAGTATCAATGATTTTTATGCTTCATTAGTTTTTTGTGCAGTGACAGAAAAACAAAAAAACTCCCTCTCAGCTTGTTCGTGGCCAAAAATGGCCACCTCCTGTTTGCTTCTACAAAACACTATATACTGAAAATATTTGCTTCTTTCACTGGTTATTTTTTTAATTTGGCATCAGTCCTGATCATGAAATCCAAAATGTTGATCAATTCCAGAATTTTAACCCTTTAAATACCAGTTAGACTATATATTTATATATTACCACTAACTTTCCAGGGGGAAAGTTGTCATTTTTTCACCATATGATTGATGCAACCCAAAATACCAATATTTTTCTATCATTGCAGGTCAGTAACAGTAACAAAGATTATTATTTTTTTGCATTATTACTTTTTAGCAGTGACAAAAAAGACAAAACTCCAATGTTGCATGTGAGTGGCCAAAAATGCCCATTTGTTGTTGTTTTTTTAGAGAACAACAGAACAACAACAGCATGTGCGTGTTTGTGTGTCAGAGAGAGAGAACGTTAAACAGTGTGTGTGTGTGTGTGTGTGTGTGTGTGTGTGTGTGTGTGTGTGTGCATGCTCAAGGGCAGCAGGATGTGCAAACCACAGCAGAGTGGTCCTTGCAGACACACTTTCCACAGTTGGAGCAAGTGGTTGCCGTTCTTCTTCCTCTTTGGGTGCACAGTTCACACCTTCTCCTACTTTTGTTGGCGGGCTCTGGGTCACACTCTGATTCGCCCTCTTGTATCCCGGTAACAATGGCAGCAGCAGCTGCTGAGTGTGGGGGACTTGGCCGAGTGTAGCGGTAGAGGGGCATCGTAGCACGAAACATGGCCCGTCCTGTCTTGGCATCCCACATGCCACGTGTTGCTTCATGTCTTGAGCAGTAGACGCCAGCCAGAACCAGAATCCCAATGTAGGCTCTCATCTCCACTTCATCCACATCCCTCCAATCCTCACACCTTTGCCTCCCATGCATGTTTGTGTGGGTGCACAGCAGCTGAATTATCTCCTCTGTTATAAACAGGTCAAAGGCAGACCTCAGGTTGCTGATGCGGGCAACTGCATACAGGGTGGGCCCTGAGGTGATACCAGTGGATACTGGATTATAGTGCAGGGTCTCTTCAGGAGTGGGAAACCACATAATTTTCCTATGACGAGACATCCACTCACCCGCCAGCTCCTCTGTCTCTGCCATCAGCTGCTCGGCCTCCACCGCTGTGTCTGTATCGTCCTCTTCCCCTGAGGAAGAGGAATCAGGCACTGGCTGGTACTCCTCATCCGTGGTGTTGCTGTCATCCTCTGAGGAAGGTGTCCCCTCATCTTTAGGAGAGGACGTGTCGCAGGAGGCGGAAGGCGCAGAGAAATGCCCTGCGCTTGAGGAGGAGACATCTTCTGCCCAAGATGAGGACATCTTGGGCAGAAGATGTCTCCTCCTCAAGTGCAGAGCACTTCTCCCCATCTTCACTCTCAGTGAAGTCAGTCAGTGAATATGACCTTCTCGCCATTTTGCCAGAGAAAGAATGATCTGGGAGCTGTTAGGCTCACTTATAGCATTAGTACTGACTGCACCTGCATAAACTCCAGGACAGATTTATAAACAGTGTCAGACTTTGTTTTTGTTTCCCCTGAGGGCAGAGGTCAAGATGACCTGTGATCCTTTTTTTGGAGAGCAGCTATTTGAGTATCTAAGGGCTATTGTGTAGTTGTGTGTGGCATTCTTTTATGAAAAGATCAAAGCTACAGGTTTTTCAACCTGTGCATCAAAGCCAAGTTTGCCTTGGAAACTCAAAGCTCAATAGCCGGTCCCAAGAGAAATTCACTGAAACTTGGAGGTATGACACACTGTAATTTATGTCACTCTATCTTGCAAATACATATTTACAGGCACAATTTTTCTCATGCACAAACACATCATTACCTGACATCCTTCAGATCACACCTATGTCAAAATTGTGTCATTCATTCGCTCCATTGGAGTGCAGTAAGCCATCATACACCCCTAGTGGAAACTAAGAATATTACCTAAAAATGCTCCCTTGGCCAAAAATGGACAAATGACATAATCTGGTAGAAAACATTTAAAACTAAAATTTTCAAGTGTTGTGTTTAGAATGACAGCCATTTTACCTAAATTATATGAATTAATACTGTAAATCACAAGGAATTAAAAAATGTAGTTTTCATGGGTTTCAATTGGCCAAAAGTGTCCACGATAGAGCCATGAGGTACAATTGGAGATATACAGTATAATATTGACATATTTAAAGAGCAGGTTTTGAAAATTAAAAAATCAGAAAAAAATCCAGACCCTTGGGAAATATCATTCCATATGCATTAACACAGCTAAAATGGTCAATAAAAAGGAAGTGAGGTGGACACAAATGGCCAGCATAGAGTCCAGAGGGTTAAGGACTCAAATTAATCTTTTTATAGAAACTAATTTGGCGTCAGCACCATCTGCTGGTGTGGAATGGGAAGCGTTCAAGGCCGTTATTAGAGGTCATGTAATACAACGTGCTTCTTTCAAAAAGAAATCTAACATAACAAAAAAACTTGATTTGGAGAAGGAGATTTATGCCGCAAAAATACTTAGAAGAGGGCGACAAAGCAGGAAGATTGCTGGCTAGATTAAACAGAGAGAGTCTCAGAGCACAATAGCAGCAATTAGGACAGAAGGTGGTGCTGTTGCGCGTGATCCCAAAGAGATAAATAAGATATTCAGAGAGTTTTAGGCAACGCTTTACTCGTCAGAAACGCAAGTTGACCAGCAAGAGATGCATGCATTTCTGACCTCCCTCACTCTCCCCACCTTATCAGTGGACCAGGTAGATTTGCTTGACGCGGCAATCACTAGGGAGGAGATTGTGGATGTTATTAGAGGCCTTCCATCTAGCAAGGCGCCAGGCCTGGGTGGCTTCACAGCAGAATTTTTTAAGGTGTATGCTGAGGAACTCTCCCCTCTACTTCTGCAAATGTATAGTGAAGCACTGGATAAGGGCAGCCTACCCCCCACACTGTCTGAGACTGTAGAAGCTATAGACCAATCAGTTTGATTGGCTGTGACAGTAAAATTCTTGCTAAGATTCTAGCTGTAAGGTTAGATAAGGTGATGACCAACCTGATTCACCCCGACCAAGTTGGCTTTATTTGCACTCGGAGCTCAGCTGATAATATTAGTAATATTAGACCTAGTAATTTCTAATGACTTCCTATGGTAAGCAAGCATACTACATCACAGAAAGTGCTGGGAATAATTAAGTTCTCAGCTTTCCAATGACTTCACTTCATAACGTTCCCAAGGCAACAGGAGGAAAATGGCTGCTCTTGTGTGAAGTAAACGCAACATTTTTCAACTTTCTGCGAAGATGTATGTGACTTTTTTTCAACGAAAATGTGGGGATTATGAAATCATGCAAGCCCCGCATATTTTGTGCATTTTGCGCGGAAATTGGCGATTTATGCGGCCAAAGTGTGGTGTCTTTGAAAAAAATGCGGCCCCTGCATAAATGTGCGGACTTTGGCTGATTATGCGTTGAATTATGCGATCGCATAATCGTGTTTTTCTGGAGGGACTGATGTGTGTTAAGACCTTTTGCACAACTTCTGGTGGAAATGGAAGAAGAGCCACCATCAGGCCCTGAGGGCACATCCACAGGAATAACTGCTGAGAGTATTAAACCTGGGGACTGGATGGCAGTAGTTTATGAAGAGCACTGGTGGTTGGCCAGAGCTGTTTCTGTGGATGGTGAAAACCAGGATGTGAGAGTGGAATTCCTGCATCCCCAATTTTCTGACCTATACATGTCCTTACATTTTTGTATTGCAATATTGAATTTAGATATGTCGTCCCATCCCTAGTTGTAATAAATGGTGGCTGTTTAATTCAGGGGAAAATAGGTCTTTCACAGTTATTGTTATTTAGTTTGAAAGTTGATCAGTTTGGTTACAAAGTTTCTCAATCTTCTCAGATTTTTTTAAGGTATCGATGAATTAGCTGATTTCAAGTCAAAATCTGAAACAATCAAAAAGAGAAGATTCATGTTTGGAATGGCTTTCTGTGTGCTTCCAGTTTTTAAGGTTTGTGTACTATTATGTTTCATATGACGTCAACTCCGTCAGTTGGCTGTCAACTCCGTCATAGAGAAGTCACCTCCGTCAGACGGACTTTTTCTGTGATATTCATGAAATATATGTTCATAATGGTTTATAAAATGAGTTCATGTCAATAAAAAGTGTCTTTGGTACACCTAATGTGTGTCCTTTGTGTTATAAATTATATTATATGTTGTTTATCACGAAGACAAATGACATTATTAACAAAAATTGTAAGTTGGCAACATTATAATGGTATTTATTTCTTGAATAAGAAAATATTAAACGTTTTGATTATACAGCTAATTAAATCATCTTGTATTTAATACAACAAAAATCATTAAACATTTCCTTAATGTTTTATATTATAATACTATGACTTTTTGTGTGCCTGACGGAGTTGACAAAGTTCAAGTCCTCAGCTGCAAAAAATGCTATTTAAGAAAAAATTAAATCACTGGGTGGTTGGCCCATTACAAGGTTTAATAGCCAAGACTTTGATCTTTTAAAATATATCTTCCAAGCATGATTGAAGGTTAAAATAATTTAAAGGTGACATATTATGCTCATTTCTGCTTTTTGACATGGTTCCTTGATGTCTAAATGGAATGAAAGTAACATGCTTTGGTCGAAAAAACCGAAGGATTGCGCACAGCAGGGGTGTTTACACACCAGTTTCACAGCCCTGTTTTAAGCGGCAGGTTTGAGTGACTTTCCCTTTTATGCTAATGAGCTACTGCGTGCGCCGCCCACCTCTTCCTGCCGGGTGGAAGACGTGAGGACAGCATCGCGTGACCATGGCAACGAGCTATACACATTTGCGAAGCAACTTTTCTGTGTCCATGCCTGCATATAACTGATAGTAGCACAGCAGACATGTAGCAGCTAACCCCTGTCTCCGGCTCCAAAACAAAGTAGTGATTGCTTGACTGCAGGTAACGTGCAGGTCACTGTCCTTTAGCACAACATGCTAATGAATTAATGTAGCTCACCGTCCGCTAACCACCGAGACATTTCACCCCGTCTCCTCTGCGTGTTCACGGAGGAACAGTACCTCACCGTCCGCTAACAACCGAGACGATTTCATACAATCTCCTCTGCTTGTTTACGGCCGAGCAGTGGTTCACCGGCCGGTTAGAAGCGATAAAATCTCAATATCCTAATTCATTTTCTCAATTCACTGTCATGTTTTAAAAGAGTGCTGATATGACAAATCGTGAATCCTACGGCCAGTAAGCCCAACGTTGATAACTTCACGTTAGCCTCATATTTACATCGACGGTTAGCGTTAGCGTTAGCATTAGCGTTAGCGTTAGCTCATGTGCTAAACGGCCAAAGTAACACAAACTACGCTGTTTTTTAAATACTTACAGTTCCATCATTGACAGTGGGTATGGATCCATCTTTTAAGGGACAATCTTGTTGCCAGTCCAGCGTCCAGTCCTGACCCTGGTTGCTGAAGCAGTCCGACATGAAGTGACTGGCACAGACCGTAATGCTTTGCTCACTGAAGCTGGGACGTTTCCCTGATAAATAAAATGTAGCCGCTTCGCTCTGATATCCTCTTTGATAGGGAGGCCATGTAGCGAAACAGGAGGATCCGTGCATCCGACGACAGAGCAGCAGTGCTCGGCTTTCGGGTTGTACATGGTAGCGGTCAGGCTGTCCCGTAGAAGTTAAGCGAGAACGAGAAAAATGGCGGATCCTCGTCCAGGTAGCTGGCCAAGTGTGGGAGGAGATAGCCAGCGCCAGGACTGGAGTATGCAAAAGACCGGATTGTGACGTCACAATCCGGTCGAAATCCAAACGGCTCGTTTAGAGACCCAATCCCTGACTCCAGTAGTTTACGAAATATTGACTTAGTTGTCGAAAAATCATGCTTAAGGGGTGGGGAGGCACTCCGGATACGCAAATATACATACTAAAGCAAGGAAAAAGTGAGTTTTGCATAATATGTCCCCTTTAAAAAAAAAAAAAAAAAGGTTTTGTCACAATTCTCAAGAATGGGTGATTTATTATGTATATGGCTTATTATACTCAACATGGAACAGAGTGCTACAAAAAATATTTTTTTAAGTACATAGCCTTTTGCACAAACTGTCTTATAGAGCTCTGGGTTGTGGTGGTGTAGTGTAGACACTGTGTAACCGCTAAGTGGAATTTATCCAGGGTTATGGTAGCAGTTTACTACCTATCCGGTTTTATTCACAATTTTCAATTTCTGAACTGAAATGCTACAAATGCTAGAAGTGGAAACCATAGAAATACACATTACCATCAACATACAACCACAACTGTATGACCTTAACTCTTTATAAATGGATTAAAATAAAAATAAAACACAAATATATTTCCCTCTTTCTTTCTTTCTTTTCTGAAAACAAATGATTGTTTACATTCTCTATAAACAATGAAATTATTATTTTTACTCTTTACAAAGGCACCGGACAAGATGCTCCTTGTCTGTTTGAATTGGGAGTCCCTTTCTCAACCCATGAGAACAATTCAATACCGGACGGTCTTCAATTCAAAATGAAAGGAAGCCTTTGTTTGTCCTTTTAATTGTAGTTAGCAAAAAAAAATATGTTTAGTACTGGCCAGCAAAAAATAAGTTATATAGAGCTCTATATGTGAAGTGCAATGTGATGTTTTGCTTGAAAATATCAGACGGGTCCAAGAGATGGCAGGCGGCAGCTGTTCTCCCAGTAGCCACATTAAAAGCAGTCTCTGCTCCAATAATGACCCACTAGCAAGGAAACATTGTATTTATAAATTAAGTCAGACTAATACAGAGCACTGATGAGCAGGACACACGTCAATACACAGCAATAATGATCTACTGGGCCCACGATCCCTACCAGAAGCATCATACTATTGGCTGTCGTAACACTGTCGTAATATGACACCGTCTAAAGGGCACTACACAAAACGATACTAACTGAAAACATCAGCTGACTGAAACTACAGCTGGGTTACAACTGCAGCAGCAGCAACAGATGCAGCAGACAAACTGGCACTTTCATTAGTAGCAGGTTCACTTCCAACTGCACTGATGAATGTACAGTTCTAATGTGCCTGTGCAGGTTATTTGTAGAGCCTGCTCGATATGAGATTTTAACCTTGCATACTCTGTTCATACTTACCATAAAAGTTAAAAACAACACTTCATACTTACCTTAAAAAGTTAAAACAACAATTTATTAGTGGTGGGACTCGATTAGAAAAAATTATCTAATTAATTAGAGGCTTTGTAATTAATTAATCTCAATTAATCGCATATCAATATTTGACACAGGAAGCAAAATTTTTAAATTTAAATGGATTTTGGTATATGACTGAATCAATGAATAGACACATAAATGAGCTTAAACAACAAAATCGTGTTTATTTTCACCACTGAGTGTTAACATAAAGTGCAATATGAACAAAGAATATTATGATTGCATTATCCACAAGGCACAAACTTAAATTCAAGTTAGCTGTATTCAAGCTTTTTCAGGACTTTTTGTAAACTTTCTATGTCTTAAACACATTTGTTTTTGTTTATTAAAATAAAAAACAGAACTTAGGTTTCCACTTTTCTGGAATGTACTGTACTAACATTGCAAAATAGTTAGAATAATATCCTTGGCATAAAATAAACAGTCCAACAGTTAAACATAAAGTGCCCTTTCTACCATAAATGGTTTTGAAAAACAACACAGAAACAAAAATGATCCATCAACTGATGACAGTCCCTACCTGTCTACCACCGAGAGTGGCTGACAGTCCACTGCAATCCACTTCGCCAGTGCGTTTGTTAATTTGTCATTCGTGGACTTACTCATTTTGGCTCTGAACCCTGTTATCTTGTCGAGTGTGGATTGGCGACACTGCCTGCTTGAACTAGGAGTGTTGTCTGTGCTAGCTGCAACATGTTTGGCATTGAGGTGGTAGCGGAGGCTGGAAGTGCTCTGGTGATAGGCAAATTCTTTCTTGCACAATTTGCACACAACTGGGCTTTTATCCAGGTTTCCACCTGGTAGTTTTTTAAAACTAAAATTTCCACCCACTGAACCCAGCAACGACTTCTCATCGGTTTCCATTTCTTGTGTTGTGTCCTGTGCATCGGTATTACGGGTTTGCCAGAACTTGTGCAACGAGCAATGTTCCACGCTGTTTGGAGTGCAAAAATAAATTGCGATTAAATGCGTTATTTTTTTTGTCGCGTTATTTTTTCTGTAATTAATTAATCGTAATTAATGTGATAAAGTCCCAGCCCCACAATTTATACTTACGTTAAAAACTTAAAACAACAATTCATACTTACCTTAACCCTCGTGTTGCCCTGGGGTTCTGACCCCAAGTTAAAT
This sequence comes from Pagrus major, assembly GCF_040436345.1. Lineage (NCBI taxonomy): Eukaryota > Metazoa > Chordata > Actinopteri > Spariformes > Sparidae > Pagrus > Pagrus major. The sequence continues at coordinate 411,769 of NC_133238.1, read as the reverse complement.
TTTTTCCCGTCAAAATGTGTTTTTTATTCATCAAATGGTCTGAAAATAATGGGGGTTGTCCGATACTATGCTCTTAATGATTGAAATAAATTTGAAATAATTTGATTGAATTATTGTCCAATCGAATTACTTGTCCTTAATAATTGTCCTCTGGGGTCAAAAAGACCCTGCAGCACAAAGTGGTGCGATGGAGCAAATTGTTACACCATACTGCTTTCCAAAACATCTTTGATCTTGGATGTTTGATGTGTGGGGTCAAGCAATGGTTATTACAAAACAACAAAAAAGGTCTTTTCTCACAGGTGTTGGGGCATTTCACATTTAAGTCTGAGAGAGACAGGCAGCACAATGAGGAGGCAGAGGCGCTATACTGCACAGGAGGCTTGTGAGCTCATTTTTAACCATGTTGTGGAAAAGAGCATGGAAAAGGGCATTGACACCTGTTCTGTTTGAGGAAATTGAGTCGCTTCCACATTGACAAATCTATCATGACTCTTTTACCATGCTTTTATTGAATCAGTTTTATTATTTGCACTAGCAGCCTGGTTTGGGAACCTCTCTTTGAAAAATAAAAGCTCACTCAACCAAATAGTAAAGTGGTCTAGCAGGCTGACTGGTGAGCCTCAGCTCAACGTGGAGACCTTGTATACAAAACAGCTACAGCACATATGTGGTTCAATTTTAAATGACAGTTCCCATCCATTGCACACTGAGTTTCAGCTTCTCCCCTCTGAGCGCAGGTTTCCAATCCCTAGGTGTAGTACAAAAAGACACAAAAACAGTTTTGTCCCTGCAGCCATTACACTGAGGAATAAGTCATAGCCATGGATTAAAGTTCTCCGTCGCTACGACGGATTTCCATCATTCAAACTTCACAGAGGCAACTTATGAGATCAGTGTAGATCGGAGGAGAACAAGTGTTGGCTGATTGTTATTGATGGATTGTCACACTCTACAGCCAATGGTATCGTTAACAGTGTGTGCACGCCTGACCAATGACAGTGTAGTGAACCACACAGGGCGGGATCTCAACACGGAGCGGTGCTAAAGTTTAGCTGCTTAGCTAGCAAGGACTCGTTGCGCTGCTACGTTATCAATTAGTTTTTGAGTTTAGTCAACACGTGAGAACTCGTCTGACATGGAGAGTCTCCTGTTGTGTGCTACATGTGTGAAATAACAACTATAGTCTGGACTTTGTCTGCAGTGTATCTGTGTAAACGGCTTCATTCAGCATCTCTCCCTCCCCTCTGGCACCGTGAGTTACCATGGTTACAGGAACGCCCTGAAACTTTATAATGTGAATGTTGCCTGATTGTAGCTCAATGCTTAAATCTTGTATTATAACATATAGAACAAAGCCTCAGAGCTTCTTTGATTATTAACAGTATGTTAGTGATGACAGAAAGGTGATAACTCGCCATCAGACTGACAAGGCTGCAAAAATTGCTGCTTGTATGATGTATTTTTCTGTTAAACGATAAGAGGCTCACTTTAAACAATATTATTATTATTATTATTATTATTAATAATAATAATACTAATAATTAATAATAATAATAATAATAATAATGATGATGAGAAAAAGTAGAAAAATAGCGTACTGAAAAGCTCTGTAGATGGTTGATTATTTGGAAGACTAAAGACAGTTTGATTTCATAGATTGAAAATGACATTGAAAAGACAAAAAAAATTTTTAAGTGTGAATAGAACAGCTGTTCAGATCATCCTCCTGTAAAACACTGTTGGTCAAATATTTAAACTTTATGTCTGCATTAGAGAAAATGGTGTGGGGTGAGGCTGTAAATCTTATCTTATTTTTTAAGCACGTGTCAAGTAACGTGCCCTGTAACATGTTTCACAAATTACAAATTGGGAATATGACTTGGCTACAGCTCGACAATACATTTCAGTCAAAAGATTTTATTTTGCTTTAATCCATGCATAGCTGTATTTTGCACAGATGATTATTGCTGCTTTTATTTACTCCTTGCTGTATTTATTTTATTTACTTACTTATTTTCTTTTTACTATTAGTATTTTAGTTTACTTCAATATCTTATATACTATACAATATACAATATCAATATTTAATTTCCACTGTCATAAGTTGGATGATGTGTGATATGTGCCTCTGTTTTTTCGATAGGTGTGTATGAGGACTCTTCTGCAAACAAAATCTACCTCTGGGTACTAATAAAGTAACTTGAACTTGAACTTGAAATAATGATGAGGTGATAGATCCAACATGCTACTTCTTCCTCTGAAGAAGCCCCCACATCGCCTGCTGCAGAAATGGAAGAAGGGTATGAAGTGAAGGAAATGATGAACATGATGATGAGGTAGAACCTGAAGCTGAAATGGAAGAAGTATCAGAAGTGGAGGACTGCACTAATGATGATGAAGAGGAAAAATCAACTGATGAGAAAGAATCTGAGGAAGAGGACCCAGCTGAGATAGAAGAATATTTCCAGTCAAAGGATGAAACATTGATCTGGTCTTCCATCCCTCCCAGTGACGGAGGATGCATGTTGACAGCAGAGAGAGAGAGAGAGAGACAAACTACCATGGTCCAACCGCATATGCAAGGTCTTGTATTGATGTCATAAAGCCCACTTTTGACCTGTTTCTGCCCAAGCCTATTGAAGAGGTGGTGCTGAACATGACAAACAAGGAGGGGCAACGTGTGTATGGCAACAAGTGGAGAAAGATGGATCGAATGGTCCTGCAGGCATATGTGGGTATGTTGATTCTTGCTGGCGTGTACCGATCCAGTTAAGAAGCTACAGCTAGTTTATGGCAAGCTGAGTCTGGCATGGAAATTTTCCGTGCTACCATGACACTCAAGATGTTTCATAAAATCTCAAGAGTGATTCGATTTGATGATAAAGACACAAGAGAAGATCGCCGTGCACGAGACAAACTTGCTCCCATTCGAGACTTATGGGACAAGTGGGTGTCTCTCTTGCCGTTGATGTATGATCCATGCACTGATGTGACTGTGGATGAGCACCTGGTCGCCCTTCAGAGGTCGTTGTCATTCAAACAGTACATCCCGAGTAAACCAGGGAAATATGGGATAAAAATATGGGCAGCATGCCATGCCAGGTCCAGCTATGCATGGAACATGCAGGTATTTACTGGCAAACCTGCTGGTGCGCAATCAGAAATCAGGGCATGCGAATTGTCCCTAACATTACAGAAGGGCTCCAGGGGAAAACAATCACCTGTGACAACTTCTTTACTTCACATGTCCTTGGCCTGCAGCTGCTGAAAAGAAAGCTGTACATGGTGGGAACAGTACTGAGGAATAAGCCCAAGCTACCCCCTGCACTGGTGTCAAAAACAGACAGGGCTCGGTTCTCATCGAAGTTTGCCTTCACCGAGACCCATGCTCTGGTGTCATATCGCCCCAAAAAACAGAAAAATGTTCTTCTGATGAGCACTCTGCATCGGGATGCTGCTGTGAGCAACAGGGATGACAAAAGGCCAAAAATCATCGAAGATTACAATCACAACAAAGGGGGTGTCGATAACCTTGACAAGGTAATGCACATTTATTATTCATAATATTTATATTATATATGGAAAGGAATAATGCATTGAATTTGTGTGTAGGGAAATAAACTTCCTTTCCTGAATATTTTTTGGTATGTTTCAGGTTACCAGTGTGTATACGTGCAAAAGAATGACAGCCCGTTGGTCCCTCGTTGTCTTCTACAACATTCTTGACGCGTCTGCATACAACAGGAGGAGACTGTTCTTGGAGGAGCTCGGGCGACAGCTGGTGATACCTCACATCAAGCGACGCAAGGTGAGCATTAAGCTACATTTCTGTTGCTCTTCCTTCTCCCTAATCTGAAAAGTTAATTTAGAAAAGTTAAATGTTTTGGAAATGAATGTTGACATGTTTTATATGTCAGGTAATGAGTTGGAATAAAGCTGACTAAAAAGTTGAAACACAGAGGTGGGTGATAATTTATACTTTGTTTTATAAACAGTCAAACCAGACGGGGTCATTTTTGACCCGGTATGAGAACAGGTGTGATTATTTGCTGCCATTAAAAGAAATGGTGGTTTAAAAACAGCGTCCTAACTCAACTTTGACATATACCAGTCTGTGATGATCTATCAACACACGTGACTCTGATTGTTAACTATAGTCAGAATAAGTGATGATTTTATTTATTTTTACTCAAAAACAAGGTAAAAGTTCATTTAAATGAGGTCTTATAGGCGTTAAATTTCAAATGGAATAAAGAAATGGTGTTAATGTGTTTGAATGAAGTTGTTATTAAAGGTGTAACACAGTATTGGGTAAAGTATCCACTTTATATTCTTTAAATAACAGTCAAACCAGACAGGGTCAATTTTGACCCCAGAGGACAGCAGGTGTGATTATGTGCTGCCATTAAAAAAAAATTAAAATGATTCAAAAATGGAATCCTCACTAAACTTTGACATATACCACTCTGTGATAAGTCAAATAGTCAAAATGATATAAAGTCAAAATACTTAATTGTTTCATTTTATTTTCACTCAAAAACAGGGTATACTTTTATGTAAACAAGGTATATTGGCCCTAAATACCTTAAAAAGTTAGTCCTTAATTAGATCATTTCATAAATACATAAATTCATACTTACTTTAAAAACCTACATTCAGATTATTTCATGTACAAAAAAGTTTAAATCTGTAGGGGAACTATAGTATTGCTCCGTAATGTAGAAAGGTTGCGGGACCATTGAAACACAAGAGTAGAGGGATATAAAATGATACGCTCAGGAGAAGGAGCTCACCTTCGCTCAGACCACTGAAAGGGAAGCATCTCTCCACAAGTCAGTCAGACAGTTAGCATTTGTTTGCAGGCCTGAAGAAAACCCAGACAGGGTCGAAACAATGCCCCAGGCACTCGCATTTTTTGTTTAAAACATTTAAAAACAATTTCATTTCTTTAGTTTATATCACAATTTGAGTTTAAAAATATTAATTCAGATAAAACAGTTCATTTCATAAATGAATAACAAACATCTACTTTATTACATATATACCAAAAGGCTACACCAGAATTAAAAAACAATTGAAAAATATTTACCTACAAGGATGGGAAATTTTGATGGAGGGTGTACTGTGGGGGTCGAGTACGACCGGGGGAACGACCGTGCACCTCCTGTCCCCTTCAGGGGGCAGGCTCAGTTCCCTCAGCCTAACCCTATCTAATTTATTTTGAAAGTATGGTTTCACATAGACAGGACATGGAGCTCGGTGGGATGGTTATTTGGCCGGATTTCCCCCTCAGGGTCCTTGAACCTAGCATGCTTTGACTTATTACACCATTTTATTGCACTGGTTTTGTGTGCCTACCTGTTTTATTCGATAATTATTTGCATTCTTATTCATTAACCCTTTCTCATCTCAGGGGGGTGCAACCCACGCCATCCCCCACCCTACCGATCACAAATGAATAGAAAACCCCCCACTCCTATTACCCCTTTCCCCTTTCCCCCTCCCTTTTTCTCTGTTTCCTCCACTTCAATCCGGCAATCATTTTACATGCCCCCACAGATTTAATGGCATCATCCCTCGATGGTGCAAGACATAACTTCCCGCTTACCACACGGGGGGACCTGGGTTCGCGTCCATCACTCAACCATGTATATAATCCTTACTGTATTTATATATTGCTCCTCCTGACCAGCACAAGGAGGAACACTCTTCCCAGAACGACACACGGGTTCGAGTCCCACATCAACCTTCTGAGCACTCCTCCTTATGCTCACATTGACACACACCCACACATTATAGCTGAGTGTACGGGGCTTCGCTCTTCCCTGCTGCCCGTGCAAACAAACCTCCCCAGGTAACTTAACAACACTATTTCCTCTACCTAACCCTAACCCCGCTTCCATGGAAGGACTATTGCCCTAATTATTAACTCTGCCAAGGAGGTTATGTTTTTGCCAGCATTTGTTTGTTTGTCTGTCTGACTGTTAGCAAGATTACTCAAAAAGTTATGGATGGATTTTGGTGAAATTTTCAGGACTGGTAGGTTATGTCCCAAGAAACAATCCATTAAATTTTGGTGCATATCTGGATCCAGGGGAACTAAGCTGACTTGGTGGAGGTTTGTGCTTTGCCAGTAGTTCTAATTAATTTATGTGTCCCTTCTTTGTATTACAGGTTTCTGTCTTTCAGATGGAACACATGACCTCGACAGTGGACATCAAAGAAGAGCATGGTTCACCAGTGAGTACATATTCACACACACAAACACCAAATTTCTGAGTAAAGCAGTCATACTTAACACAGTATAAGATGATAAACCTTCAACTTAAATCCATTCATACTGTTCAGATTGAAGCTGGGTCAACATTTACTCCATGCGAGGAGGAGTCGGAGTGTGAGGGTGTTGAGGTAAAATGCCACACAAGCAATTTTAGTGACTTTAGTATTTAACATGCGCAAATTAAAATTGATGTGACATATACAGTAGTCCTTCAATATACAACAGAATGTGATTATATACTAAATCAAATGTCTGTCAGGCCTGGGCTAGGAAGGAGGACTCAGGAGCAGAATTAGGACAATTAGAGCAGGCTTTTATTGAGAAATTTGTTTTCTTCACTTGAACTCTTGAGCAAGGTGACAAACAAATAGGCTATAAAGCACAATATCTAATCTGCTGGCTAAAAAAAAACAAGCAACAGCACTACAACAAAATGAGGCAAAACAACCTCAAAGAAAAAGGAATAAGGAAACCAAAAATCACTCCTGAGGAGGCAAATAAAAGGACTAAGAACTAAACTACTCTGGCTCACTGGCTATGAAAACTTATAACAAAAAATCACTCCAATCGGAGGAAGAAGAAAAGGCTATAAACATAAAACTACTCTCTTGACTGACTATGAAAAAGAATGAAACAAATGAGGCACTCCACCGGAGGCAAACAAATGGCTATAAACCAGACCTGGAATTCACTGAGAAAAATTACAAACAAAAAGTCACTCACTTAAGAGGATCAAGAACAGAAATACAAACTTTGACTCTTGGCGTGATCAAGGCTGTGAATGAGGGCTGGGGTGCGTGACGAATACAACACTCTGGCACAGAACAAAGGGAGACGCAGACTATAAGACATCAGGTGAGGGAACACAGGTGGAAACAATTAGGGATTAGGGGAGACGTCAGACTGGTGGAACATGAGGAAGGGCAAGTGACCTGAAACGAGAGGAGAGTTACTTTTTAAAATAAAACAGGAAGTTAACGAGACACAAAACCCAGGACAAGACATTCCTCACCATGGTGTGGCAATGTCCAAATTCTTAACAACTATATTCTGATTTACTGTGACAGTAGAGTCAGCCAGATTGCTGCAATAGTAGTTCATTGAAGGAGGAGGAGGCTAGCATTTCTAGCAGTTCAGAGGACTTGCCAACATTGGCACCACTGCCTGTGAGTGAAACACACAAATTTATACAATGTCTTTAGCACAACGATCATGGCTAGAAGTACTACAGATAAATAAATAATCCTTGTAGTGATTGTTATATAACAGTATTTTCTTTCTTTTCTCGCACATAACATGTCATTATCCACACTGGGAAAATGCAGAAGACTGACCTATCCGCCAGAGTTTGACAAGTTACTGCGACACCTGTTTGGGAAAGAACTGAAATGCAAGGACATCAGATGCCAACGGGTAAGTTTTGTTGTTGTATGCTTTAACAACACTGTCTTGCTGCTTTTAAAATGTGTCTCTTCCATTTTATTTACTTTCCACTGTAAAAAAGAAAACTGCCCTCTGAGCTTCAAGGCCTTGGCAGGATTACCTTCAAAACAATGCACATGACAGTGTTTATTTTCCCCCTTTTGTTTGTCCACCTTTTGGATCAAAGAAGTGCTAAAGGAGTCTGCGGAGCTGGTTACAGCGGCAAAGGAGCTAAATCTGCCATTGGACAACATCCGTGGAAGGCTGAGGAAACTGTTTGTATTTGCCAGACTTCTACCAGAAGGACAGCTGGAATTGAGGTACGTTGGGGGAAAAAAATGGCATAGCGTAATGCAATAAGCTCACATTACCAATTTTACTTTAAATTGCAAGGTGTAACCCTAACCAGTCCCAATGTAGCATTCCTACTCATTGAAAATATTGCACAGAAATCACTACTGTAATTACAAGGATAACTCATATTCCAAAAGTGAAATCTTAGATGCTAACTCTAATTAAAAATGGGTGAATTTTGCTAATTAGCAATCAGCATTCCCAACAAGCGATCTTTCATGCCAAACTACTTCAAAAAAAAGAGACTTGAGTGACTATTGACAACACTCCCAGAATGCTTCTTGGTACACTATTGGGGAATGTAAACTCTTTCAGACATCAAAGGGTCACAGCCTTCAAAGGAGAATATAATAATCTCTCATTGTTCCATTGAGGCATTGGCAGCCATTCAAATAAAAGATGATGATAAAAGCTTTCGAAAACTAATCACAGGCCTGATGGGTTGCCCATTAAGTAATCAGAAAGTGACTGGTTTAGGATATAAATTCAGGAAGTGTCTTGTTCACTGTAGACAGGCCACCAGGATTCACTTCAGAAAACAGTAAGATGAAATGATACAGATAAAATCCCAATTAGTACTGCTTTCAATTTTTGGATTTTAATCGAAAACACAAATTACCGGGGTAAAATGAAAAGCAGTGATTGTTCCAATATTGGCATTATAGCCGCCAATGAAAGGACCCATATATTACAAAATATTGAATAGAAATCTCTAATGAATCCCAATATAGCATCTATTTCCCTTTACATTCCACATATTAATTATTAATGTTATAAAATATGGTATTTTCTCTATTTCAAGGACCGTGTTGGAATGTCTTTCTCACGACCCAATTTGCCACTTAGGGATGCAAGTACGAACTGTGAAGTGAATTTTGTGTTAAATGGTTTGCAACATGTAGCGTGTTGTTGGCTTTGCTGCAAATGTACACGGTAGCACTGTTCACACAATTCACAAATGTATTTCCAGCAATCTTCAGATGAAGATGTAGATTCAGGACATTAAGGAGGGAGAGGAGGAGCTAGGCTCACAGTTGACTACACATGATATAATGCGCATGCACACACACGCAACCTTAATTATTTTTTTCTTTTTTAAAGTACTTTACTAAAAGTCTGAATAAAGCAGGAAGAGTAAACAGAAGATGTGTAACTATTGACTGTTTAAATATGTGAATTTTCTTTTTGTATTGCAAGGAGCCTGGTGAGGACAAAGAGCCTGTAAAGGGCGAGTGGACCGTCCAAGTGCCTGGTATGTAACATTCCCCAAATGCCGTTTTGCTTCCTAGTGATTCCAGAGATGGAGACATATTACAAAAGCCCATCCAGCTCCCTAACCCAGTCCAAAATGGGGATAGTAGTGTCTAATTTATTTGATTATTTTGTTACATGTAGTCTCTGCTTATAGTCAGATGCCACAAACAACGATGCAAAGAACCTGGGCAGCAAGAGTCCTTGGCAGGGTGGCTGCCCCGCAAATCCCAGACACCCTTCATTGCCTTGTAAGACCAACATGTTCTTCATTTTCTTGTTAAAGTGTGCTGCATTTTAGACTCATGACATCAGTTGAAACTTAAACACTCTACATTCTCTTCCAGCCCACTGGTGATGTGCCTCCACCTCACTACCCTACTGAAAGTCTACCTCAAGCACACGTTGTGGTTGTAAGGACTGGGGTGAGGGTAATACACAACAGCGTTCATGACTGTAGAGTCATACCGCTAGCTCTACGTAAGTATGTAGGGAGTAACCTTCTATTCGAATATTAGAAAGAGTATGGCCTAGACCTGCTTTATATAGAAAATGCCCCAAGATGAATGAAGAACTTATGTTATGGTTTGGCACTATAAACATCAAATAGACTTAACAATGTCCTTTGACTTTACAGGCACCCTTGAGAGACAAGAGCAGTGAGGCGCTCGAGCGTGTGTATGGTTTACTGAGTGGGTATATTGCATGTATCAATGGCCACAGGAAGGGGGTCATCACCAACCTTGCGGTGGAGGAGTTTGCCCAGGCAGAGGAGGATGAGTTGGAACGGAGGATAACTCGAGTAAGAGGATGCACCAAATTACAGCACATAGTGTAGAGTACTTCCCTTTCCACATATTGAATGTCAACTGTCAATGAATTCCAATATATCCTCTAAATTCCTTTATATTCCATGCATGGGTCACAATTTGCTATGCTTCCAAATACAGCATGAAAGTGCTCTACTTTCCACATAATGAATGAAAACTGCTAATTAATCCAAACTTAGCCTCTAACTTCCTTTACATTCCGGATATGGGCAATGATTTGCTATTATTCCACATTTCCACTACATGTCGGCGCTTGCTTGCTTGTTTCCTTCACAGGTTAAAGACCACAAAACCAAAGAGAGCTTTGGTCATGCCCTGATTCCACTTACGAAGAGATAGTACATGTGGTTTTACCGACTAATGTACAACCTACACAACTACCTAACCGGCAACTCTGAACTGGTATTTTCCAACAACAACGGTGGCCCATATCATGAAATACTCACCGCTTTTCAGAACTGCTGGGAGTCATTTGGCCTTCCAGGGAGGCCAACGCTCTCCCTGCTTCGCAGCAGCATCAGCACGTGTAAGACATTTTCATTATTGTCAGATATTAATGACAAGCGTGCACAATTGTAATTATGCACAACTATTAATGTATTTGTAATCATTCCATTTTCTGTAGGTTGGGCGACGTTTGGAGGAGAGCAAGAAGGGAAACATCCACAGGCTGATGTGCCACTCAACAGCCACAGTAGAGAAATTCTATGAGGCTGACCTGGGCTTTGGCGAAGCTTTCCAGACGCGTGAAGACACAGCCAATCGCGCTTGCAAAGACAAACAAAAACAGGTGCAAGATCTACACCAACACGCAGGGTGAGAGCACAGAAAGAGTTGACAAGGACAACAGTGTTTCCATGACTTAAGAGGGAGCAGGCAAGGGCAAGAAATGTGTTGCGAAGGAGACAGGACACAAGGAGGGCACAATGCAGTGTGACAGTGAAGCAGGAACAAGCAAGAACATAACACAGGGCAAAGGAAAGAAAATGACAAAGAGACTTATACGAGACAGTGGCAGCAGCGAAAGCTCAGAAGGAGGCAGCAGCCAAAAGCAAAAAGATGATGACAAAGAGGCTTAGAAAAGACAGAGACAATGACCCCGAGAGACCAGCTGACAATGTGGTAGAGGTTGGCTCATCTTCAGAGGAAGAGGAGGATGTAAGAAAAGCCAACAGGGGCACCAGTTCGGGAAGATGCTGTAAGAAAGACAGTGAAACCGCACAAGGCCAAGAAACGTCCCAAGCTGTCTTGCACCCCAGTGAAGTCTACTGGGAAACATAACAAGGCCAAAAAAATTACCAGGCTTTCCTGCTCCCGAGTGAAGTCTCCTAGGACGAGAAACAAAAGCCCAAGAGCAAAGTACATTTACCTCCAAAAGAAGGTTAATGACTCTCCTCTCAAGAAACTCATCAGCCCTAGACGGCTTTGCCCACAAATGTGCCAGGTAGTGGTAAGGCAGTTGGATACCAAGGCTTTGACCTGAAGAGGCAGAGAGCAGTAAGAGCTAGAAAAGGTCTTTATCTCCAGGAACTTCAGGGGGCACCTTCTGGATCTCCTCCTTGGTCTGCTGCCTGTGCTGCGACGCCTTCTGGACCTCTTTAAGGAACTTTAAAAATGAAAGGACAAAAAAAATGTCAACCGTTCAATTGTTGCAGTGATTGTACAAAAAAAAAACTTAAAATCACAACAGTTTTTGTTACAGTGACATTAAAGTGAGAAGTGATTGTAAAAAAAACCTGAAAATCACAACAGTTTTTGTTAAAATAAAACTCAAATACAATCTTTAATACATTTTTAAAAGATTAATAATTATTTTAGTTAAAAATGTAAAGACGTTATTTTACTTTAAATTAATTCAAAACCTTTTTTTCTATTAATAATTTTCATATGTTCAAATAAAGACTTCTGGAAAGTCAGTGTTTGACAGAAGTATTTCTTCTACAGGGATTAGCTGAAAGCATTGATAACCATTCCAAAATGTGTATTTTTATTTTCTAAACTGCAGTATCACCACAAAACATACTCTCGACTGGACCTTTTGTTTATGCTGAAGCACCATCTTTCCTCTGTGGTTTCCTGTGATATAGGATCCATCCTTATATCGGACCACTCACCAGTCTATCTTCAGCTATCTATCCCCCACCAAACAAGAACTGGAAGTTTAACTCTTCACTTCTTACAAATGTTGAAGCTTGTAACATAACAATAAGACTATGGCTTGACCAATACAGGCAAGATAATGCAGCTTCCCCTGTCACCTCTGTGGTAATATAGGATGCAGCCAAAGCCGTGATTAGAGGGCAGTTGATGTCATACACATCTGCAAGAAAGAAAAATATTACCAAACAAACTGAACTACTTACAAAGGAGCTTGTCAACTTGGAGACACTTCAGTCACCCACAGATGAAAACTTGAAGCTTAATGACGTCAGAAACCATCTCAACCTTACTTAAACCGAACATATAAAAAAACTCCTGTTCTTTACTAAACAGCAATATCATGAGTATGTAAATAAACCTAGCAGGCTCTTAGCGTACCAGCTCAAAAAAGAAAGCACCGACCGCATACGCAATGCAAAAGGACAGCTAAAATATGACTTGCAGTCAATAGTCTTCTTTTATAGATTTTTATAAGCAATTATACTCATCTGAAAACCCCTCTATGATTGACATTAACATGTTTTTAGAAAATGTATCTCTCCTCTCCATCTCTGAAGAAGATTAACAACACCTGAACTCTCCATTCACCTCAAAAGAAGTTCTACAGGCAATTATGTCTCTGTCTTCTGGGAAAACTCCAGGATTAGATGGATACTGTGCAGAGTTCTATAAGACCTTTTGGCCACAGATTGAACCTCTCCTTATGCCTATGGTTACATATTTCTTTGAAAATGGGACCCTTCCCGAATCAATGAAGACAGCTGTCATATCATTGATACATAAAAAAGATAAAGACATTGCAGAATGTACATCATTCGGTCCAATTTCGTTACTACCAGTTGATTTTAAGATTATTTCTAAATTAATTGCACATAGACTAGAAGACATTCTTCCTCAGCTAATTAACCCCGACCAGGCAGGTTTTGTAAAGGCATGATATGCGACATAATATTTGAAGGCTGTTAGACATAGTGTACCACTCGACCCTTTGCAACCAACCAGCTATGATAATATCCCTTGATGCAGAAAAAGTGTTTGATAGGGTCGAGTGGTCATACTTACTTCGGGTTTTGGAGAAGTTTAATTTTGGCGATAGATGTATCAGTTGGGTCAAAGCAATGTACAGTAATCCACAAGCTCAAATATGTGTTAATGGTGCTGTCTCAGAAAAATTTAACTTAAGCAGAGGCTGTCGACAGGGATGTCCCCTATGCCCGTTTTTATTTAATTTAGCGATCGAACCCCTTGCTGAAGTCATAAGGACAAGTGAAGAAATTTCCGGTATTCAGTTTGGGACAACAGATAATAGAATATCATATGCCGATGATATCATTCCGTACCTTGCCGATCCAGAGAGATCAGTCCCAGTAGTTAGATGTTATTGACAAGTTTGGAATATAGATCACGCGAGTCTCCCTCACAGCGTTTGCACTACGGAAGCCGCACCAGACAAGATCAACGAGACTCGCGATAGATACACACCGGTATTTACATCCTGCTGTGAGTTTCAAAGTTTCAAATCACTAGTGCAGGCAGATCCCTCTTGTGTTTGTGTCAAGTTTCTTTAAGTTTTGCCATGCAATTTCCCCACTTCAAAAGGGATGGAGTCATCTACTCAGAGGTTTAACTGGAATTCACTTAATGACCAGGCAGCTGTTCCTTTTCTTCCTTTTTATTTTCCAAGTGCCATTAGCCATCAGGCATTAGGTGAAAAACCTTTCAAACAGAACACACAAAAAGAAAACATGTTTAAATTCTGTACATAATGCCAATGATATCTCAAATGACTGTAATAGGAAAGTATACAAAAGACCAGAAAAATACCTAAATAAATCAATACTGTGAAACCCAAAACTGTTTATATTACATTGCAAATTAAGTGCAAATCAAGTTACCCACAGCTGTCAATTGTTTTAGCATGTTGTCAGGTAAGTATGAATTTCACTTCTTTTTAATGTTTGTTAGTCTTTTTATTTTTTAATGCATTTTAACAAATTGTCTCAATTTCAACTGTATTTTAACATGAATTACTTTTTAACCTCAATCACATTTTATGGTCAGATTTAATAAATAAAGTGAAATTAGTCTTTACACAAGTATGAAATGCTCAAATCATGCTATACTTAAATTGCTTTTGTGATTAACACACAACCCAATCAATTTTCATTTCATAATTTACCAAGTTTCAAGATCAAAGTGAAACCCTCAGATGTGCTCAATACATAAGTACCAGTTAATCTTTACATTCTACATATGGTACATTCTCAACACATTTCATTAGACTCAGGACGTTAACAAACAATCAGCACACGTGGGCATTAAGTGTTTAATAAGCCACGCGTTACTGGGCAACCAACCCGTGGCTAAGCTAGCGCTAACACAAACAATCAGCAATTGAACCTCCGTAGCAAGAGTCTCTGTTCACGCGTCTTACCGGCTGCCTCTCTGGTGTTTGTAGAAGCTCTCTTCTGCATGGGCTCACTGCAGGGTTCAGGCGACGAGAGAACTGTCTCTTTCCCTGCCGCTGTTTGCGTGTGATTGATTGATGATGATCTGCTCCTGCGATGATGTGCGCCGGTTTTTACGGTCCGGCCAGCAACTGTGCAATGGTTCCTCCTTCAGTTTTTTTGTAGTTCTTTTGCAGTTTTTTTGTAGTTCTTTTAATTATCACTCGTTTAACTTCAGTTTGACTTGACAGTTTGTGTGTCGCTCGGTCGCTCACAGCAGAATGTAAATACCGGTGTGTGTTTATGGCGGTCTCGTTGATCTTGTCTGGCGCGGCTTCCATAGTGGTCTGGATGTCGCCACTTCAGGACACTTGGATTGCAGCGGACGAGCAGTATGGAGGCATATTATAATCTAAAATACAAAAAGGTAACAAGAACAGAGAAAAAAACAAGATAAATAAATGAAATACAGTATATAAACACCAATGTAAATTGCACAAATCCTTCATCACAGGATCTAATAACCATGCTTGAAAAATTCCTGAAGAAAGCTAAAAAAATATTGTATTGTCATTAGTATACATGTTATTCACAGCATTCATAGCGTTTACAAAAGTAAAAAAATATGCAAAAACACACACAAACACCCACCCACCCACACACACACACACACACACACACACACACACACACACACACACACACACACACACACACCTGAGGAGTCCTGCAAGGAACATTACATGTGGCTGAGGAGGTAGATGGCTCCAGGACCATCCCTGAAGAGGCCTGTGTGGCTGCAGAGGTAGATGGCTCCTCATCAGACTCCAGGACCATGTCTGTGGCTGCTGTGGAAGTATCTGACTCCTCATTTTAGCCAGTGGGTGCTCCAGCTCCAAAATACTTCAGAAGTGCCCCTGAATTTACAATTAAGATACAATATGTAAGTTAGATCACACTTACATCACACATGCATCAGTTACCCAATTAAAATGAGTTATTTAACATTTGTTAACATCCTATTAACTAAGCATAACACACTACAAATTATTCAAAAAGCTATATCACATGTAGCTTATGTATGCCATGTCAATGTATATTAGAAGTAATTTAAGTTAGCATATAGCGTATAGCATTACAAATTCCACAAGTGAATTTGCACTTGTTGTGTTGCAAACACAAACTAGCCTAGTTTGCCTATGGGTGAAATTAGTTGCATGGCATGATGCCTCAATTCTAATAGCTGCTAGTTCAGCAAAACTAAAAACCTTCTGTGGCTAAGTAGCAACATATTAGCAAGAGGCTAATAAATAGCCTATAGGCTACTGTCACTAACGTCACTCAGAAATCTGCATACCTTTATCTTTTGCCCGTTTCTCCTCTTCTTCTTTTCTTCTTTTTCTGAACTGGGCACCTGATGGCTTCTTTAGTCTTTTACTTTGATCCATGATGAAGATGAAGACTCGACATCATTACCTTTTTTTATTACCTTTTGCCAACACCGTCCGTTCGCCCGTCAAACAACCGGAGTCACGTGATGTAAACAAATTCATGTAGATGCATGCACAGATTTTTTAAACTTTTTTTTTTTTTTTTTTTTTTACATTTTTCACATAACCCAATTAATTACATGTAGGTATATGGGTCTATATTAATTTTAGGAATGAAATACAGTTTATTTGGAAGCAGTTTGTGTTGTGTGGCCTGGGATCATCAGTCTAAACCTCTCCCCCTCCCCCTTGCTTTGATCCAACCTCTGCAGTTGCAAGTTGATCCCCCGCCCCACTCCCCCTTACCTCTTCTGAC
The DNA here is from genome assembly GCF_040436345.1 of Pagrus major. Taxonomy (NCBI): domain Eukaryota; kingdom Metazoa; phylum Chordata; class Actinopteri; order Spariformes; family Sparidae; genus Pagrus; species Pagrus major. Next base: position 395,216 of record NC_133238.1, on the reverse strand, counting down.
ACACACAACCTGTGTGCCTCTCAGTAGTAAGTTGATGTGACAATGAGGGCGCCCCAGCGCCCACTCCACTGACTTGACATGGAAATGAGTGGTAGTCTAGAAAACTGGCGAGTTTTGTTTTGTCTTTTTTTTTTTTTTTTTTTTTTTTTGAGGGCGCTCACATAGATTGCAACCTGGGCAGTCGCCCACATTGCCCATAGCAAAAACTAGCCCTGGTCTCGGATGCCATCAACGCTCGTTACATGGATTATTGCTGCCGGAGGGTACCCCCGCGGGTCTCCAGCTGCACTTTGAGGAATAAGAAACTACACCGGACTTCTCATCAGCATGAAGGTGAGTCGATAATGACTGAATTTCGTTCTAGAGTGAACTATTCCTTTAAGGCCTGGCTAGATGTTAAGAGGTTCTGTGGGTCTTCTGCTAGAATTTCTTTGTTAGCTCTTTTATCCTCTAACCCGGACTTGCCATCCTCAATCGGAAAGTCCTTGCTTACAAAATGGAAAGATCATGGTTTACACAATTTTAAAGACATATTCAATGAAGGCTTTGAATTAAGGTCGGAGTTTAAAATCCCTAAACAAGACTTTAATAAATATTTACAAATTTGTCACCTAGTTACTACTCTAGAAAGATCTGGATGGTTGTGTTTGGGGCTAACAAGTCTGGAAGAAATTTTGAATAGTGCTACTTCGTTGAAGGGAAAATCTCTTTGATTTACAATACTCTGCTAGACCATCATAGTTCTTCCTTTACGCCACTTAGAAATATATAGCAAAAAAGTTCTGGGATGCAACCTAAGTAGAGATCAATGGGACGCTATATGTCAAAATGTATTTACATCACTGTTCTGTCATCAAATAATTGAACAGAATTATAAGTTTATGTACAGAATGTACCTTACCCCAGTTCGTTTAAACAAGATATATCCTAATTCTTCCTCTAAATGCCATCGTTGTAAAATATGTATAGGATCTGTCATTCACGTTTTCTTGGAGTGTAGACAAATAAAACGCTTCTGGTCAGAGGTACGTGATCTGACTGTTAAGGTCCTCCAAATCCCACTGGACATCTCTCCAATATGGTACCTCTTCGGAACAGAATTGGACAAGACACTAGACCCCATTTCAGCCAAACAGATTAGCATAATATCATACATAGCAAAGAAATGTATTCTGCTGAACTGGAACAAACAACAACCTCCAACCTTTGATTTGTTTATAAGAATTCTCAACGAGACATTACGATTGGAACAGCGTACTTACTCCTTGAAAAATAAAGGGGATATTTTTCTGAAGACTTGGAAACCTCTTATGGACCTCTGACAACTTCTATACTATGTACTTATTTCAATTACTGTATGTTATGACCATTTGCAGCATGCAATCATCACAATGCAAACTGCGTTTGGAAAAAGATTCTGCGATTTCAGACAGGAAAAAAACACATTATCCTTTCCCGTCACCATCCCTGTTGAATATGACTGCATTTACAGTTGTAAGTCAACCCAGTCTTGAGATCGAACTGGCCGACATAGCTGACAAAGACGTAAGGGTGTCTAAGTTAAGAAGCTTGACAGCTGATCTTGAGGATGTTGCTCATCAGAAGGCCACTCTTGCTCAGAAGAACAAATGGAATGATATTGAAAACCTCCCCAAACCAGACAAACTTGTGTTCGAAGCATGGAATGCCATTCCTGACACTTATATGAACATGAAAAAATATGCATTTGGAGTCCTGTCGATCTTTGGATCCACATACTTATGTGAGCAGGTTTTCACCCAGCATGAACTACATAAAGAGCAAACATCGCTCCCGCCTCACAGATGACAGCTTGCAATCCTGTGTGAAGATCAAAGTGACGTCTTACAGCCCTGATATTGATAAGCTGTGCAGTGAAGTTCGGGAGCAGAAATCACATTAACCAGGTGAAAGAAATCATTCATTGATCAATCATTTAATGAGCTATTATTTTGCAAATATATATTATTATATTGGACCCTGAACTGACGTAGTTGTGTTTTATTTTCATACTCTCATTCATTCTCCTGTTTATACATTCTCTCACTTTCTTTTTATACCTTTCATCCTTTGCTAAACCACCATTCAAACACCACACACCACTCCCCTCCTTTCAATTTGTTGATTTAACCTAAACTCTAACACCATGTGATCGCTGGGCGCTGTGGCTTTATATTCTACCCTACCTATCCTGTCTGCTATGCCCTTTGCTCCCAAAACTAAATCTATCCTGTTTTTTATACTATTTTTTAACACCCCCTCACCTCTTGTCTGTCTAGAAAAACCCCTCCCCTCTGGATTTCTATCTCTCCACATATCAATCAGTCTCTTCTCTCTCATCACCTGTCTCAGCACACCTCTGGATGAATCACTCCTGAAACACACAATTGATGAAGCATCCAACCTTCCCACCACACATTAAAATCACCCACAATCATACAGTTGTCACCACACATTCCTCCCACTCCCACCTTCTCTCTCTTTCCTCATTCGGTGCAAATACATTCATTAGTTAAAACTTTTCCTCCATGTGTTCAAATGTTATTCCAATCACTCATCATCCACACTCTTTCTTACATCCTCAATCACTCCCCTCTTCACCAAAATTGCCACCCCTCTTGATTTAGTTCCTCCATTGTTAACATACACTCACCCATCCATTCTCTCTCAGTCTCTCTCCAACACACTCATCATCCCAGTGAGTCTCTTGTAGGCAAATGATGTCAGCCTCACACACCAGCAAGGTTTGCTGTCTTCTGTCTCTGTCTCGGAGCCCATTCCCATTGAAGGAGGAAATATGGAGCATGATAAGCAATATTGAAAAGAGTGTCTCCATGAGTTCTTTTCACTTGCCATCTTGTCATGGGTCTTTTCCTCATTTCTCCCACCTTCTCCATGGTACCTCCCTCACTGCCCGTAACATCAGACACCGTCCACTCTAACCCAGTCATTCTCACCCCGGTACCCTCACTTGTCTTTAGACCTGTCCTTACTCCAGCCCCCTCCTCCCGTCTGCTGCTCCGTTTTTGGCCCTGTTTTCCACATTTAAAACATGTGTCTAACAATACGTCCAGGCCGAATGCAAAGTTCCGTCCGTGATCTCCGTCCCTGGCCACATCCGTCTCCTGATTCCAGAAACAGGCTTGACTCCCCAGTCTCTTAATTTCTCCAGTATTGCCATGTCCTCAATATAAGTGGGCAAATTAATAAAAGAGACCACCATTTTCGTCTATGCCCAATTCCCTCGCCATGATTATATTGTTTTTGATTTTTAGTCCGTCCATGATTTTTTAGATTTTTTTCTTCTCACCAATACACAAACTTACTACTTCACCAAAGGGGGCGTGTTCAGAGTGGTATGGCCGTAAGCCACACTTGCACCCCAAAAAAGGCCGGTAGTGCAGGTAGGATACGTCCAGAAATAAGGCAAATCCTGTTACCAGGATGAAAAATGAGCCTTCATAACAAGCTCTGCTGTCACCTGTTTTTACATTTCTAAGGCTTTCGCTGTATGAAAAACAGCTATCAGTGGATTGGTAAGCAATGACACATTATTGTCTCAGCAGCATTTTCATTGATGTATTCAATTTGATCAAATAATTACATGTTTAGAGGAGGAAAATGTACCATATTTCCCTCTGAAATGGAATGAAGTAGTAGTATAAAACAGCATACAGTGGAAATAGGAAGTGAAGGACTAGTCATTTACATTTCTCCACCTAAACAGACAGCCTGCATAACCGGAAAACAGGAAACAGGCTGCTGTTTTTTTTCAACCCTCTGTCTCCACTGAAGAAGCTGCAGCGCCCTCTGGTGTCTGTAGAGCAAAGTCAAAAAGCTTAGCACTGGCATTCCCAAGCGATCTCCCATCCAAACTCTCACCAGGACCAACACTTCTTAGCTTCGGAGATCTGGCGTGTTCAAATTGGTATGGGCGTGAGCCACACTTGCACCCCAAAACAAGCCTTTTAAAGATGCCCTCAGATTGCGTTTCATTATTTTGTCTTGGAGTGCAGGTAGGATACGTCCAGAAATGAAGCAAATCCTGTTTCTACTGTCTATTTCTACTGTGTGCTGTGTATTTCTACTGTGTATTTCCACTGTGTGCTCTGTATTTCTACAGTGTATTTCTACTGTGTGATGTGTATTTCTACTGTGTATTTCTACTGTGTGCTGTGTATTTCTACTGTGTATTTCTACTGTGTGCTCTGTATTTCTAGTGTATTTCTACTGTGTGATGTGTATTTCTATAGTGTATTACTACTGTGTGCTCTGTATTTCTACAGTGTATTTCTACTGTGTGATGTGTATTTCTACAGTGTATTATTACTATGTACTGTGTATTTCTACAGTGTATATCTACTATGTACTGTGTATTTCTACAGTGTATTTCTACTGTGATGTGTATTTCTACAGTGCATTTCTACTGTGATGTATATATCTACTGTGTATTTCTATAGTCTGCTTTGTATTTCTACTGGGTATTCCTACTGTGGGATGTGTATTTCTACAGTGTATTTCTACAGTGTGTTCTTTATTTCTACTGTATATTTCTATTTGTGCTGTGTATTTCTAGTGTGTGCTGTGTATTTCTACTGTGTATTTCGTATTTTGACTGTGCATTTCTACTGTGTGATGTGTATTTCGACTGTGTATTTCAACTGTGTATGTGTATTTATACTCTGTACTGTGTACTGGGTATTCATACTGTGTACTGTGTATGTATACTGTGTACTGTGTGTGTATACCTTGTAATGTGTATTCATACTGCGTACTGTGTATTTATACTGTGTGCTCTGTATTTATACTGTGCAATGTGAATTTAAAGTGTGTATTTATACTTTGTACAGTTTATTTATACTGTTTCTTGTGTATTTATACTGTGTACTGTGTATGTATACTGTGTGCTGTGTATTTTGACTGTGTGATGTGTTTTTCAACTGCGTATTCTACCGTGTGATGTGTATTTCGACTGTGTATTCCAACTGTGTGATGTGTGTTTCTACTGTGTATTTCTACTATGTGCTGTGTATTTCTGCTGTGTATTTCTACTGTGTATTTCTGCTCTGTGCTGTGTATTTCTACTGTGTATTTCTACTGTGATGTTTTTTTTGACTGTGTATTTCTACTGTGTGATGTTCATTTCGACTGTGTATTTCTACTGTGTGCTGTGTATTTCTGCTGTGTATTTTTACTGTGTGCTGTGCATTTCAACTGTGTATTTCTATTGTGTGCTCTGTATTTCTACTGTGTATTTCTGTGTGATGTGTATTTCTACTGTGTATTTCGACTTTGTGATGTGTATTCCTACTGTGTGATGTGTGCTCTGTATTTCTACAGTGTATTTCTACTGTGTGATGTGTATTTCTACTGTGTTTTTCTACTGTGTGCTGTGTGTTACTACTGTGTATTTCTAATGTGTGCTGTGTGTTTCTACTGTCTATTTCTACTGTGTGATGTGTATTTCTGCGGTGTATTAATACTCAGTGCTGTATATTTCTGCTGTGTATTTCTTCTGAGTGCTGTGTATTTCTATAGTGTATTTCTACTGCGTGCTGTGTATTATTCCTGTGCAATGTGTATTTACTGTGTTCTGTGTATATTTACTTTGTATTTCTATTGTGTGCTGTGCGTTTCTACTCTCTCTTTCTACTGTATGATGTGTATTTCTACTGTGTATTTCTACTGTGTCTTGTGTATTTCGACTGTGTGATGTGTATTTCTACTGATTGATTTGTAAGTCTACTTTGTTTTTCTATTGTATGCTATGTATTTCTACTTTGTATTTCTATTGTGTGCTATGTATGTCTACTGTGTATTTCGACTGTGTGCTGTGCATTTTTCACTGTGTATTTCTTTTTTTTTTTTTTTTTTTTTAATTATTTTTTTGGCCTTTTCATGGCTTTATTGATAGAACAGCTGAAGATAGACAGGAATCAGGATGAGAGAGAGGGGGAGTGACATGCAGCAAAGAGCCCCAGGCCGGGACTCGAACCCAGGGCTGCTGCAGCGAGGGCAAAGCCTCTGTACATGGGACGCCTGCTCTACCAACTGAGCTAAACAGCGCCCCCCACTGTGTATTTCTACTGTGTGCTTAGTATTTCAACTGTATGTTTCTATTGCATGCTCTGTATTTCTACTGTGTATTTGTACTGTGTATTTCTACTGTGTCTTGTGTATTTCTACTGTGTATTTCTATTGTGTGCTCTGTATTTCTACCTTGTATTCCACATGTGTGCTGTGTATTTCTACAGTGTTTTTCAACTGTGTGATGTGTTTTTCTACTGTCTGGTCTGTATTTCTAAAGTGTATTTCTACTGGGTGATGTGTATTTCTTCTGTGTGCTCTGCATTTTTACAGCGTATTTCAACTGTGTGATGTTCATTTCGACTGTGTATTTCTACTGTGTGCTGTGTATTTCTACTGTGTGCTGTTCATTTCGACTGTGCATTTCTACTGTGTGATGTGTATTTCTACTGTGTGCTGTGTATTTCTACTGTGTATTTTTACTGTGTGCCGTGCATTTCAACTGTGTATTTCTATTGTGAGTAAAGTAAAGACAGTGTTTACCTTCAGTGATTACTCAGTACCTTACATGGGTCATAAAACAAGTCATAAAACAAGGTCATAAAACAAAGTCACAGGTTACAGTTCATGTTAAACAGGCTCTTTGAATAGGGCTGTATAAAACTTCAATTCACATTCCTCTACATGAAGTACAAAATTCTCATCACACCACAGGTATTACAAAGTTGATTATACCACTCAAATTCAAACACTTCAATGAAAGTGGTAATCAGCAATTTTATGTGTTCAAGTGCCTCAAAAGAAGTTGGATAAATATTATGCAAAACATGATTCAGATGTTCTTTAATTCATTCTCGGTCAAAACTGGCTTATGGCAATTTTCAGCGTTTCTGAGCGAGATAAGCGTCTTGTTGCATTGTGAAGTGGATCATGCATTTCACTGACAAAAAGGCTTTTCAGGGAAGTTTTCGTACCAGGAATATTTGAAGTTGGATAAACATTCCTTTAATTCGTTTTTGGTCAAAACTCACTTCTGGCAAAATTAAGCTTTTTCCAGTCAAAGAAGCGTCTTTTTGTACATGGAAAAAAGATTAAGCTGTATTTCACTGAAGCCTGGACTTGCTGAATTTGAATCTATTTCATGGCAAAGATGGTTTCACCTATCCTTTAATTCATTTTTGGTGAAAAATGGCTCATATCAATTTGTGCGTTTTAGAGCGAGAGAAGCTTCTTTTTGCACTGTGCAGTAGAGTAAGCTGTATTTCACTGAAAAAGGGTTTTTCAAGGAAGTTTCCTAGCCTTAAGCTGTATTTCACTGAAAAAAGTTTTTTCAAGCAAGTTTCTTCGCCAGGAATAGTTCAATTTGGATCTATTCATGGCAAAGATGGCTTCACCTGTCCTTTAATTCATTTATGGTGAAACCTCACTCATGTCAATTTTGAGTGTTTCAGAGCGAGAGAAGCCTCTTTTTGCACTGTGCAGTAGCATAGGCTGTATTTGACTGAAAAAGGGCTTTTCAAGCAAGTTCCCTAGCCTTAACTGGTTGAATTTGGATCTATTTCATGGCAAACAAGGTTTTTCCTGTCCTTTAATTCATTAAGGGTGAAAACTGGCTTATGTCAATTTTGAGCGTTTCAGAGCAAGAGAAGCCTCTTTTTGCATTGTGCAGTAGCATAAGCTGTATTTGAGTGAAAAAAGGTTTTTCACTGAGGTCTCCTTGCCTGAACTGGTTGAATTTGGATCTATTTGATGGCAAACAAGGTTTTTCCTGTCCTTTAATTCATTAAGGGTGAAAACTGGCTTATGTCAATTTTGTGCGTTTCAGAGCGAAAGAAGCCTCTTTTTGCACTGTGCAGTAGCATAAGCTGTATTTGAGTGAAAAAAGGTCTTTCAAGCAAATTTCCTAGCCTGAACTGGTTGAATTTGGATCTATTTCATGGAAAACATGGTCTCACCTGTCCTTTAATTCATTTATGGTGAAAACTGGCTCATGTCAATTGTTTTGCACTGTACAGTAGTGTATGCTGAATTTCACTGACAAAAGGTTTTTCAAGGAAGTTTCCTAGCCTGAACTGGTTGAATTTTGATCTATTTCATGGCAAAGAGCATTTCACCTGTCTTTATGGTGAAAACTGGCTCACGTCAAACATGGTTTCACTTGTACTTTTTGCCAGTTATATTATGCAGCCCTGTGAGTATTAGCCGACCCCAAGAATTTTCATGTGTGTGTGTGTTTGCGCGCCTGTGCGTGTGTGTGTGTGTGTGAGAGAGAGAGAGAGAGTGTGTGAATCTGTAACCAAGCATTGATCTTTTAAGGGGGAAAAATGGCATTTTTTGAGAGTTGTGTTTCATGTGTCTTCGAAGAGGTGCTTGAGTAAAAACATGGCCTCTTGCCTTTGCTGTACTCAAAAACAAAAACAACTGTCACTGTGTTTATGCACCTGACTGCTTTCACAGCTAAAGATAAACATAACGCTTGGCTGAGCGTACTTGGGACTTCTCATCCTGGCAGGTGTGTACCGGTCCAAAGGGGACTCTACCCGCAGTCTGTGGGATGACCAGAGTGGGAGAACAGTCGTCAGGACCACTATGTCCCACAAACGATTTCATATGATAAGCGCCAGCCTCCGATTCGATGACCGACATGCTGCTGCCATGGTGGTGAAGTTACAGACCACTGTTGCTGCCCTAGCAGAAACCACCGACACCGCCATTGCCACTGCTGCCACCAGCTCGACCAGAAGGAGAGCTGAATGCTGGTTGTGCACAAGGCTAAAATAGAGGTCTTCTACCACCTGCACCAAGTGTAACAGGTGCATTTGTAGAGAGCACCAGGTCACATGCTGCAGGACCTTCTGGTCCATAAAATATGGATATTTCTGTTTCAAATTTGATCATATTTCATATGTTCTTTTGTGTTCTATTTTGTTGTGGATGGCCGAAGTTGGATTATTGCATTGTTGCAAACATGGTTTCCGTTGGTCTTTAATTCACTTTTTGCACTGTGCAGTAGAGTATGAAGTACTTCATTGAAAAAAGTTTTTTTTCAAGGAAGCTGCCTTGCCAGGAATAGTTGAATTTGGATAAATATCATGGCAAAGATGGTTTCATCTGTCCTTTAATTCATTTATGGTGAAAACTCACTCATGTCAATTTTGAGCGTTCAGAGGGATAGAAGCCTCTTTTTGCACTGTGCAGTATTTCTACTGTGTATTTGTAATGTGATGTGTATTGCTACTGTGTATTTCTACAGTGTATTTGGACTGTGTGATGTGTATTTCTACAATGTATTTCTACTGTGTGCTATGTATTTCTAGTGTATGTGTACTGTGTGCTGTGTATTTCTACTGTGTATTTCTATTGTGATGTGTATTTCTACTGTGATGTGTATTTCTACTGTGTATTTCTATTGTCTTCTCTGTATTTCTGCTGTGTATTTCGACTCTGTGCTGTGTATTTCTACTGTGTATTTCGACTGTGTGATGTTTATTTCTACTGTGTATTTCTACTGTGTATCTCTATTGTGATGTGTATTTCTACTGTGATGTGTATTTCTACTGTGATGTGTATGTCTACTGTGCGATGTTTATTTCTACTGTGAATTTCTACTGTGTATCTCTATTGTGACGTGTATTTCTACTGTGATGTGTATTTGTAAGGTGTATTTCTATTGTCTGCTCTGTATTTCTACTGTGTTTTTCAATTGTGATGTGTATTTCTACTGTGATGTGTATTTCTTCTGTGTATTTCTATTGTCTGCTCTGTATTTCTACTGTGTATTTCAATTGTGATGTGTATTTCTACTGTGATGTGTATTTCTACTGTGTATTTCTATTGTCTCCTCTGTATTTCTGCTGTGTATTTTGACTCTGCGCTGTGTATTTCTACTGTGTATTTCAACTGTGTGATGTTTATTTCTACTGTGTATTTCTACTGTGTATCTCTATTGTGATGTGTATTTCTACTGTGATGTTTATTTCTACTGTGTGATGTTTATTTCTACTGTGAATTTCTACTGTGTATCTCTATTGTGATGTGTATTTCTACTGTGATGTGTATTTGTACTGTGTATTTCTATTGTCTGCTCTGTATTTGTACTGTGTATTTCGACTTTGTGCTATGTATTTCTAGTGTATTTGTACTGTGTTCTGTGTATTTCTACTGTGTATTTCTATTGTGATGTGTATTTCTACTGTGTATTTCTATTGTATGCTTAGTATTTCTACGGTGTATTTCGACTGTGTGCTATGTATTTCTAGTGTATTTGTACTGTGTGCTGTGTATTTCTACTGTGTATTTCTACTGTGATGTTTATTTCTAATGTGTATTTCTATTGTCTGCTCTGTATTTCTACTGTCTATTTCGACTGTGTGCTGTGAATTTCTACTGTGTATTTCGAGTGTGTGATGTTTATTTCTACTGTGTATTTCTACTGTGTATCTCTATTGTGATATGTATTTCTACGGTGCGATGTGTATTTCTGCTGTGTATATCTATTGTGATGTGTATTTCTACTGTGATGTGTACTTCTCCTGTGTATTTCGACTGTGATATGTATTTCTAGTGGGTATTTCTATTGTCTTCTCTGTATTTCTGCTGTGTATTTCGACTCTGTGCTGTGTATTTCTACTGTGTATTTTGACTGTGTGATGTTTATTTCTACTGTGTATTTCTACTGTGTATCTCTATTGTGATGTGTATTTCTACTGTGATGTGTATTTCTACTGTGATGTGTATTTCTACTGTGCGATGTTTATTTCTACTGTGAATTTCTACTGTGCATCTCTATTGTGATGTGTATTTCTACTGTGATGTGTATTTGTAAGGTGTATTTCTATTGTCTGCTCTGTATTTGGACTGTGTATTAGGACTGTGTGCTTTGTATTTCTACTGTGTATTTCTATTGTGATGTGTATTTCTACGGTGCGATGTATATTTCTGCTGTGTATCTCTATTGTGATGTGTATTTCTACTGTGATGTGCATTTCTACTGTGTATTAATACTGTGATATGTATTTCTAGTGTATTTGTACTGTGTGCTATGTATTTCTACTGTGTATTTCAATTGTGATTTGTATTTCTACTGTGATGTGTATTTCTACTGTGTATTTCTATTGTCTCCTCTGTATTTCTGCTGTGTATTTTGACTGCGCTGTGTATTTCTACTGTGTATTTCAACTGTGTGATGTTTATTTCTACTGTGTATTTCTACTGTGTATCTCTATTGTGATGTGTATTTCTACCGTGATGTGTATTTCTACTGTTCGATGTTTATTTCTACTGTGAATTTCTACTGTGTATCTCTATTGTGACGTGTATTTCTACTGTGATGTGTATTTGTAAGGTGTATTTCTATTGTCTGCTCTGTATTTGTACTGTGTATTTGGACTGTGTGCTATGTATTTCTAGTGTATTTGTACTGTGTGCTGTGTATTTCTACAGTGTATTTCTATTGTGATGTGTATTTCTACTGTGATGTGTATTTCTACTGTGTATTTCTATTGTCTGCTCTGTATTTCTACTGTGTATTTCAATTGTGATGTGTATTTCTACTGTGATGTGTATTTCTACTGTGTATTTCTATTGTCTCCTCTGTATTTCTGCTGTGTATTTTGACTCTGTGCTGTGTATTTCTACTGTGTATTTCAACTGTGTGATGTTTATTTCTACTGTGTATTTCTATTGTGGTGTGTATTTCTACTGTGATGTGTATTTCTACTGTGCGATGTTTATTTCTACTGTGAATTTCCACTGTGTATCTCTATTGTGATGTGTATTTCTACTGTGATGTGTATTTGTACTGTGTATTTCTATTGTCTGCTCTGTATTTGTACTGTGTATTTCGACTTTGTGCTATGTATTTCTAGTGTATTTGTACTGTGTTCTGTGTATTTCTACTGTGTATTTCTATTGTGATGTGTATTTCTTCTGTGTATTTCTATTGTATGCTTAGTATTTCTACGGTGTATTTCGACTGTGTGCTATGTATTTCTAGTGTATTTGTACTGTGTGCTGTGTATTTCTACTGTGTATTTCTACTGTGATGTTTATTTCTAATGTGTATTTCTATTGTCTGCTCTGTATTTCTACTGTCTATTTCGACTGTGTGCTGTGAATTTCTACCGTGTATTTCGAGTGTGTGATGTTTATTTCTACTGTGTATTTCTACTGTGTATCTCTATTGTGATATGTATTTCTACGGTGCGATGTGTATTTCTACTGTGTATCTCTATTGTGATGTGTATTTCTACTGTGATGTGTATTTCTCCTGTGTATTTCGACTGTGATATGGATTTCTAGTGTATTTGTACTGTGTGCTATGTATTTCTACTGTGTATTTCTATTGTGATGTGTATTTCTACTGTGATGTGTATTTCTACTGTGTATTTCTACTGTGCACCTCTATTGTGATGTGTATTTCTACTGTGATGTGTATTTGTACTGTGTATTTCTATTGTCTACTCTGTATTTCTACTGTGTATTTCGACTCTGTGCTGTGTATTTCTACTATGTATTTCGACTGTGTGATGTTTATTTCTACTGTGTATTTCTACTGTGTTTTTGTATTGTGATGTGTATTTCTACTGTGATGTTTATTTCTAATGTGTATTTCTATTGTCTGCTCTGTATTTCTACTGTCTATTTCGACTGTGTGCTGTGAATTTCTACCGTGTATTTCGAGTGTGTGATGTTTATTTCTACTGTGTATTTCTACTGTGTATCTCTATTGTGATATGTATTTCTACGGTGCGATGTGTATTTCTACTGTGTACCTCTATTGTGATGTGTATTTCTACTGTGATGTGTATTTCTCCTGTGTATTTCGACTGTGATATGGATTTCTAGTGTATTTGTACTGTGTGCTATGTATTTCTACTGTGTATTTCTATTGTGATGTGTATTTCTACTGTGATGTGTATTTCTACTGTGTATTTCTACTGTGCACCTCTATTGTGATGTGTATTTCTACTGTGATGTGTATTTGTACTGTGTATTTCTATTGTCTACTCTGTATTTCTACTGTGTATTTCGACTCTGTGCTGTGTATTTCTACTATGTATTTCGACTGTGTGATGTTTATGTCTACTGTGTATTTCTACTGTGTTTTTGTATTGTGATGTGTATTTCTACTGTGATGTGTATTACTACTGTGTATTTCTATTGTCTACTCTGTATTTCTACTGTGTATTTCGACTCTGTGCTGTGTATTTCTACTATGTATTTCGACTGTGTGATGTTTATTTCTACTGTGAATTTCTACTGTGTATCTCTATTGTGATGTGTATTTCTACTGTGTATTTCTACTGTGATGTTTATTTCTAATGTGTATTTCTATTGTCTGCTCTGTATTTCTACTGTCTATTTCGACTGTGTGCTGTGAATTTCTACTGTGTATTTTGAGTGTGTGATGTTTATTTCTACTGTGTATTTCTACTGTGTATCTCTATTGTGATATGTATTTCTACGGTGCGATGTGTATTTCTACTGTGTATCTCTATTGTGATGTGTATTTCTACTGTGATGTGTATTTCTCCTGTGTATTTCGACTGTGATATGGATTTCTAGTGTATTTGTACTGTGTGCTATGTATTTCTACTGTGTATTTCTATTGTGATGTGTATTTCTACTGTGATGTGTATTTCTACTGTGATGTGTATTTGTACTGTGTATTTCTATTGGCTACTCTGTATTTCTACTGTGTATTTCGACTCTGTGCTGTGTATTTCTACTATGTATTTCGACTGTGTGATGTTTATTTCTACTGTGTATTTCTACTGTGTTTTTGTATTGTGATGTGTATTTCTACTGTGATGTGTATTACTACTGTGTATTTCTATTGTCTGCTCTGTATTTCTACGGTGTATTTTGACTGTGTGCTGTGTATTTCTACTGTTTATTTCGACTGTGTGATGTTTATTTCTACTGTGTATTTCTACTGTGTATCTCTATTGTGATGTGTATTTCGACTGTGTGATGTTTATTTCTACTGTGTATTTCTACTGTGTATCTCTACTGTGATGTGTATTTGTACTCTGTATTTCTATTGTCTACTCTGTATTTCTACTGTGTATTTCGACTCTGTGCTGTGTATTTCTACTGTGTATTTCTACTGTGTGATGTTTATTTATATTGTGTATTTTTACTGTGTTTTTCTATTGTGATGTGTATTTCTACTGTGATGTGTATTTCTACTGTGTATTTCTATTGTCTGCTCTGTATTTCTACGGTGTATTTTGACTGTGTGCTGTGTATTTCTACTGTGTATTTCGACTGTGTGATGTTAATTTCTAATCTGTATTCCTTCTATGTGCTGTGTGTATTACTACAGTATATTTCCAATTTGTGCTCTGTATTTCTACAGTCTGTTTCTACTTTGTGATGTGTATTTCTACAGTGTATAACTACTGTGTGATGTGTATTTCTGCTGTGTATTTCTACTGTTTTCTCTGTATTTCTACTGTGTTATGTGTATTTTTACTTTGTGCTCTGTATTTCTACTGTGTATTTCTAATGTGTGCAGTGTATTTCTATTGTGTAATGTGTGTTACTACTGTGTATTTGTACTGTGTACTCTGTATTTCACTGAAAAAAAGTTTTTCAAGCAAGTTTCATAGCCTGGACTGGCTGAATTTGGTTCTATTTCATGACAAACCTGGTCTCACCTGTCCTCTAATTCATTTATGGTGAACACTCACACGTTTTGACACTCTGCAGTAGAGTAAGCTGTATTTCAATGAAAAAAGGATTTTCCAAGAAAGTTTCCTAGCCTGGACTTACTGAATTTATATCTATTTCATGACAAACCTGGTCTCACCTGGTCTCACCTGTCCTTTAATTCATTTATGGTGAAAACTGGCTTATGTCAATTTTGAGCGTTTCAGAGCGATAGGAGCACGTTTTGGCACTCTGCAGTAGAGTAAGCTGTATTTGAGTGAAAAAAGGATTTTCAAGCAAGTTTCCTAGCCTGGACTTGCTGAATTTGGATCTTTTTCATGGCAAACATGGTCTCACCGGTCCTTTAATTCATTTATGGTGAACACTCACTCATGTCAAATTTGAGCGTTTCAGAGCGATAGAAGCCTCTTTTTGCACTGTGCAGTAACTAAAGTTGTATTTCACTATAAAAAGGTTTTTCACTGAGGTTTCCTAGCCTGAACTGGTTGAATTTGGATCTTCTTGATGGCAAACAAGGTTTTTCCTGCACTTTCATTCATTAAAGGTGCAAACTGGCTTATGTCAATTTTGAGCGTTTCAGAGCGAGACAAGCGTCTTTTTGCATTGTGTAATAGCATAAGCTGTATTGGACTGAAAAAAGGTTTTTCACTGAGGTTTCCTAGCCTGAACTGGTTGAATTTGGATCTTCTTGATGGCAAACAAGGTTTTTCCTGCACTTTCATTCATTAAAGGTGCAAACTGGCTTATGTCAATTTTGAGCGTTTCAGAGCGAGACAAGCGTCTTTTTGCATTGTGTAATAGCATAAGCTGTATTGGACTGAAAAAAGGTTTTTCACTGAGGTTTCCTAGCCTGAACTGGTTGAATTTGGATCTTCTTGATGGCAAACAAGGTTTTTCCTGCACTTTCATTCATTAAAGGTGCAAACTGGCTTATGTCAATTTTGAGCGTTTCAGAGCGATTGGAGCACGTTTTGGCATTCTGCAGTAGAGTAAGCTGTATTTGACTGAAAAAAGGATTTTCACTGAGGTTTCCTAGCCTGAACTGGTTGAATTTGGATCTTCGTGATGGCAAACATGGACTCACCGGTCCTTTAATTCATTTATGGTGAACACTCACTCATGTCAATTTTGAGCGTTTCAGAGCGATAGAAGCCTCTTTTTGCACTGTGCAGTAACTAAAGTTGTATTTCACTATAAAAAGGTTTTTCACTGAGGTTTCCTAGCCTGAACTGGTTGAATTTGGATCTTCTTGATGGCAAACAAGGTTTTTCCTGCACTTTCATTCATTAAAGGTGCAAACTGGCTTATGTCAATTTTGAGCGTTTCAGAGCGATAGGAGCAAGTTTTGGCACTCTGCTGTAGAGTAAGCTGTATTTCACTGAAAAAGGGATTTTCAAGCAAGTTTCCTAGCCTGAACTGGTTGAATTTGGATCTTCTTGATGGCAAACAAGGTTTTTCCTGCACTTTCATTCATTAAAGGTGCAAACTGGCTTATGTCAATTTTGAGCGTTTCAGAGCGATAGAAGCGTCTTTTTGCACTGTGCAGTAGAGAAAGCTGAATTTTACTGAAAAAAGGATTTTCAAACAAGTTTGCTAGCCTGGACTTGCTGAATTTGGATCTATTTCATGGCAAACATGGTCTCACCTGTCTTTTAATTCATTTATGGTGAACACTCACTCATGTCAATTTTGAGCGTTTCAGAGCGATAGAAGCCTCTTTTTGCACTGTGCAGTAACTAAAGTTGTATTTCACTATAAAAAAGGTTTTTCACTGAGGTTTCCTAGCCTGAACTGGTTGAATTTGGATCTTCTTGATGGCAAACAAGGTTTTTCCTGTACTTTCATTCATTAAAGGTGAAAACTGGCTTATGTCAATTTTGAGCGTTTCAGAGCGATAGGAGCAAGTTTTGGCACTCTGCAGTAGAGTAAGCTGTATTTCACTGAAAAAGGGATTTTCAAGCAAGTTTCCTAGCCTGAACTGGTTGAATTTGGATCTTCTTGATGGCAAACAAGGTTTTTCCTGCACTTTCATTCATTAAAGGTGCAAACTGGCTTATGTCAATTTTGAGCGTTTCAGAGCGATAGAAGCGTCTTTTTGCACTGTGCAGTAGAGAAAGCTGAATTTTACTGAAAAAAGGATTTTCAAACAAGTTTGCTAGCCTGGACTTGCTGAATTTGGATCTATTTCATGGCAAACATGGTCTCACCTGTCTTTTAATTCATTTATGGTGAACACTCACTCATGTCAATTTTGAGCGTTTCAGAGCGATAGAAGCCTCTTTTTGCACTGTGCAGTAACTAAAGTTGTATTTCACTATAAAAAGGATTTTCACTGAGGTTTCCTAGCCTGAACTGGTTGAATTTGGATCTTCTTGATGGCAAACATGGACTCACCGGTCCTTTAATTCATTTATGGTGAACACTCACTCATGTCAATTTTGAGCGTTTCAGAGCGAGACAAGCGTCTTTTTGCATTGTGTAATAGCATAAGCTGTATTGGACTGAAAAAAGGTTTTTCACTGAGGTTTCCTAGCCTGAACTGGTTGAATTTGGATCTTCTTGATGGCAAACAAGGTTTTTCCTGCACTTTCATTCATTAAAGGTGCAAACTGGCTTATGTCAATTTTGAGCGTTTCAGAGCGAGACAAGCGTCTTTTTGCATTGTGTAATAGCATAAGCTGTATTGGACTGAAAAAAGGTTTTTCACTGAGGTTTCCTAGCCTGAACTGGTTGAATTTGGATCTTCTTGATGGCAAACAAGGTTTTTCCTGCACTTTCATTCATTAAAGGTGCAAACTGGCTTATGTCAATTTTGAGCGTTTCAGAGCGATTGGAGCACGTTTTGGCATTCTGCAGTAGAGTAAGCTGTATTTGACTGAAAAAAGGATTTTCACTGAGGTTTCCTAGCCTGAACTGGTTGAATTTGGATCTTCGTGATGGCAAACATGGACTCACCGGTCCTTTAATTCATTTATGGTGAACACTCACTCATGTCAATTTTGAGCGTTTCAGAGCGATAGAAGCCTCTTTTTGCACTGTGCAGTAACTAAAGTTGTATTTCACTATAAAAAGGTTTTTCACTGAGGTTTCCTAGCCTGAACTGGTTGAATTTGGATCTTCTTGATGGCAAACAAGGTTTTTCCTGCACTTTCATTCATTAAAGGTGCAAACTGGCTTATGTCAATTTTGAGCGTTTCAGAGCGATAGGAGCAAGTTTTGGCACTCTGCTGTAGAGTAAGCTGTATTTCACTGAAAAAGGGATTTTCAAGCAAGTTTCCTAGCCTGAACTGGTTGAATTTGGATCTTCTTGATGGCAAACAAGGTTTTTCCTGCACTTTCATTCATTAAAGGTGCAAACTGGCTTATGTCAATTTTGAGCGTTTCAGAGCGATAGAAGCGTCTTTTTGCACTGTGCAGTAGAGAAAGCTGAATTTTACTGAAAAAAGGATTTTCAAACAAGTTTGCTAGCCTGGACTTGCTGAATTTGGATCTATTTCATGGCAAACATGGTCTCACCTGTCTTTTAATTCATTTATGGTGAACACTCACTCATGTCAATTTTGAGCGTTTCAGAGCGATAGAAGCCTCTTTTTGCACTGTGCAGTAACTAAAGTTGTATTTCACTATAAAAAAGGTTTTTCACTGAGGTTTCCTAGCCTGAACTGGTTGAATTTGGATCTTCTTGATGGCAAACAAGGTTTTTCCTGTACTTTCATTCATTAAAGGTGAAAACTGGCTTATGTCAATTTTGAGCGTTTCAGAGCGATAGGAGCAAGTTTTGGCACTCTGCAGTAGAGTAAGCTGTATTTCACTGAAAAAGGGATTTTCAAGCAAGTTTCCTAGCCTGAACTGGTTGAATTTGGATCTTCTTGATGGCAAACAAGGTTTTTCCTGCACTTTCATTCATTAAAGGTGCAAACTGGCTTATGTCAATTTTGAGCGTTTCAGAGCGATAGAAGCGTCTTTTTGCACTGTGCAGTAGAGAAAGCTGAATTTTACTGAAAAAAGGATTTTCAAACAAGTTTCCTAGCCTGGACTTGCTGAATTTGGATCTATTTCATGGCAAACATGGTCTCACCTGTCTTTTAATTCATTTATGGTGAACACTCACTCATGTCAATTTTGAGCGTTTCAGAGCGATAGAAGCCTCTTTTTGCACTGTGCAGTAACTAAAGTTGTATTTCACTATAAAAAGGTTTTTCACTGAGGTTTCCTAGCCTGAACTGGTTGAATTTGGATCTTCTTGATGGCAAACAAGGTTTTTCCTGCACTTTCATTCATTAAAGGTGCAAACTGGCTTATGTCAATTTTGAGCGTTTCAGAGCGATAGGAGCAAGTTTTGGCACTCTGCAGTAGAGTAAGCTGTATTTCACTGAAAAAGGGATTTTCAAGCAAGTTTCCTAGCCTGAACTGGTTGAATTTGGATCTTCTTGATGGCAAACAAGGTTTTTCCTGCACTTTCATTCATTAAAGGTGCAAACTGGCTTATGTCAATTTTGAGCGTTTCAGAGCGATAGAAGCGTCTTTTTGCACTGTGCAGTAGAGAAAGCTGAATTTTACTGAAAAAAGGATTTTCAAACAAGTTTCCTAGCCTGGACTTGCTGAATTTGGATCTATTTCATGGCAAACATGGTCTCACCTGTCTTTTAATTCATTTATGGTGAACACTCACTCATGTCAATTTTGAGCGTTTCAGAGCGATAGAAGCGTCTTTTTGCACTGTGCAGTAGAGAAAGCTGAATTTTACTGAAAAAAGGATTTTCAAACAAGTTTGCTAGCCTGGACTTGCTGAATTTGGATCTATTTCATGGCAAACATGGTCTCACCTGTCTTTTAATTCATTTATGGTGAACACTCACTCATGTCAATTTTGAGCGTTTCAGAGCGATAGAAGCCTCTTTTTGCACTGTGCAGTAACTAAAGTTGTATTTCACTATAAAAAAGGTTTTTCACTGAGGTTTCCTAGCCTGAACTGGTTGAATTTGGATCTTCTTGATGGCAAACAAGGTTTTTCCTGTACTTTCATTCATTAAAGGTGAAAACTGGCTTATGTCAATTTTGAGCGTTTCAGAGCGATAGGAGCAAGTTTTGGCACTCTGCAGTAGAGTAAGCTGTATTTCACTGAAAAAGGGATTTTCAAGCAAGTTTCCTAGCCTGAACTGGTTGAATTTGGATCTTCTTGATGGCAAACAAGGTTTTTCCTGCACTTTCATTCATTAAAGGTGCAAACTGGCTTATGTCAATTTTGAGCGTTTCAGAGCGATAGAAGCGTCTTTTTGCACTGTGCAGTAGAGAAAGCTGAATTTTACTGAAAAAAGGATTTTCAAACAAGTTTGCTAGCCTGGACTTGCTGAATTTGGTTCTATTTCATGGCAAACATGGTCTCACCTGTCTTTTAATTCATTTATGGTGAACACTCACTCATGTCAATTTTGAGCGTTTCAGAGCGATAGAAGCCTCTTTTTGCACTGTGCAGTAACTAAAGTTGTATTTCACTATAAAAAAGGTTTTTCACTGAGGTTTCCTAGCCTGAACTGGTTGAATTTGGATCTTCTTGATGGCAAACAAGGTTTTTCCTGTACTTTCATTCATTAAAGGTGAAAACTGGCTTATGTCAATTTTGAGCGTTTCAGAGCGATAGGAGCAAGTTTTGGCACTCTGCAGTAGAGTAAGCTGTATTTCACTGAAAAAGGGATTTTCAAGCAAGTTTCCTAGCCTGAACTGGTTGAATTTGGATCTTCTTGATGGCAAACAAGGTTTTTCCTGCACTTTCATTCATTAAAGGTGCAAACTGGCTTATGTCAATTTTGAGCGTTTCAGAGCGATAGAAGCGTCTTTTTGCACTGTGCAGTAGAGAAAGCTGAATTTTACTGAAAAAAGGATTTTCAAACAAGTTTCCTAGCCTGGACTTGCTGAATTTGGATCTATTTCATGGCAAACATGGTCTCACCTGTCTTTTAATTCATTTATGGTGAACACTCACTCATGTCAATTTTGAGCGTTTCAGAGCGATAGAAGCCTCTTTTTGCACTGTGCAGTAACTAAAGTTGTATTTCACTATAAAAAGGTTTTTCACTGAGGTTTCCTAGCCTGAACTGGTTGAATTTGGATCTTCTTGATGGCAAACAAGGTTTTTCCTGCACTTTCATTCATTAAAGGTGCAAACTGGCTTATGTCAATTTTGAGCGTTTCAGAGCGATAGGAGCAAGTTTTGGCACTCTGCAGTAGAGTAAGCTGTATTTCACTGAAAAAGGGATTTTCAAGCAAGTTTCCTAGCCTGAACTGGTTGAATTTGGATCTTCTTGATGGCAAACAAGGTTTTTCCTGTACTTTCATTCATTAAAGGTGAAAACTGGCGTATGTCAATTTTGAGCGTTTCAGAGCGATAGGAGCAAGTTTTGGCACTCTGCAGTAGAGTAAGCTGTATTTCACTGAAAAAGGGATTTTCAAGCAAGTTTCCTAGCCTGAACTGGTTGAATTTGGATCTTCTTGATGGCAAACAAGGTTTTTCCTGCACTTTCATTCATTAAAGGTGCAAACTGGCTTATGTCAATTTTGAGCGTTTCAGAGCGATAGAAGCGTCTTTTTGCACTGTGCAGTAGAGAAAGCTGAATTTTACTGAAAAAAGGATTTTCAAACAAGTTTGCTAGCCTGGACTTGCTGAATTTGGTTCTATTTCATGGCAAACATGGTCTCACCTGTCTTTTAATTCATTTATGGTGAACACTCACTCATGTCAATTTTGAGCGTTTCAGAGCGATAGAAGCCTCTTTTTGCACTGTGCAGTAACTAAAGTTGTATTTCACTATAAAAAAGGTTTTTCACTGAGGTTTCCTAGCCTGAACTGGTTGAATTTGGATCTTCTTGATGGCAAACAAGGTTTTTCCTGTACTTTCATTCATTAAAGGTGAAAACTGGCTTATGTCAATTTTGAGCGTTTCAGAGCGATAGGAGCAAGTTTTGGCACTCTGCAGTAGAGTAAGCTGTATTTCACTGAAAAAGGGATTTTCAAGCAAGTTTCCTAGCCTGAACTGGTTGAATTTGGATCTTCTTGATGGCAAACAAGGTTTTTCCTGCACTTTCATTCATTAAAGGTGCAAACTGGCTTATGTCAATTTTGAGCGTTTCAGAGCGAGACAAGCGTCTTTTTGCATTGTGTAATAGCATAAGCTGTATGGGACTGAAAAAAGGTTTTTCACTGAGGTTTCCTAGCCTGAACTGGTTGAATTTGGATCTTCTTGATGGCAAACAAGGTTTTTCCTGTACTTTCATTCATTAAAGGTGAAAACTGGCTTATGTCAATTTTGAGCGTTTCAGAGCGATAGGAGCAAGTTTTGGCACTCTGCAGTAGAGTAAGCTGTATTTCACTGAAAAAGGGATTTTCAAGCAAGTTTCCTAGCCTGAACTGGTTGAATTTGGATCTTCTTGATGGCAAACAAGGTTTTTCCTGCACTTTCATTCATTAAAGGTGCAAACTGGCTTATGTCAATTTTGAGCGTTTCAGAGCGATAGAAGCGTCTTTTTGCACTGTGCAGTAGAGAAAGCTGAATTTTACTGAAAAAAGGATTTTCAAACAAGTTTCCTAGCCTGGACTTGCTGAATTTGGATCTATTTCATGGCAAACATGGTCTCACCTGTCTTTTAATTCATTTATGGTGAACACTCACTCATGTCAATTTTGAGCGTTTCAGAGCGATAGAAGCCTCTTTTTGCACTGTGCAGTAACTAAAGTTGTATTTCACTATAAAAAGGTTTTTCACTGAGGTTTCCTAGCCTGAACTGGTTGAATTTGGATCTTCTTGATGGCAAACAAGGTTTTTCCTGCACTTTCATTCATTAAAGGTGCAAACTGGCTTATGTCAATTTTGAGCGTTTCAGAGCGATAGAAGCCTCTTTTTGCACTGTGCAGTAGAGAAAGCTGAATTTTACTGAAAAAAGGATTTTCAAACAAGTTTCCTAGCCTGGACTTGCTGAATTTGGATCTATTTCATGGCAAACATGGTCTCACCTGTCTTTTAATTCATTTATGGTGAACACTCACTCATGTCAATTTTGAGCGTTTCAGAGCGATAGAAGCGTCTTTTTGCACTGTGCAGTAGAGAAAGCTGAATTTTACTGAAAAAACGATTTTCAAACAAGTTTGCTAGCCTGGACTTGCTGAATTTGGATCTATTTCATGGCAAACATGGTCTCACCTGTCTTTTAATTCATTTATGGTGAACACTCACTCATGTCAATTTTGAGCGTTTCAGAGCGATAGAAGCCTCTTTTTGCACTGTGCAGTAACTAAAGTTGTATTTCACTATAAAAAAGGTTTTTCACTGAGGTTTCCTAGCCTGAACTGGTTGAATTTGGATCTTCTTGATGGCAAACAAGGTTTTTCCTGTACTTTCATTCATTAAAGGTGAAAACTGGCTTATGTCAATTTTGAGCGTTTCAGAGCGATAGGAGCAAGTTTTGGCACTCTGCAGTAGAGTAAGCTGTATTTCACTGAAAAAGGGATTTTCAAGCAAGTTTCCTAGCCTGAACTGGTTGAATTTGGATCTTCTTGATGGCAAACAAGGTTTTTCCTGCACTTTCATTCATTAAAGGTGCAAACTGGCTTATGTCAATTTTGAGCGTTTCAGAGCGATAGAAGCGTCTTTTTGCACTGTGCAGTAGAGAAAGCTGAATTTTACTGAAAAAACGATTTTCAAACAAGTTTGCTAGCCTGGACTTGCTGAATTTGGATCTATTTCATGGCAAACATGGTCTCACCTGTCTTTTAATTCATTTATGGTGAACACTCACTCATGTCAATTTTGAGCGTTTCAGAGCGATAGAAGCCTCTTTTTGCACTGTGCAGTAACTAAAGTTGTATTTCACTATAAAAAAGGTTTTTCACTGAGGTTTCCTAGCCTGAACTGGTTGAATTTGGATCTTCTTGATGTCAAACAAGGTTTTTCCTGTACTTTCATTCATTAAAGGTGAAAACTGGCTTATGTCAATTTTGAGCGTTTCAGAGCGATAGGAGCAAGTTTTGGCACTCTGCAGTAGAGTAAGCTGTATTTCACTGAAAAAGGGATTTTCAAGCAACTTTCCTAGCCTGAACTGGTTGAATTTGGATCTTCTTGATGGCAAACAAGGTTTTTCCTGCACTTTCATTCATTAAAGGTGCAAACTGGCTTATGTCAATTTTGAGCGTTTCAGAGCGATAGAAGCGTCTTTTTGCACTGTGCAGTAGAGAAAGCTGAATTTTACTGAAAAAAGGATTTTCAAACAAGTTTCCTAGCCTGGACTTGCTGAATTTGGATCTATTTCATGGCAAACATGGTCTCACCTGTCTTTTAATTCATTTATGGTGAACACTCACTCATGTCAATTTTGAGCGTTTCAGAGCGATAGAAGCCTCTTTTTGCACTGTGCAGTAACTAAAGTTGTATTTCACTATAAAAAGGTTTTTCACTGAGGTTTCCTAGCCTGAACTGGTTGAATTTGGATCTTCTTGATGGCAAACAAGGTTTTTCCTGCACTTTCATTCATTAAAGGTGCAAACTGGCTCATGTCAATTTTGAGCGTTTCAGAGCGATAGGAGCAAGTTTTGGCACTCTGCAGTAGAGTAAGCTGTATTTCACTGAAAAAGGGATTTTCAAGCAAGTTTCCTAGCCTGAACTGGTTGAATTTGGATCTTCTTGATGGCAAACAAGGTTTTTCCTGCACTTTCATTCATTAAAGGTGCAAACTGGCTTATGTCAATTTTGAGCGTTTCAGAGCGATAGGAGCAAGTTTTGGCACTCTGCAGTAGAGTAAGCTGTATTTCACTGAAAAAGGGATTTTCAAGCAAGTTTCCTAGCCTGAACTGGTTGAATTTGGATCTTCTTGATGGCAAACAAGGTTTTTCCTGCACTTTCATTCATTAAAGGTGCAAACTGGCTTATGTCAATTTTGAGCGTTTCAGAGCGAGACAAGCGTCTTTTTGCATTGTGTAATAGCATAAGCTGTATGGGACTGAAAAAAGGTTTTTCACTGAGGTTTCCTAGCCTGAACTGGTTGAATTTGGATCTTCTTGATGGCAAACAAGGTTTTTCCTGTACTTTCATTCATTAAAGGTGAAAACTGGCGTATGTCAATTTTGAGCGTTTCAGAGCGATAGGAGCAAGTTTTGGCACTCTGCAGTAGAGTAAGCTGTATTTCACTGAAAAAGGGATTTTCAAGCAAGTTTCCTAGCCTGAACTGGTTGAATTTGGATCTTCTTGATGGCAAACAAGGTTTTTCCTGCACTTTCATTCATTAAAGGTGCAAACTGGCTTATGTCAATTTTGAGCGTTTCAGAGCGATAGAAGCGTCTTTTTGCACTGTGCAGTAGAGAAAGCTGAATTTTACTGAAAAAAGGATTTTCAAACAAGTTTCCTAGCCTGGACTTGCTGAATTTGGATCTATTTCATGGCAAACATGGTCTCACCTGTCTTTTAATTCATTTATGGTGAACACTCACTCATGTCAATTTTGAGCGTTTCAGAGCGATAGAAGCCTCTTTTTGCACTGTGCAGTAACTAAAGTTGTATTTCACTATAAAAAAGGTTTTTCACTGAGGTTTCCTAGCCTGAACTGGTTGAATTTGGATCTTCTTGATGGCAAACAAGGTTTTTCCTGCACTTTCATTCATTAAAGGTGCAAACTGGCTTATGTCAATTTTGAGCGTTTCAGAGCGATAGGAGCAAGTTTTGGCACTCTGCAGTAGAGTAAGCTGTATTTCACTGAAAAAGGGATTTTCAAGCAAGTTTCCTAGCCTGAACTGGTTGAATTTGGATCTTCTTGATGGCAAACAAGGTTTTTCCTGTACTTTCATTCATTAAAGGTGAAAACTGGCTTATGTCAATTTTGAGCGTTTCAGAGCGATAGGAGCAAGTTTTGGCACTCTGCAGTAGAGTAAGCTGTATTTCACTGAAAAAGGGATTTTCAAGCAAGTTTCCTAGCCTGAACTGGTTGAATTTGGATCTTCTTGATGGCAAACAAGGTTTTTCCTGCACTTTCATTCATTAAAGGTGCAAACTGGCTTATGTCAATTTTGAGCGTTTCAGAGCGAGACAAGCATCTTTTTGCATTGTGTAATAGCATAAGCTGTATGGGACTGAAAAAAGGTTTTTCACTGAGGTTTCCTAGCCTGAACTGGTTGAATTTGGATCTTCTTGATGGCAAACAAGGTTTTTCCTGTACTTTCATTCATTAAAGGTGCAAACTGGCTTATGTCAATTTTGAGCGTTTCACAGCGATAGGAGCAAGTTTTGACACTCTGCAGTAGAGTAAGCTGTATTTCACTGAAAAAGGGATTTTCAAGCAAGTTTCCTAGCCTGAACTGGTTGAATTTGGATCTTCTTGATGGCAAACAAGGTTTTTCCTGCACTTTCATTCATTAAAGGTGCAAACTGGCTTATGTCAATTTTGAGCGTTTCAGAGCGATAGAAGCGTCTTTTTGCACTGTGCAGTAGAGAAAGCTGAATTTTACTGAAAAAAGGATTTTCAAACAAGTTTGCTAGTCTGGACTTGCTGAATTTGGATCTATTTCATGGCAAACATGGTCTCACCTGTCTTTTAATTCATTTATGGTGAACACTCACTCATGTCAATTTTGAGCGTTTCAGAGCGATAGAAGCCTCTTTTTGCACTGTGCAGTAACTAAAGTTGTATTTCACTATAAAAAAGGTTTTTCACTGAGGTTTCCTAGCCTGAACTGGTTGAATTTGGATCTTCTTGATGGCAAACAAGGTTTTTCCTGTACTTTCATTCATTAAAGGTGAAAACTGGCTTATGTCAATTTTGAGCGTTTCAGAGCGATAGGAGCAAGTTTTGGCACTCTGCAGTAGAGTAAGCTGTATTTCACTGAAAAAGGGATTTTCAAGCAAGTTTCCTAGCCTGAACTGGTTGAATTTGGATCTTCTTGATGGCAAACAAGGTTTTTCCTGCACTTTCATTCATTAAAGGTGCAAACTGGCTTATGTCAATTTTGAGCGTTTCAGAGCGATAGAAGCGTCTTTTTGCACTGTGCAGTAGAGAAAGCTGAATTTTACTGAAAAAAGGATTTTCAAACAAGTTTCCTAGCCTGGACTTGCTGAATTTGGATCTATTTCATGGCAAACATGGTCTCACCTGTCTTTTAATTCATTTATGGTGAACACTCACTCATGTCAATTTTGAGCGTTTCAGAGCGATAGAAGCGTCTTTTTGCACTGTGCAGTAGAGAAAGCTGAATTTTACTGAAAAAAGGATTTTCAAACAAGTTTGCTAGCCTGGACTTGCTGAATTTGGATCTATTTCATGGCAAACATGGTCTCACCTGTCTTTTAATTCATTTATGGTGAACACTCACTCATGTCAATTTTGAGCGTTTCAGAGCGATAGAAGCCTCTTTTTGCACTGTGCAGTAACTAAAGTTGTATTTCACTATAAAAAAGGTTTTTCACTGAGGTTTCCTAGCCTGAACTGGTTGAATTTGGATCTTCTTGATGGCAAACAAGGTTTTTCCTGTACTTTCATTCATTAAAGGTGAAAACTGGCTTATGTCAATTTTGAGCGTTTCAGAGCGATAGGAGCAAGTTTTGGCACTCTGCAGTAGAGTAAGCTGTATTTCACTGAAAAAGGGATTTTCAAGCAAGTTTCCTAGCCTGAACTGGTTGAATTTGGATCTTCTTGATGGCAAACAAGGTTTTTCCTGCACTTTCATTCATTAAAGGTGCAAACTGGCTTATGTCAATTTTGAGCGTTTCAGAGCGATAGAAGCGTCTTTTTGCACTGTGCAGTAGAGAAAGCTGAATTTTACTGAAAAAAGGATTTTCAAACAAGTTTGCTAGCCTGGACTTGCTGAATTTGGATCTATTTCATGGCAAACATGGTCTCACCTGTCTTTTAATTCATTTATGGTGAACACTCACTCATGTCAATTTTGAGCGTTTCAGAGCGATAGAAGCCTCTTTTTGCACTGTGCAGTAACTAAAGTTGTATTTCACTATAAAAAAGGTTTTTCACTGAGGTTTCCTAGCCTGAACTGGTTGAATTTGGATCTTCTTGATGGCAAACAAGGTTTTTCCTGTACTTTCATTCATTAAAGGTGAAAACTGGCTTATGTCAATTTTGAGCGTTTCAGAGCGATAGGAGCAAGTTTTGGCACTCTGCAGTAGAGTAAGCTGTATTTCACTGAAAAAGGGATTTTCAAGCAAGTTTCCTAGCCTGAACTGGTTGAATTTGGATCTTCTTGATGGCAAACAAGGTTTTTCCTGCACTTTCATTCATTAAAGGTGCAAACTGGCTTATGTCAATTTTGAGCGTTTCAGAGCGATAGAAGCGTCTTTTTGCACTGTGCAGTAGAGAAAGCTGAATTTTACTGAAAAAAGGATTTTCAAACAAGTTTCCTAGCCTGGACTTGCTGAATTTGGATCTATTTCATGGCAAACATGGTCTCACCTGTCTTTTAATTCATTTATGGTGAACACTCACTCATGTCAATTTTGAGCGTTTCAGAGCGATAGAAGCCTCTTTTTGCACTGTGCAGTAGAGAAAGCTGAATTTTACTGAAAAAAGGATTTTCAAACAAGTTTGCTAGTCTGGACTTGCTGAATTTGGATCTATTTCATGGCAAACATGGTCTCACCTGTCTTTTAATTCATTTATGGTGAACACTCACTCATGTCAATTTTGAGCGTTTCAGAGCGATAGAAGCCTCTTTTTGCACTGTGCAGTAACTAAAGTTGTATTTCACTATAAAAAAGGTTTTTCACTGAGGTTTCCTAGCCTGAACTGGTTGAATTTGGATCTTCTTGATGGCAAACAAGGTTTTTCCTGTACTTTCATTCATTAAAGGTGAAAACTGGCTTATGTCAATTTTGAGCGTTTCAGAGCGATAGGAGCAAGTTTTGGCACTCTGCAGTAGAGTAAGCTGTATTTCACTGAAAAAGGGATTTTCAAGCAAGTTTCCTAGCCTGAACTGGTTGAATTTGGATCTTCTTGATGGCAAACAAGGTTTTTCCTGCACTTTCATTCATTAAAGGTGCAAACTGGCTTATGTCAATTTTGAGCGTTTCAGAGCGATAGAAGCGTCTTTTTGCACTGTGCAGTAGAGAAAGCTGAATTTTACTGAAAAAAGGATTTTCAAACAAGTTTCCTAGCCTGGACTTGCTGAATTTGGATCTATTTCATGGCAAACATGGTCTCACCTGTCTTTTAATTCATTTATGGTGAACACTCACTCATGTCAATTTTGAGCGTTTCAGAGCGATAGAAGCCTCTTTTTGCACTGTGCAGTAACTAAAGTTGTATTTCACTATAAAAAGGTTTTTCACTGAGGTTTCCTAGCCTGAACTGGTTGAATTTGGATCTTCTTGATGGCAAACAAGGTTTTTCCTGTACTTTCATTCATTAAAGGTGAAAACTGGCTTATGTCAATTTTGAGCGTTTCAGAGCGATAGGAGCAAGTTTTGGCACTCTGCAGTAGAGTAAGCTGTATTTCACTGAAAAAGGGATTTTCAAGCAAGTTTCCTAGCCTGAACTGGTTGAATTTGGATCTTCTTGATGGCAAACAAGGTTTTTCCTGCACTTTCATTCATTAAAGGTGCAAACTGGCTTATGTCAATTTTGAGCGTTTCAGAGCGATAGAAGCGTCTTTTTGCACTGTGCAGTAGAGAAAGCTGAATTTTACTGAAAAAAGGATTTTCAAACAAGTTTCCTAGCCTGGACTTGCTGAATTTGGATCTATTTCATGGCAAACATGGTCTCACCTGTCTTTTAATTCATTTATGGTGAACACTCACTCATGTCAATTTTGAGCGTTTCAGAGCGATAGAAGCGTCTTTTTGCACTGTGCAGTAGAGAAAGCTGAATTTTACTGAAAAAAGGATTTTCAAACAAGTTTGCTAGCCTGGACTTGCTGAATTTGGATCTATTTCATGGCAAACATGGTCTCACCTGTCTTTTAATTCATTTATGGTGAACACTCACTCATGTCAATTTTGAGCGTTTCAGAGCGATAGAAGCCTCTTTTTGCACTGTGCAGTAACTAAAGTTGTATTTCACTATAAAAAAGGTTTTTCACTGAGGTTTCCTAGCCTGAACTGGTTGAATTTGGATCTTCTTGATGGCAAACAAGGTTTTTCCTGTACTTTCATTCATTAAAGGTGAAAACTGGCTTATGTCAATTTTGAGCGTTTCAGAGCGATAGGAGCAAGTTTTGGCACTCTGCAGTAGAGTAAGCTGTATTTCACTGAAAAAGGGATTTTCAAGCAAGTTTCCTAGCCTGAACTGGTTGAATTTGGATCTTCTTGATGGCAAACAAGGTTTTTCCTGCACTTTCATTCATTAAAGGTGCAAACTGGCTTATGTCAATTTTGAGCGTTTCAGAGCGATAGAAGCGTCTTTTTGCACTGTGCAGTAGAGAAAGCTGAATTTTACTGAAAAAAGGATTTTCAAACAAGTTTGCTAGCCTGGACTTGCTGAATTTGGATCTATTTCATGGCAAACATGGTCTCACCTGTCTTTTAATTCATTTATGGTGAACACTCACTCATGTCAATTTTGAGCGTTTCAGAGCGATAGAAGCCTCTTTTTGCACTGTGCAGTAACTAAAGTTGTATTTCACTATAAAAAAGGTTTTTCACTGAGGTTTCCTAGCCTGAACTGGTTGAATTTGGATCTTCTTGATGGCAAACAAGGTTTTTCCTGTACTTTCATTCATTAAAGGTGAAAACTGGCTTATGTCAATTTTGAGCGTTTCAGAGCGATAGGAGCAAGTTTTGGCACTCTGCAGTAGAGTAAGCTGTATTTCACTGAAAAAGGGATTTTCAAGCAAGTTTCCTAGCCTGAACTGGTTGAATTTGGATCTTCTTGATGGCAAACAAGGTTTTTCCTGCACTTTCATTCATTAAAGGTGCAAACTGGCTTATGTCAATTTTGAGCGTTTCAGAGCGATAGAAGCGTCTTTTTGCACTGTGCAGTAGAGAAAGCTGAATTTTACTGAAAAAAGGATTTTCAAACAAGTTTCCTAGCCTGGACTTGCTGAATTTGGATCTATTTCATGGCAAACATGGTCTCACCTGTCTTTTAATTCATTTATGGTGAACACTCACTCATGTCAATTTTGAGCGTTTCAGAGCGATAGAAGCCTCTTTTTGCACTGTGCAGTAACTAAAGTTGTATTTCACTATAAAAAGGTTTTTCACTGAGGTTTCCTAGCCTGAACTGGTTGAATTTGGATCTTCTTGATGGCAAACAAGGTTTTTCCTGTACTTTCATTCATTAAAGGTGAAAACTGGCTTATGTCAATTTTGAGCGTTTCAGAGCGATAGGAGCAA
The DNA here is from genome assembly GCF_040436345.1 of Pagrus major. Classification (NCBI taxonomy): domain Eukaryota; kingdom Metazoa; phylum Chordata; class Actinopteri; order Spariformes; family Sparidae; genus Pagrus; species Pagrus major. Next base: position 364,179 of record NC_133238.1, on the reverse strand, counting down.
GTTTTGGCACTCTGCAGTAGAGTAAGCTGTATTTCACTGAAAAAGGGATTTTCAAGCAAGTTTCCTAGCCTGAACTGGTTGAATTTGGATCTTCTTGATGGCAAACAAGGTTTTTCCTGCACTTTCATTCATTAAAGGTGCAAACTGGCTTATGTCAATTTTGAGCGTTTCAGAGCGATAGAAGCGTCTTTTTGCACTGTGCAGTAGAGAAAGCTGAATTTTACTGAAAAAAGGATTTTCAAACAAGTTTCCTAGCCTGGACTTGCTGAATTTGGATCTATTTCATGGCAAACATGGTCTCACCTGTCTTTTAATTCATTTATGGTGAACACTCACTCATGTCAATTTTGAGCGTTTCAGAGCGATAGAAGCGTCTTTTTGCACTGTGCAGTAGAGAAAGCTGAATTTTACTGAAAAAAGGATTTTCAAACAAGTTTGCTAGCCTGGACTTGCTGAATTTGGATCTATTTCATGGCAAACATGGTCTCACCTGTCTTTTAATTCATTTATGGTGAACACTCACTCATGTCAATTTTGAGCGTTTCAGAGCGATAGAAGCCTCTTTTTGCACTGTGCAGTAACTAAAGTTGTATTTCACTATAAAAAAGGTTTTTCACTGAGGTTTCCTAGCCTGAACTGGTTGAATTTGGATCTTCTTGATGGCAAACAAGGTTTTTCCTGTACTTTCATTCATTAAAGGTGAAAACTGGCTTATGTCAATTTTGAGCGTTTCAGAGCGATAGGAGCAAGTTTTGGCACTCTGCAGTAGAGTAAGCTGTATTTCACTGAAAAAGGGATTTTCAAGCAAGTTTCCTAGCCTGAACTGGTTGAATTTGGATCTTCTTGATGGCAAACAAGGTTTTTCCTGCACTTTCATTCATTAAAGGTGCAAACTGGCTTATGTCAATTTTGAGCGTTTCAGAGCGATAGAAGCGTCTTTTTGCACTGTGCAGTAGAGAAAGCTGAATTTTACTGAAAAAAGGATTTTCAAACAAGTTTGCTAGCCTGGACTTGCTGAATTTGGATCTATTTCATGGCAAACATGGTCTCACCTGTCTTTTAATTCATTTATGGTGAACACTCACTCATGTCAATTTTGAGCGTTTCAGAGCGATAGAAGCCTCTTTTTGCACTGTGCAGTAACTAAAGTTGTATTTCACTATAAAAAAGGTTTTTCACTGAGGTTTCCTAGCCTGAACTGGTTGAATTTGGATCTTCTTGATGGCAAACAAGGTTTTTCCTGTACTTTCATTCATTAAAGGTGAAAACTGGCTTATGTCAATTTTGAGCGTTTCAGAGCGATAGGAGCAAGTTTTGGCACTCTGCAGTAGAGTAAGCTGTATTTCACTGAAAAAGGGATTTTCAAGCAAGTTTCCTAGCCTGAACTGGTTGAATTTGGATCTTCTTGATGGCAAACAAGGTTTTTCCTGCACTTTCATTCATTAAAGGTGCAAACTGGCTTATGTCAATTTTGAGCGTTTCAGAGCGATAGAAGCGTCTTTTTGCACTGTGCAGTAGAGAAAGCTGAATTTTACTGAAAAAAGGATTTTCAAACAAGTTTCCTAGCCTGGACTTGCTGAATTTGGATCTATTTCATGGCAAACATGGTCTCACCTGTCTTTTAATTCATTTATGGTGAACACTCACTCATGTCAATTTTGAGCGTTTCAGAGCGATAGAAGCCTCTTTTTGCACTGTGCAGTAGAGAAAGCTGAATTTTACTGAAAAAAGGATTTTCAAACAAGTTTGCTAGTCTGGACTTGCTGAATTTGGATCTATTTCATGGCAAACATGGTCTCACCTGTCTTTTAATTCATTTATGGTGAACACTCACTCATGTCAATTTTGAGCGTTTCAGAGCGATAGAAGCCTCTTTTTGCACTGTGCAGTAACTAAAGTTGTATTTCACTATAAAAAAGGTTTTTCACTGAGGTTTCCTAGCCTGAACTGGTTGAATTTGGATCTTCTTGATGGCAAACAAGGTTTTTCCTGTACTTTCATTCATTAAAGGTGAAAACTGGCTTATGTCAATTTTGAGCGTTTCAGAGCGATAGGAGCAAGTTTTGGCACTCTGCAGTAGAGTAAGCTGTATTTCACTGAAAAAGGGATTTTCAAGCAAGTTTCCTAGCCTGAACTGGTTGAATTTGGATCTTCTTGATGGCAAACAAGGTTTTTCCTGCACTTTCATTCATTAAAGGTGCAAACTGGCTTATGTCAATTTTGAGCGTTTCAGAGCGATAGAAGCGTCTTTTTGCACTGTGCAGTAGAGAAAGCTGAATTTTACTGAAAAAAGGATTTTCAAACAAGTTTCCTAGCCTGGACTTGCTGAATTTGGATCTATTTCATGGCAAACATGGTCTCACCTGTCTTTTAATTCATTTATGGTGAACACTCACTCATGTCAATTTTGAGCGTTTCAGAGCGATAGAAGCCTCTTTTTGCACTGTGCAGTAACTAAAGTTGTATTTCACTATAAAAAGGTTTTTCACTGAGGTTTCCTAGCCTGAACTGGTTGAATTTGGATCTTCTTGATGGCAAACAAGGTTTTTCCTGTACTTTCATTCATTAAAGGTGAAAACTGGCTTATGTCAATTTTGAGCGTTTCAGAGCGATAGGAGCAAGTTTTGGCACTCTGCAGTAGAGTAAGCTGTATTTCACTGAAAAAGGGATTTTCAAGCAAGTTTCCTAGCCTGAACTGGTTGAATTTGGATCTTCTTGATGGCAAACAAGGTTTTTCCTGCACTTTCATTCATTAAAGGTGCAAACTGGCTTATGTCAATTTTGAGCGTTTCAGAGCGATAGAAGCGTCTTTTTGCACTGTGCAGTAGAGAAAGCTGAATTTTACTGAAAAAAGGATTTTCAAACAAGTTTCCTAGCCTGGACTTGCTGAATTTGGATCTATTTCATGGCAAACATGGTCTCACCTGTCTTTTAATTCATTTATGGTGAACACTCACTCATGTCAATTTTGAGCGTTTCAGAGCGATAGAAGCGTCTTTTTGCACTGTGCAGTAGAGAAAGCTGAATTTTACTGAAAAAAGGATTTTCAAACAAGTTTGCTAGCCTGGACTTGCTGAATTTGGATCTATTTCATGGCAAACATGGTCTCACCTGTCTTTTAATTCATTTATGGTGAACACTCACTCATGTCAATTTTGAGCGTTTCAGAGCGATAGAAGCCTCTTTTTGCACTGTGCAGTAACTAAAGTTGTATTTCACTATAAAAAAGGTTTTTCACTGAGGTTTCCTAGCCTGAACTGGTTGAATTTGGATCTTCTTGATGGCAAACAAGGTTTTTCCTGTACTTTCATTCATTAAAGGTGAAAACTGGCTTATGTCAATTTTGAGCGTTTCAGAGCGATAGGAGCAAGTTTTGGCACTCTGCAGTAGAGTAAGCTGTATTTCACTGAAAAAGGGATTTTCAAGCAAGTTTCCTAGCCTGAACTGGTTGAATTTGGATCTTCTTGATGGCAAACAAGGTTTTTCCTGCACTTTCATTCATTAAAGGTGCAAACTGGCTTATGTCAATTTTGAGCGTTTCAGAGCGATAGAAGCGTCTTTTTGCACTGTGCAGTAGAGAAAGCTGAATTTTACTGAAAAAAGGATTTTCAAACAAGTTTGCTAGCCTGGACTTGCTGAATTTGGATCTATTTCATGGCAAACATGGTCTCACCTGTCTTTTAATTCATTTATGGTGAACACTCACTCATGTCAATTTTGAGCGTTTCAGAGCGATAGAAGCCTCTTTTTGCACTGTGCAGTAACTAAAGTTGTATTTCACTATAAAAAAGGTTTTTCACTGAGGTTTCCTAGCCTGAACTGGTTGAATTTGGATCTTCTTGATGGCAAACAAGGTTTTTCCTGTACTTTCATTCATTAAAGGTGAAAACTGGCTTATGTCAATTTTGAGCGTTTCAGAGCGATAGGAGCAAGTTTTGGCACTCTGCAGTAGAGTAAGCTGTATTTCACTGAAAAAGGGATTTTCAAGCAAGTTTCCTAGCCTGAACTGGTTGAATTTGGATCTTCTTGATGGCAAACAAGGTTTTTCCTGCACTTTCATTCATTAAAGGTGCAAACTGGCTTATGTCAATTTTGAGCGTTTCAGAGCGATAGAAGCGTCTTTTTGCACTGTGCAGTAGAGAAAGCTGAATTTTACTGAAAAAAGGATTTTCAAACAAGTTTCCTAGCCTGGACTTGCTGAATTTGGATCTATTTCATGGCAAACATGGTCTCACCTGTCTTTTAATTCATTTATGGTGAACACTCACTCATGTCAATTTTGAGCGTTTCAGAGCGATAGAAGCCTCTTTTTGCACTGTGCAGTAACTAAAGTTGTATTTCACTATAAAAAGGTTTTTCACTGAGGTTTCCTAGCCTGAACTGGTTGAATTTGGATCTTCTTGATGGCAAACAAGGTTTTTCCTGCACTTTCATTCATTAAAGGTGCAAACTGGCTTATGTCAATTTTGAGCGTTTCAGAGCGATAGGAGCAAGTTTTGGCACTCTGCAGTAGAGTAAGCTGTATTTCACTGAAAAAGGGATTTTCAAGCAAGTTTCCTAGCCTGAACTGGTTGAATTTGGATCTTCTTGATGGCAAACAAGGTTTTTCCTGCACTTTCATTCATTAAAGGTGCAAACTGGCTTATGTCAATTTTGAGCGTTTCAGAGCGATAGGAGCAAGTTTTGGCACTCTGCAGTAGAGTAAGCTGTATTTCACTGAAAAAGGGATTTTGAAGCAAGTTTCCTAGCCTGAACTGGTTGAATTTGGATCTTCTTGATGGCAAACAAGGTTTTTCCTGCACTTTCATTCATTAAAGGTGCAAACTGGCTTATGTCAATTTTGAGCGTTTCAGAGCGATAGAAGCGTCTTTTTGCACTGTGCAGTAGAGAAAGCTGAATTTTACTGAAAAAAGGATTTTCAAACAAGTTTCCTAGCCTGGACTTGCTGAATTTGGATCTATTTCATGGCAAACATGGTCTCACCTGTCTTTTAATTCATTTATGGTGAACACTCACTCATGTCAATTTTGAGCGTTTCAGAGCGATAGAAGCCTCTTTTTGCACTGTGCAGTAACTAAAGTTGTATTTCACTATAAAAAGGTTTTTCACTGAGGTTTCCTAGCCTGAACTGGTTGAATTTGGATCTTCTTGATGGCAAACAAGGTTTTTCCTGCACTTTCATTCATTAAAGGTGCAAACTGGCTTATGTCAATTTTGAGCGTTTCAGAGCGATAGAAGCGTCTTTTTGCACTGTGCAGTAGAGAAAGCTGAATTTTACTGAAAAAAGGATTTTCAAACAAGTTTCCTAGCCTGGACTTGCTGAATTTGGATCTATTTCATGGCAAACATGGTCTCACCTGTCTTTTAATTCATTTATGGTGAACACTCACTCATGTCAATTTTGAGCGTTTCAGAGCGATAGAAGCCTCTTTTTGCACTGTGCAGTAACTAAAGTTGTATTTCACTATAAAAAAGGTTTTTCACTGAGGTTTCCTAGCCTGAACTGGTTGAATTTGGATCTTCTTGATGGCAAACAAGGTTTTTCCTCCACTTTCATTCATTAAAGGTGCAAACTGGCTTATGTCAATTTTGAGCGTTTCAGAGCGATAGAAGCCTCTTTTTGCACTGTGCAGTAGAGAAAGCTGAATTTTACTGAAAAAGGGATTTTCAAGCAAGTTTCCTAGCCTGAACTGGTTGAATTTGGATCTTCTTGATGGCAAACAAGGTTTTTCCTGCACTTTCATTCATTAAAGGTGCAAACTGGCTTATGTCAATTTTGAGCGTTTCAGAGCGATAGGAGCAAGTTTTGGCACTCTGCAGTAGAGTAAGCTGTATTTCACTGAAAAAGGGATTTTCAAGCAAGTTTCCTAGCCTGAACTGGTTGAATTTGGATCTTCTTGATGGCAAACAAGGTTTTTCCTGCACTTTCATTCATTAAAGGTGCAAACTGGCTTATGTCAATTTTGAGCGTTTCAGAGCGAGACAAGCGTCTTTTTGCATTGTGTAATAGCATAAGCTGTATGGAACTGAAAAAAGGTTTTTCACTGAGGTTTCCTAGCCTGAACTGGTTGAATTTGGATCTTCTTGATGGCAAACAAGGTTTTTCCTGTACTTTCATTCATTAAAGGTGCAAACTGGCTTATGTCAATTTTGAGCGTTTCACAGCGATAGGAGCAAGTTTTGACACTCTGCAGTAGAGTAAGCTGTATTTCACTGAAAAAGGGATTTTCAAGCAAGTTTCCTAGCCTGAACTGGTTGAATTTGGATCTTCTTGATGGCAAACAAGGTTTTTCCTGCACTTTCATTCATTAAAGGTGCAAACTGGCTTATGTCAATTTTGAGCGTTTCAGAGCGATAGAAGCGTCTTTTTGCACTGTGCAGTAGAGAAAGCTGAATTTTACTGAAAAAAGGATTTTCAAACAAGTTTGCTAGTCTGGACTTGCTGAATTTGGATCTATTTCATGGCAAACATGGTCTCACCTGTCTTTTAATTCATTTATGGTGAACACTCACTCATGTCAATTTTGAGCGTTTCAGAGCGATAGAAGCCTCTTTTTGCACTGTGCAGTAACTAAAGTTGTATTTCACTATAAAAAAGGTTTTTCACTGAGGTTTCCTAGCCTGAACTGGTTGAATTTGGATCTTCTTGATGGCAAACAAGGTTTTTCCTGTACTTTCA